>NC_086329.1:18205814-18511402 GCF_036172605.1 Pelobates fuscus | reverse complement strand
AAATATCCATAGGCATGTCTCCCAGGACCAACAATTTTGCAGCATGCATTTTCCAAGTGGATATCATCTCAGAAGCCAAATAATTAGCTTGGCTTGATGGAGGATACTTTGGACTTGGCTTTCAGCCCATTTGGCTGCATAAACTATTCCCAGTCTGCCAGCTATGTAGTGCTTGCTGGTATTGAAAAAGTTAACCCGCATCACTTGTTCGACTTCAGGGCAATGTCCAACAAGTATAAGGACATGCACAGCTCTCCAGCATTCTAGAAGGCCCGGAGATCAAGTTACACAGTAAACGATCGTAATCTTTTGACTTAACCAATGAAAGTACTTTAAGGCGAACAATGTTGGACTTTAGCTACATTATACAATCTGAAACAAAATCATTTTCGCACCCATGTAGAATATTGCTAGGCCAATGTGCTACGACCTGTACGTTAATACAGTGTTTTTTTTTTGTTTGTTTGTTTTTTAGGGGGGGGCGGGGAGGTGGAAGGCTCCTTTAATGAGTCTCTTGCGCACTTAGAGGTCAGATAGGTTTGCTCAGGAGTCAACATTATTTTGCTAGCAATAATAAATGAGTTTTATTTTTTGTAATTCTCATTACCTTTTGAGCTATTTCAGAGATTGCCAAAAAGCTTCAGGGGAGAGAGCCAACCGTCCTCTGTTAATAAGGTAGAAAAATGTATTCTGTATTGTGCTAATCAGAGAGAACGTATACACATTAACTCTTAGGGCTTTTTCTTTCTGTTTCTTGTGAAAGATACTCAATAAAATAATAAAGGAATTCTTACATAAATTAAAAGAATAGGGGGTTCTATTTCAATTTGGTTAAGGCAGGCTTTCTAGGTCGGTCAGCAATGGCTGAGGTTATTTAAATAAAAGCATAAATAAAGTGTGCTAATTATAGATGGCAATTTATCTAGGTGTTATTATACACACATTGCTATAGTGCATAATTTGACGTACCTGCTTTAAGGGAACACTATGATGTCAGGAATACAAACCTGTGTTCCTGACACTATAGTGTTGGTGTGGCTGTTTAGGTTACCGTTCCTCTCCGATTGCCCTGAGCAGGGCCGTCTTTAACGCGGGGCAAACGGGGCAGCTGCCCCAGGCCCAGTTACTCCTGGGGGGCCCAAAGCAGCTGCCCCGTGGCCCCGCCGCCCATAGCCTGCATAAGAAAAATTCCCTCCCTACCCATGGGCCCGCGGTGCTTGTATTGCGGCTGCACCGGGGCCCATACTCTAAGGGTGCTCACCGGGTGGCCAATACACTTAGGGCCACCCGGTGAGCACTTTTCAGCACGGGCCCGGTCGGATGCTGTGGCCGTTTAACAGCACGACCGGGCCTCCTGCTTTACGGCAGCCTGGGAGGAAGTGACGTCCGGGAGTCACTTCCTCCCTCAGAGATGATGACCCGCGCGGGAGGGAGGCTGAGCCAGGAGGCAGCGAGGAGGGGGACTGAGCAAAGAGAGCCAGTCCCCAACTCCCAACCACCCAAGGCAGCACACTGAACCCCAGGGAAGGTAGGAAACTGGAGGGGGGCTTTACAGTTTGCCCATGTGTATTTACAGTTTGCCCATCAGTATGTGTGTGTTTATGTCTGTCAGTAGGACTGTGTGTGTCAGTCTGTCTGTGTGTGTGTCAGTCTGTCTGTCACTAGGTCTGTGTTTGTGTCTGTCAATAGGTGTGTGTGTGTGTCAGTCTGTGTGTGTGTCTTGTCTGTCACTAGGTGTGTGTTTTTGTCTGTCACTAGGTGTGTGTTTTTGTCTGTCACTAGGTGTGTGTTTCTGTCTGTCACTAGGTCTGTGTTTCTGTCTGTCACTAGGTCTGTGTGTGTGTCTGTCACTAGGTCTGTGTGTGTGTCTGTCACTAGGTCTGTGTTTGTGTCTGTCAATAGGTCTGTGTGTGTCAGTAGGTATGTGTATGTGTGTCAGTTTGTCTGTGTGCCTGTCAATAAGTCTGTGTGTGTGTGTCTGTCAGTAGGTCTGTCTGTCTGTGTGTGTGTCAGTGTGCCAGTATGTCTGCCTGGGTATTAGTATGTCTGTGTGTGTGTGCCACTATGTCTGTCTGTGTGTATGTCTGTGTGTCTGTCAGTAGGTCTGTGTGTGTGTCTGTGAATGTATGTCAGTATGTCTCAGTATGTGTCTGTGTGTGTGTCAGCATGTCTGTCAGTGTATGTGTCGGTATCCATATGTAAGTATGTATGTGTCAGTTTGTCTGTCTATATGTGTCTGTATATCTGTGTGTCTGTATGTGTATCAGTGTGTATCTGTATGCTGTCTTTGTGTGTTTCGGTGTATCTGTGAGTGTGTCTGTGTATCTGCATGTGTGTATATGTGTCTGTATATCTACATGTGTGCCAGTGTGTATATCGGTGTGTCTGCATGTTTTTCAGTGTGTGTGTGTGTGTGTGTAAATATCTATGTGTGTGAGTGTGTGAATGCGGAGATGTATGCACATATACAAACACTACATACAAATACACCCCTGCATTCAAACTCCAACACTACGTACAAACACACACCAAAATTATATGTAAACACACCCCTGCATTCAAAAACCAACACTACACATAAATACATGCATGCAAGTACGCCAACACCACATACATTCCATACAAAAACCTGTTTACATTCAAACACATAAAAACAGCTTAGTGCTAAATACAAACCTTCAAACATGGGTAAATGGTAGAGCCCAGCTGTCAATGCATTGCTGGAGTTGCACGACAGATGGGGAACTACCTTTTAATCACCCGTGCGATAGGGAGGCTCAAAAAAATTCTTGCACCTCTCTACATTAGGACTGCTACTGCGTTGGGGTGGAGGACGGGATTGCACACCTGGGGAGAGGGTACCAGGGGGCCCAGGCAAATGCTTTGCCCAGGGTCCAATCAATATTAAAGACGGCCCTGGCCCTGAGAAGGTGAATTTACACACCTTTTCTCCCTCGACGGTCTTAACGCAACTAGCCCAGTCTGGCTTCAACTCAATGGCCCATGAGATACGCAGTCTTGACCATTGGGAGACTATTGCACCAATCAGCGACTCCTCATAGAGATGCACTGAATCATTGGAATCAAAGGAACATTTAGTACCTCTATAAAGTGTGTGGAGACGCTGAATGTAGGTGTTGCACACAGTGCAGCCATGGACTAAGAAGCACCTCTAGTGGCCACCTGAGGGACTGCACCTACCAGTGTTATACTAGGCACCAATGTTTCTCTGAAAAGGCAGTGTTTACATTAAAAAGCCTGCAGGCACATACTATATACACCAGATCTACATTAAGCTGTAGTTGATCCGGTGACTATGTTGTCCCTTTAAATTGAGGATTTACCGGTATGTTTTGACATTTTCTGTATGTTGTAGTACTCTTGAGCAGTGGGTCATGAAGTTATTGTCCACATTCTCCCCTTTTTGGCCGTTTGAAGTATTCGACTGTCCTTTAAATTTAGCAACCTAAACATCATCGCACGATTCTGGCAAACGGTTCATGCCAAAATCTGACCATCTATGGCTTTACGTGAAAAAGAAAGCTGGCCAAAGTGATTGTAACTGAGCTGTTTATATGATTCTAATTCCTTTTTTTTAGCATCAGAACTTACATCTACTGTTTTAGTCAATAGGATCCACATCGTGGGAACGAGGTATTTTATCCACTTCCTCACGCTGCAGGGATGGTTGAAACCTCTCTCTGTCTGCTGACACTGTCAAAACGTTTCCATGGTAACTCTCGTTCTTTTCGCATTCGCGTCCGCATTAAATATATCCTGTGTACATCCAGTATACAAAGGGTACCAGACTCTGTTAACATCACTTTGCCGTTTCAAGATGAATTTTAGAATGTTCGCTTCATTTTTAACTCTTTGTGAGCTGGCACTGTAGTGCTTACCATTGCAAGCCGACCTGTTAAATGTTTACTGTCATTATCTTGGTGAAGGTAACCTCATAGTACATCTATATCGGGGTGTGTGTGTAGGTAGGAACGGAACCTCATAGTACATATATATATGTGTGTATAGGTAGGAATGGATATATAATATACTTGTCTGTCTGAGAATAGTAGGAGTTACACTCCTGAGGGGAGTACCAGCTGCCATTTTAACAAATGCTGAAGTATCTGCTGCCTCTCAATGTAACTCTCACTAATCTTGAACTGCACCCTTTTTAAAGTGCTTTATTTTTATTTTTACGTCTCCGACCTAAACCTCTCAAATGGTATTATTTTTCTCAATACACATTTTGACAATCTCTCTCTCTCTCTCTCTCTCTCTCTCTCTCCTACTGCCTGTTCTCAGCGCAAGCACTTATAATAATTCTCTTGCACGTTCCGCGTGATGACACTTTACGCTGTAGGACACCAGGGGACAAAATCAGGTCAGGTGGTCTGCTCCTCTGAAATTGGTACTGTTCGGGGGACTGGAAATGTCTCCGGAACTTATTTCCTCTACAAAGCTGTATTCCTTGTACTATCGCGCCCCCCTCTCCAGTGAATAAAGTATTAAAACCCTTTATTTACTTGCCTGATCCCAGCACCGATATCCCTTGGCGCTGGGTCGTAGCTCCTCCTCCTGCTCCTCCCCCGTAACGTGACAAACGGTATCTAATGTTCATGCCCAGCAAATGCTGCGCCGGTATTAGACCTCCCCATAGGAAAGCATTGAATCAATGTTTTTCTGTGGTAATAAAATTACGCTGGAGGTCCTCATGCAGAGTGTGAAGACGTCTAGTGTCAGATACCGGACTAAAGGTCCATTTCAAACCAGGAAGCACCTCCAGTGGCTGTCTGATAGACAGCCACTGGAGGCAGACTTAGTGCTGCAATGTAAACATTCTCTGGAACCTCAATGTTTAACATTGCAGCACTAAGTGCAATAGGGAGACTGTACTCAGACCACTTCAATGAGCTGAAGTGGCCTGGATCCCTACAATGTCCTTTTAATACATGTTTACCCATTGTGTATGGTTTTACATTGCATGATAATTTAATGTTAGGATTTGTATGTGAGAGTTAGTCCTTGGGGTTGTTTGTTAGGATAGTGTGGGGTTTAGGAGGAGGTGTTCGTTAGTTCCGTATTAGAAAATACAGGCCTCGGTGCTGCCCAAGATTAGTGGCAGTTATACTCCCAAGCAGCATCATTCAGTTGCCTCCATTAATTCAGCTCAGGGAAGATATGGTCACTATCACTGCAGTATAGGCTTCCAAACCACGTTCCGTCCTTTGAAACCCACCAAATTCCTTAAAGGGACAGCCTAAGTACCCAAATTACTTGATGTCATTGGATGGATTTCAGGATATAGATTCTAACTTTGCAGCCTGTGCTGTGTTTTATCAACAGCATTGTTTTACATTTTGACTTGCCCGCGCCTGCTAGTGGCATGGCCTTATGATATGCCTTCTAACAGTGGAGGTGGGGCAGGCCAAATGAAGGGCATACCAGTGATGTTGTGGTGACACTTTGAGGGGACAAGCCTGCTCGGGCTATTGTGAGTGGGACACCAGAGAACAAACCGAAGCCCAAGTTTGGGTCTGCTCCTCTGCAGTTATCAGATAGTTGTGGGCATACTAAGCAAGCCAATACAGGTGCTATTCTGGGGGATAACTGCTAAATGTTGGCTCACTTTATTTATTTAATGGTAATTTTCTTAATGTACTACTTTGCCTCCAAATGCACCATTTTTTGTTTGATACATTTTGGCCCCATTTGCAGAGAGACAGAGGACTTCTTTTCCTCACATTCTAAGCAATTAGCATTAATTGTTATAGTGCTGGAAGAATCACATTAATTGGGATCGGAGAAAAACTGGAGAGGTAGATTCTCAAATGAGAACATTTTGATTTAATTTCACAAAATGCCACCAGACACATTTTTATTGCCATTCCAGGAATGCTTTAGTTTATAGCCACCTCCTTGGTAATTTACATGTCGGTCATATGGGAACAGACTTAAAGATTTTAGTCAAATGACGGGCTAGAGAACAGCGCCACCTACGGATGCTCAAAATAATGCAACATCAGAATCATCGTTCAAGATGAAAAATATATTTTTGTCTTAAAGGTTTGGATTTCCGACCTAAAACAAGGTTGTGGCAGCTTACTCGCCAAGGACTCCGTTTCCCTCAGTGAATAGAGCTCATAACATGTAGCTTAGTGATAACACCTCCTCTATTACCCCTCCAAATAGCGCTCTGATAGGTGACTCTGGGACCAGGAGCGCCCTCGACAAAGTTTTACCAGACTTTGCCAACTTCGAAATCAAATCATTTATTTCCAGAGGGTTTGTGGGTTGCTCCCTGTCAGGCTCGCCATGCCTCTGATTTTCATGCCGGTCTGTAACGGCTCCCGGGACACTGGAAAGGGCGATGGGCTTTGAGGCATGGGCTGGAAGGGAAATGTGGTGATTATAGTCCTTTGTAGAAGGAGGTGGTGGTTGGGGACATGTACCAGTCCGGGGTGACTGGGTGGTCTGTCACAAATGTGTGCTTTCTATATGTTAATTTGAATAAGAAATATATTCTTCATTACTGTCAATTATTAAAGGATTGATCCATAAAACGATGAGGTATGGAACAATGACAAGTGACTTGTAGAATGTAAGACGCACATCGAGGAGAGCAATACAAAATATATCCTATTTTATTAACATACATTTTATTTTAATAAAAATGATTATTTTATTAAAGAAATGAGTCTATAAATGAACACTAATATTACTTGAAAAGGCACTTTAGCCTGGAAAAACACGAGACAGCGGCAGGATTTTATTATCACGTTCGGTTTCCTATAGTCATAGTTAGGTATTTCCATGGTAAATTCTCTCAATGAGATGAATAATCTTGTCTGGGAAATGTGTTTAGGGATGTTAGAATAGACGCGTGGATTGAAACTCCGAGAAAAGGAAGTGCCTGATTAAGAATTAGAAGTTGAAATGAAAAGAAATTCTGCTCTATTTTATGAGAAATCATTAACGAAACCACTCTTCAAGGAAAAGAGACTTAATTTACGGAATAAACCACAAACAGGAATTGGACTGTTCTTATTACCCTTCAGTTCACACAAGTGACCCACTAGCCTAATGATTAGAGTTACAGTTTAGCATTGCCTAGATTACAACATGTGACAGAGTAATCTACTAAAACAATTTAGAAACTCTTGATAAACGACCCTCTCTAACCAGTAGACATACAGGAGCACAAATTCAGGGGGCACCATGGTGGATAATGCAATTAAAAGGCTGTCTTCATCCTAAATGAAAATATATTGAAAACACCAATCTCTGAAACGTTTCGGCCATAGCTTTAGACATACATCTAGTTACAACGGGAAAATGCAACATATATTTACATCCATAGTTCTAATTAATAAAATCACACGAACACAACAAGATGCACCCCCTAATCAATCCATGAAGTACAAAAAGTGGTATATGTACATATTAAGGGATTACTGTAATTGTTCATTTATAGTCATTCATAAATTAAATTAATCCATTGTAACATTTCTAGACGTTTTCTATCTATGTTTAGTATCCAATCTGTGGCCTCAACCCATCTTTGTAATTAGTGAAGTAGAATCCATAATACATTTGTCAAAAGCCTCTATCTTCAGATGACTATTCTAAGCACAATAATGACCAAAGCTTACTGTAGTGGTTTTGGGCAAAAAGTTCATAATTTTCCCCAACCCCCCCCCTCCCAGTTTATATGAAACCGGTTTAAAGCCATTTGACAAAACAAACAAGCATGTTATCCAGTGCCTGGAGCCTGCCCTCTGTGCTGCGGCATGGTTACTGCAGAAGGGGACTTCTGTAATCGTGTGTCCAACTTTGATAGGAATGATGGTCTGTTGGTGGTCCATACAACACAACAGCAAAGTGTGATTTAAAAAGGCTTGGAAATGCAGTCTGCACTGGGTAATCCGAGACCACAGGACTTGAGCTGGAGGATGTAACGTGACAATGTTTAAAAACATTAGAGAACCTACTATAAGTTCCATCACCATTCAAATGAAATGAAACGATGATTGCTTGTTTTACTGTAGAAACATTGCACATAGTCATTACATTATCTGGCATGTATTAATGTTTCCTTATTACTGCTAAGGAGTGGGTACATGCATACCCAGCTGAATGTTAAAGAGATATGTTTGCTTACACTCTATCGTTATCTTTCTATAGAACTTGCCCTGGGATGGAGAGTTAATTTTGGCATCTGGTGCTGGATTTTCTTCTTCCTCTACAGAAGACCCGGAGTGTGATCCAGGTGAGCACGTCATCATGCTGAACTCATTACGTAGGGTGCGTTTTCTATTTAAAGAGGATGGCCTTTTAGCTTCCTTTTCAGATGAGTAATGATTTAAGAAAACTCGCTGCTGCAAACGGACCACTCGTATTTGAATTTCAAAGAACATGGGAATGCCAAAGACTTTAAACGTTAATCTAGACCTAGTGGGACTTCTGCTAATAACTACTAGAGGTTTTTTTAAGTGATGGAAAGTGAAAGAGAAGGTTACAGTATAACAAAAACAATAAAATGAATCCCAGTACAGCTAAAAATGTATTAATAATCATGTCCTCTCCCCGTGTGTGGGACGATGTACAGAATTGCATATAAAATGCAACAGTGTACAAATGGTACGACAGGCTGACATTTAGAAGAAAGCATTAAAGGATGTATTGTGATTTTATTTTTATTTTTTTTTGTCAGTGACTCCCCATTCACTAAACTGGTCTGGAAAGAAACGTACCTTTTCCAAGCCAGTTTAACCCCGTGAGGTAAGAGTGCTCCCGGTGGCCTCCTGGCACCATAACAACTTTATTTAGATTAAGTTGTTATAGTGATTACGGTGCCTAAACTGTCCCTTTAAATCCACACAGTTTAGTGTTTCTTTTCTGCCCACCTGCAAACTCTGTTCAAGAGTAGAGCCAGGTTATCCATAAGGAGGCCATGTAGGGACAAGGCTCAGACAGGGGCCCCCGAGCATTGGCTGTGAAGGGGCCCTCCCTAAGCTGGCAGAAGGATATATAGACCACTCTAGTTGGCTCTGTGCCCCCTCACTACCTCAAGGGAGCATTGTGGTCTGCACCAATATTTGGTGTAGGCCACTTTAAGATCTCGTCCGGGTTCCCTGACGCTTCTCCATGACTCAGGGGCCACAGCCAGCTCTCTGTGTCATTGACAGCGTGCCGGACCACAAGGAAGCTCTTAAAGTGGTCTGTACCCGATAATCAGGTGCAGAGCACAATGCGCCCTAACCAGACCATTAAGGATCCTGCTCAACCTCCACCAGACAAACAGGAAAATTCTATCCTCTGGACTAAACAGTTAATCAAACTAAATGGCTTATTTACGTACAGACAAAATTAAGTAGACATAACCATAAGTTGTTGCTTTTTTTTTTCTTTTTACAGGTTCAGAAATCCATTTCCGTGACCCGGATCAATACCAGTGGTTCGACCCTACGTTGTGGTATTCATCTCTTTCTGACAATGGCAAATCCCTATTTTCGGTGGATTCTGAACGAGTCCCGTGTCAGTACGATGATGTTATCTTTTCCCCCGAAACATCATTCAAAGTCAACAACATGGCAACAGAAGCAACAATTAACCTGAAAAGCATTTCTGTTCTTGGAAAGGTATGAAGAAACTAAATGATATCTAGTGGCCGTCCAAGTAGCCGATTTTTGTCTACAGGTGTCAAAATACTTTGTTACATAACCTGCGGGATGTACTTTCTACAAATATATACTGTTTGTAGCGGTGTTGGAATCTGTGAACAAGTCACAAAGTTGTAATCTCAGTGTGCCAAATTTAGCAAAGTTTTAGCTTTAAAACCGTATATTCACTCCTTGCAATATTTGTTTTAGAACTTCTAAAAATGAATTCACATACTATACATACTGGGCGTTATAACAACCACAACGAATTAGTAAATCTACTTGGAGTTTGTTTTCTTTATTTACATTTGGTGTGTAGAAATTATTATATGTAAACTGAGAAAGAAAAATTTTTTTTTTTTTTGGGGGGGAGCTGTCTCACCCCCTCATTCTTCATTTTTAAAAATATATTATTCCTATTTAAATGAACACTATAGGGTCAGGAACACAAACATGCATTCCTGACCCTATAGTGTTAAAACCACCATCTAGCCCCCCAGGTCGCCTAAATATACTAAAATCTTACCTTTACCTTTACCAGTCTGCTGCTGCTGGCTCTGCTCCTGATCTGCCTGCTTGGATTACATCATCAGAAGTGGTGGTCTGAGCCAATCACAATGCTTCCCCACAGGATTGGCTGAGACTGTCAAGGAGGCAGATCAGGGGCACAAGCCAAACACAGCCCTGTCCAATCAGCATCTCCTCATCGAAATGTATTGACTCAATGTGTCTCTATTAAAGTTCAGTGTCTGCATGCAGAGGATGGAGACACTGAATGTCAGTATTGCACATTGTGCAGCACTGCTTCCAGGAAGCACCTCTAGCAGCCATATGAGGAATGGCCAGTGGTATCTCTAGGCTGTAATGTAAACACTGCATTTTCAGAACAAATCAGAACAAATTCAATAGGCTGTAGTTGTTCTAGTGACTATGGTGCCCCTTTAATATTTTGCGTAATGTGTGTGTGTATATATATATATATATATATATATATATATATATGGTATCAAAAGAAAGCCCTGTTTCTCCTTTAAATGATAGATAATACGTACAGTTGCACTTAAACAGAAACCGAGAAAGCGTGGTACAATGTGACCAAGGCCTCTTCATTATTTTTGCCAAGCGTTCAAGCACAATGCTGCTAAAAAAAAAACCCTTGGTCCTGAACTGCTTCAGCATAAAAAAACCAACAGATTACGGCGATTTAAGCTGCTTAGCCCCTTAATATAGGTAAAGCTAAGGGTTTGTTTTTTTCCTTGTCGGGCAGAGCCTTCTCTGTCTGCCGATTGAACGAGAAACAGGTTGTTTATGGAGTGTGGAAATTTAAAATGTAGTTCCAGCTTTTGGACTGTAGAGGGAGTAGAATATCAGGTTAATTCAATTTATACATTATATAATTTGTGTACACGGCAGGTTTGGTTGTGAATAAATGGCAGCACTTAATGTCACACAGTGAGACAATAAGGCAAATTAAAAATAGTCTATTACGTCTACTTTAGGCTAATAACATGCATTTACTTTGCAATGTGCACTCATATGTTGCCGAGTTGAAATTTAGCGGCTCACCATCCTGCAAATGACTGTTCCCATTAACTTTTTTTAAGAGGTCTGTGCGACACTGAAAGGATGAGAGCAATGGCTGACAGCGCCCAGTCCGAGTCTTGCCGACTGAAATTTCGGACCTCTGAAGGAAGTTGCTAAGCAGAGCAAATGGGTGCTGTCTTGGAAAGTTTGAGGTTAAAGGGACACTCCAGGCACCCAGACCACTTCTGCCCATTGGAGTGGTCTGGGTGCCAACTCCCACTACCCCTAACCCTGCAACTGTAAATATTGCAGTTTTTATAAACCGCAATAATTACCTTTGAGGGTTAAGTGGCTGTCTATCAAAATTCACATCCAGCGTGCAGAACGTCCATAGGAAAGCATTGAGAACTGCTTTCCTATGGACTGTTTGAATGCGCGCGCGGCACTTGCCGCGCATGCGCATTCCGTTCCACTCGGGAGCTGAAGTCGGCGGGGGAGGAGAGGTCACCAGCGCCGAGGGAGCCCGGCACTGGATAAATGTAAGTAGCTGAAGGGGTTTTAACCTACTGAGGGTGGGGGCACTATTGTGTCAGGAAAACAGGTTTGTTTTCCTGACACTATAGTGATCCTTTAATGTAAAAGTTTAAAAAATGCAAAATTAAAATATATGACTCAACTCACGGCAGTTCTTTATTTATTTAGTGATAACAAAGTGTGTGTTATTTTTAGGAGAGAGGATGACATAATTCATATTGACAAAATGTTCTGATAGAGATCCACCCTTGCATTAGGGTGACTGGGCACGCCCCTTGCGCACACCCATGTTCTCCAATCATAGTAGTTTATTGAAATGATTTCTATTTATGAGCGTAAACATCTTGATAATGTTTTTACACTGATGTTACACTGGTGTGTAATGAGTTAATTAGTATAAAAAAATAAATAAAAAAAAAACATAAACACAAAAATGACAGTTATGTTACCAGTATGTGAAACGAGATCCATAATCACTGTCCCATTGCACGGCAACACCCAGAAACCCAAAGCGTGTTTTTGCGCGGACTGATTTCATGACTCACCTGTGAGACGTAGACAAGTCAACACAGGTAGACAACATAAAGTAACTCAGAGGATAGGTAATCAAATGGCAGCCTTCCAAACAATTAGAACAAACTCGAGACATACGTGCGAACAATTGTAATTCGTGGAAAAACAAAACCGACGTGAGTCTTGTTTCGACAGGTGGGAACCACTAACTCCGTTTCAGAAGGTTGAGTTATAAAAGTGTTATGTAGCGGCTAATAAAATGAAGCGAAACTGTAAAAATTGGAGCAATTACCATGGAAACAAAATTAAATGAAACCGTAGCATTCTATTGTTTCTCGTGGTGATTGCATCACTTGTACAACCACACCCATTTTTTTTTTATTGAGTTACACTTGTGTAAGTGCGCCTACTCCATGTAGAATCATGCCCAGAGAAGGTCTATTCCCCCATTTTGAGGCTTTTTTTATTATTAGCTGTAACTTGTAACGTAGGCACTGACATTATTGCTGCGTGACCATATGGAGCATTGAGGGCCTATATGTCCCCTCATTAATTATAGAAAGATCCCTCCAATACCAGCCCCTAGTTACTAATGTAAGCAGGGTCTCCAGTCCCGTAGTATGTGCATATAAATTACTTTCCAGCCGCACACCTTAAAATGTGTTTTTATTTGCTCAATACAGCCTTTACAGCTGGTGCCTTTGTACCTTTATCCTGTAACCATACATATGCAGCATATCACCAAAGTGGGAAAAAAAGGTGACTTCACACAAAATTAATGTCTGGGCAAACAGAAACTCTTAATTGCTCAGAGCAATATGTTTGGATAGGCCGTCAAATCGCTCTCCAGAGTCTGTCCACCGCGGCTTGATGTTTAACTGACTTTTTTTTTTTTTTTTTGTCATCTTGTCATTGTACGTTAGACATTTACCACTGACGAGGAGTTTTCTGATCACCTTCAGTCAAACACTGGAAAGCTGCAGTTCCCTGGATCTCCCCAGATGCACATCACAAACACACCGTGTGGAGACCAGACCGGCTGTGAATGTGGCAACTCTGCGGTGAGAATCGTCTGTTTATTAGAAAAGAATGAATGAATGTCACTTGATCCCCGAAACAGGATCTTTAATCTTATCGGCGTGTTTTCATGCAAGCTACAATTTCAAATTTTTCTTTTAAAGGTGCTTCGAGAAATCTGTTCCGCTCTTCAGCGTACGGAGGGGAAATGTCCCGATCTTCCATGCCCACTGCCTCTGCTTCCAGCTGGACGTTGCTGTCAAATATGCGGTGAGTGCCATTGATGGCTGTAGTGAAGTACAACAATGATCTCACAGGAGTCTGAGCAGTCATGTCATATAGGTGATCTGGGCGACATCTGACAGCAAAGACTATGACTTAAGTTACATCCTAAAAAGTACAAATGGGATAACTTAGTTGTGAACATAGTTTTCAGCATAGGATTATGGGAACTGTAGTTCCGCAGCAGCTGAGGAGCTACATGATGCATGCAGGTGGCCTACATTATGTATTAAGTGATGCAAATCTCTCTGCCTCTTTTGATTGTAGGAGCCATAATAAATCTGGAGCACATGTCTACATTTAACTTTGAAAATTATCGCACTCATCTTGTCCAGACCTACCTTAACCTGGTATGATAACATTTTATTTACCGCTAAACAAAGAAAAGAGTGCAATATGGTTTCCTTTTCTGTTTTTGCATCAATCAAGGAATAATTTGTAGCTGTCATAGCTTTCTTTGCATTCCTATGAATCTTCGAAAGACTGTATAAGCACCAAAACAACTTTAGCTTAATGGAGTGTTTTTGGTGTTTAGATCTAATTGCTTAATTCTCTGCCATGTAAGAAGTTACATTGCTTTGTTTATATAGCCCTAGCCACACCTCCTCTGCATGTGATCTACACGTTCCTGTAAGGAAAGATCTAATATTCCCTTGATGCACAGTTTGTTTAATTTAGAATTTATCTCCTGCTCTGTTAATAGCCTTCCAGACTCTGCAGGAGCCTCACGTGTATTAATAAAGTTCAATTAACAGAGCAGGAGATAATAATGTCTAAAGTAAACACACAGTGCTATCACGTCTGATTTGAAAAAGAAACATTTTTTTTTCATGGGGTCTGTGAGTCTACAGGGGAGCTGTAGTCCACAACATCTGGAGCACTGAAGGATGCCTACCCCTGATCTATACACTAAAACTACTTCATTAGCTAAAGTTCTTTTGGAGCCTAAAATAGAATATATTTCACAATATATAATAATGGAATATTGAATATACTTGTCACTATTATATGTATACGGTGTGGTATAGGTAATGGCACAGTTAAAGGGACACTCCAGGCACCCAGACATCTTCTGCCCATTGGAGTGGTTTGGGTGCCAAGTCCCACTACTCCTAACTCTGCAACTGTAGTTATTGCAGTTTTGTATAAACTGCAATAATTACATTGCAGGGTTAACTCCACCTCTAGTGGCTGTCTAGTAGACAGCCACTAGAGGGAACTTCCTGATTTCTAGCAAAGATTTTCTTTGCTCCAGCGTCGCTCATTTCCCCATAGGAAAGCATTGAAAATCTTTTTCAATGCTTTCCTATGGGGAGCGCTAATGCGCATGCACAGCATTGCCGCGCATGCGCATTAGGTCTCCTCGGCCGGTGGGCGGGATCAGTCTCGCCCACCGGCCGACGGAATCAGAAGGAGTAGCGGCGCGGAGGAGGAGACAGCGACGAGGGACATCGTCGCTGCCTCAGGTAAGTGACTGAAGGGGTTTTCACCCCTTCAGTAACCGAGGATTGGGGGGTGGGAGGGAGAGGGAACCTCCAGTGCCAGGAAAACGGATTATTTTCCTTGCACTGGATTTTCTCTTTAAGAAAAGGGATAAACAAATACAAAGTTGATATTTTTCCTGTAGTGGTTATAGTGCCTGGAGTGATCTGAAACCTTCCCAGAATAATTTGCCAAACTGTTTTAGAAACGTGATGCTTAGCTCTGTAAAAACGACTTACTGCTCTGCAGAACACTCTGTGTGGGCACATGCGCCCAGCTGACCAAGGCAAGTTTAGCCATTTTAACAAATTACGCTAGGACACACCTTCCACCAAAACCACTAGATTGGGCTGTAACGGCTACGGTGCTTAGTGTGATCCTATAATATCTTTTTTGAATGTTTATCTGTAGACCTATTTTCATGAAAAAAATAAGTCAACGAGAATGTATTATGTTAGACAGCAATGCTGCATTCGTTAAGAAAGAATCCCGTACAAACACGAGAAATTGTTACTATACTGCTTGTCGATTTATGAAGTTATAGGGTGGAAGTTCTGGACCACAGGTCCCAATGGGCTTAGCGCTATGATTGATTGATCTGAGCTCTGCTTCTGAAACACTTGGAAATAAAAAATATATATATTTCTGGTAAGATTAATGCAAACTCACATTTTCTGAAACTTCCCTTTTCTTCTTAACCACAGAGGATTAAGCACAGCATTAAGGAAGTGTGCGACGGTAAAATTGCTACGGATAGGAAGTTATTGGGTAGTAGTGACAAGTGGCCACTTCCCAGTATCGTACTTTAAAGCGGCACTGTCATGCCGAACTTACCTTTCCTCAATCTCTTTCTCTTCTCCCCCGCTCTCAGGATCTGTTCTCCGTTTCTTCCTGTCTGCTATAATTTTCTTTAAAACCATAAGACAAAGTAGGGACTCTTTGCCTTATGGAGGATTCCTCCGCTTGACCAGCTCTGACCAGCGGAGGAGCAAAGTGTGCTTCATTTCCGCTGGTCAGAGCAATTTTCCCATGATCCTTACCTTTCCTCCCTGTTCCCATGATGCTTCCTGTCAATTGAAGCCGAAACTGCAGAATTGCGTTCTAACTGAATTCGGGACTTTGTTTGGATCGCAATTTCATTCGAATGAATGAAACTCCGATCCTATTCGTGCTAAGCAGCCGCTTAGTAGATAACTCCCTAATTCCCACGGTATCAGAGCTATCTACTAAAAGGCTGAAGGACCTAAATTGGTCTTTCAGCCACATTTACTAATACTAAGTAAAGATTACTTAGTATTAGTAAATAATATGCCCCTACTCGCTAGACCGCGAGTAGGGGCATGTCTAGTAAACAGTTGCTGCTAACTGTAAAAAAAAAAAAAAACACAAAAAGCCTATTGGTCCCCACCCCTAAACGACGGGTGGGGGCCCTAAAGTAAAATAAGGGGGGAGACCTATTGTGCCCCCCCCCCTGAGCGGTGGGTGGGGGCCATAAAGGTAATGAGGAGGGGGACCTACTGTCCTCCCCCCGGCCCCCACCCCTGCACGTTGGGTGGGGGCCGTAATGATCAGTCTGCACGGAGCCCTCCATGGGTGAAGATGGATTATTTTTTTTGCGCTCGAGATTTTTCTTTTTCGTCGTGTTATTTTTTTTGCGCTCAGGTTTTTTTATTTTATTTTAAGTTCGACGGGTATAATGTTGTTTTTTTGGCCTTTTTTGGGGTTGAAAAATAAAGATTTCAGAAAAAAGAAGA
This sequence comes from Pelobates fuscus, assembly GCF_036172605.1. Taxonomy (NCBI): domain Eukaryota; kingdom Metazoa; phylum Chordata; class Amphibia; order Anura; family Pelobatidae; genus Pelobates; species Pelobates fuscus. The sequence goes on along the minus strand of NC_086329.1, from coordinate 18,494,634 downwards.
CGTTGAATGGTAAGTTTAATTTTATTTACAGGGTAGTAATTTTATTCCCCGCTCACTATTTTTAAGGGTGAGGGGGGTAGGTAGGGGCTTTTTTATTTGGGTGGGTGACTAGGGGCTTGGGGACCCCTAGTCACCTTTGATGGAGGTGGGGGGGTTATTTGATTTAGGGCCCCCACCCGCCGCCCAGGGGTGGGAGCCGGGGGGCGGAGGACAGTAGGTGGCCCCCACCCGCCGCCCAGGGGTGGGGGCCGGGGGGGGAGGACAGTAGGTCGCCCCCCCCCCTTCATTATCATTATGAGTACATCCTAAAATAGGCAGTAAAACAAATTTTAATGCAATTCGATATGTACAGCTTCAGGTTGAAATTATCAAACCATAATTCTATTAGAGCCGGTACATGGATTAATTAACATGGTTCCTTTATAGTTTTGCACCGATCAAGCTCATAGCAAAATGCATTGGAAGCTTCACTGAGATGTTAAAGAGACGCTCTAAGTACCATAACGGCACGGCTCATTGTACAGGTGGGCACCACTCTATGTTGTAGTGTGTTTTTTGTTTCTTTTACCGGTTTAGTAGGGGCGGAACTTTCACTGCCACTAACAAACCACGTCCTCTTCAGTCACAGTGGAAGAAAATGAATCTCACTCAATCTGGATGGTAGTGTTAGATGTGAAAATGTTGTATATTTATTGTATTTTTAATTAATGTTTCCATAAACAGGAAAAATATTCCAGAGTTAAACTGGCAATTTCCAAAGTGCAAAATCAGCGGACTAGACTGAAGGCAAATGATGTAACTGCAGAAATTCAGATTATGATAACAGACAACTTGGAGGAGTCAGAGACAGGAAGTGATGCAATAGGTCTGGCCAATGACATCATAAACGAAATAAACAACAATGGTAAATATTCATAGCTTCAAGCTCGGATGTTAATGTACAATGCCATTTTGTTCACAGTTAATCAGACATAAGTTAGATTGCATTCTCTAAACCAGTGTTTCCCAACCCAGTCCTCAAGGCACACCTACCAGTCCAGGATTTAAGGATTACCCAGTTTTGTCTAAGGTGTTTTTTCTTTTTTTTCTAAAAACACCTTAGACAAAACTGGGTAATCCTTAAATCCTGGACTGGTAGGTGTGCCTTGATGACTGGGTTGGGAAACACACTGCTCTAAACAAAAAACGACATGTAGAATATTTGTTATATGCTCAATCCAAAATAGCCTATTTGATTAATGGTCACAGGGAAAAGGTTTATCACCCAACAAAAATTAGCAGTTTGTTAGCTGGATATTATAGTAAATTATACAATCTTAGATCAAATTCGGATATATCTCGGCCCACAGAAGACAAAATTGATCAGTTCCTGAATAGGGTTAAATTGCCTCGGATACCTACAGACAAATTGGAGAGTTTGGAAGGTGATATTTCGACTGAGGAGATATCAGAGGCAATCAAATCTATGCCATCAGGGAAGGCCCCTGGGTCCTAATGGATTTACCATCTTATATTATAAAACTTTTGCTGAAATTTTAATTCCCCATATGGCAAAATTATTTAATTCCTATAAGACCGGGTGAAGATGCCAGAGGAGTCCTTGTGTGTACAGATAGTTGCCTTACCAAAACCGGATAAAACTCCAGATAGGTGTCCTAATTTCAGTCTAATTCTCTTATTAACAATGATTCAAAGATATATTCTAAGGTGTTGGCAAATAGATTCCACTGATTATCAATAAGGATCAAGTAGGTTTTGTACAGGGTAGACAAGCACCAGGCGGAACAAGGAGGTTTATCAATTTGATTCAACACATTAATTAATTAAAGACGCCTTTTTTGCTTCTATCTTTAGACGCGAATAAGGCGTTCTATAGAATTCACTTGGGGGAACCTGTGGAAGACACTAAGCAAATTTAATGTTCCTTCATCTTTTATAAATGCATTTGCAACACTGTATAGCAACCCTACAGCTAATGTAACCGCTTCTGGTTTTAGGTCCGAGACTTTTTCTCTGTCTAATGGAACCAGACAAGAATGCCCTTTATCCTCACTTTTATTTGTCCTTGCTATTGAACCATTGGCCAAGCTCATCAGACTAAACACAGAAATAGAAGGTATAGGGTTTGGTAAATCTATACACAAGATAGGATTGTTTGCAGACAATATTATCGTAGCAATTAAAAACCTGAAAGAATCCTTAAGACACTTGAAAGATATATTGCATCAGTTTGGAGAGGTATCCTTTTACAAACTTAAATCTAAAACACAGGATCTTCCCTATCACGTTTGTCACTTAAACCTTATGGCTCTAAAGAGTTTATATTTAGATTATTGGAGATATGACTTTATAGAATATTTAGGCATTAGCTTATGTAAAAATGTAACAAAAATGCAGATTTATAATTTGAGCAAGGTGTGGCCCGTTTTACAGAAGGAGATGCAGCTCTCATGGTTGGGTAGGGTTGCGTCTATTAAGATGACAGTCCTCCCAAAAATGTTTTACTATTTTGAAGACATACCCCGGTCTATCCCGTTATCGTTCTTTTAAATAATTAACTCAGCAATTTTGAAGTTTATTTGGAACAAGAAACCAAGCAGAATCAAACTAATTACTTTACAACATAATAAATCCAATGGGGGTATTGGTGTACCTGATATTCGTAAATATTATTTTGCTACCAATGCCACAGTTGCAGTTAGGTTTTAATACTGTACCTACACATAAAGACATTTTGACCATGGTTTTAGATAGTAAAGCAAACAAATTGTCTTATAGAAAGAATACTCATTTATTTGCAAACCTTCAACATATTTGGGATAAATAGGGAGAAGAAAGTAAAAAAAAGTACTGCGTATAGAATATATGTTTTGTGCAATGTTCCATATGTTTACTCCTATAGATGGATCCCCTTTTCCTGTTTCCAAGTTTCCCTTTCCTTCCCCAAATAGTATGTTTGACTATTCGTTATTTGTTGTGAAATACATTATAACTTTAATTATTTGAAAATAATATTTGTTATAGTGTACGTTTAATGTAGTTTCATGTTAAGTCGCCTCCATATTCATCAATCAGTATTTATTTGAATAAATCTGCCTTTTTAAAGGTTGCACAGTGCCACAAAAGGCTTGCAACGATTCCCTTTGATCTTACAAATGGAAACTGCCAAAGGGAACGTTCCCCAAAACTGAAATCAAATCGCTGTCGTAGTTTGCAAGTTCATAATTTAAATAGGATTTTGTAAAAAAAAAAACAGATTTAATTTCAGTAATGTAGGAGTACATTTTAAGCACTGGATATGCCTAGACACTTAAAGGTAAACACACATTTTACAGATGTGCTAACAGAATCGTTAAAAGGATACTCATACTACATTTCAGTGTAGAGGTTTTGTTACTTGGTATCTTGGGACAATCCCTAGTAAGCGATAAACAATTTAGCAATGGTTTAGTAAAAAACGGTGCTTTCCTTAATATTGCCATTTATATAGCGCCAACATATTCCGTAGCGCTTTACAATATTATAAGAGAGGGAGGAATTAACTATAAATAGGACAATAAAAATCTTACAGGAATGATAGGTTGAAGAGGATCCTGCTCAAACGAGCTTACAGTCCTTGATCCCCAGAGGTAGACCCTTATATTGATACCTGTGTTACTTAGCATTCACGCTGTTAAAAGGTCCCACTGCGTTACGGAGGAGGAATGTCCGCAATGGTCCAATCAAATTTTCCCATAGGAAAGCATTGAATCCATGCTCTCCTATGGGGGTTTCTGTATCATGTAACAGAGTTTTACTCTGTCAGTGCCGTGGAAGCGCCTCTAATGGCTGACCTACTTAAACATATAGTGTAACTATTGCGGTTTCTGAAAAATTCTAATTTAGAAGGATATGGACACTGCTGGATGACTATAGTGTCTCTTTATTAGAATTTCATCCCAATTGCTGGTTTTATTGTTAAAGTTTTTAGAGTTAATAAAATAAACTGCAAGTTTGTTGCACATTATATTGTTTTATCGCTACCTTTTTATATATATGGTTTTTTAACATCCAATACGGCAACGATTGGTGCTTTGGGCTGGTAGGTCCAGTATTCTCAGCCAATCATCTTTGACAACGATAACACTGAATAGTTAGAATTCCACATGTCAGTATAGCGTCAAACTTTTGGCAGTTGCTAATTGCCAGTAGATGTTGAAAGACAACGATCATCAAATTTTCACTTATGATTATTTTTCCTATTCCTTTTTACATTTCTTACATTTAAAGAAACTTAATTACCCTTTTATTTTTTTAATGGATGTATAGAAAAAAAACCCTTTAATCTGGCTGATCAGCCATGTTCAGTCAGATTTTACGCTTATCTGACCAACTGCTGCTTAGTCTAACTTGCCTGCGGCTGTGACTGCTCTGTGTGAACCTACAGCAGCAGACACGTAAGGTTAAGCAGCAGGTCCGATAATCGCAGGTTCTGATCCAACATAGCTGCTCTGCCAGATATAACAAGAAATCATCAATATACATCTTTTAAAAATATATATAATTACATTTTATTAAATGTGATTTTTTTTTTTTTTTTTTAAGTAGTGAATATTGTGATGACCACTGTCCTTTTAAAGGAGATATTTGGTAATTAATGCTGTTTAGAATGATGTGATATTAACTAAACACTGAATTGAGAACCAGATTGCTAAATGTAGTCACAGAATCACACAATTAATTTAAAAGTCCAACATCATATCCCCCAAAGTCCATGAAGAACAAAACTATAAAATGTAGATGAAATGTCAGCGTTAATTTTTAATTGTTTTATTTAGGTAATGATGAATGATTAAGCTCCGTTTTCTTTTATTTTGTTCATTTATAATTTTAGGTATTTCATTCGGCATTTCTAAAGCGACCGTAGTAACATCTACCAGCAGTCAATCCGCTCCAAACACAGGGGGGATTATCACGGGGATTGTCATCGGAGTTCTTGCCATTTTCCTGTCTATTCTAGGCGGTCTCTATTACCTTCATAGAATAGGAATTTTAAGGTAATCAAGAAAACAAACCGTGATGCACAATAATGGCTGTGTTTATATTATCAGTGTAAGAATGGATGTTTTTGTTTGATTGTAGATTACCTTCTCAGATAGTCTTATTGAGGAGGAATAACTTTGAAGTGCAAACTGACACACAGCCCATAGGATTCACCAACCCTATATTTGAAGGCATTGCAGAGGACGCTCCGGTAAGTTTAACTGGAAATATCTTTGGGTAAAGGTTACAGCTTTGAATGTTTAGGGGAGTTGGAGGATTAACGATTTCCAAAAAGAAAATAATCCAAGCATTTGATGTCTTATTGAGGATCACATCACCTCTCTGATTGCTTTGGTCTTGCAATTCGATATCCAGCTCTCTTGCACCATAACCAGTGTGCTGTAGCGGTTATGGTGGCCAAGTGCCCAGCGCCCCCTGTGTAGGTAAATAGTTTTGTAATGGTTGGATGTCTACAAGGATCTGCTGCCTGCCTTTATCCTTCTAGCTCATTGGCTGCGAATGTCAGCTAATTGTTCTCCTCTAACGAGCTAAGCCCTGCACCTCCAAGCATAGACAGATCAGGGAGAGAGCTTCTGACCCCAGATTATGCAGGGATGTGCTTGGCAGATCTCGGGATTGGCTCTGAGCCAATCAACTGAGATTTCTGAACCTGGGTGCCCCAAGGGGGGTACCTGAGGATCAGCGCTGGAGGTAACTTTAGGGTTAAACTGTTTGAGAGCAGTTTAACCCCTTGAGGTAAGAGTGCGTCTAATGGCCTCCTGGCACCATAACAACTTAGATGCAGTTGTTATGGAGCCTAAATAGTCCCTCTAATCTATTGGAATTCTCCTCAGGTTTACCAGATTTGTTTTCCTTGTGCCAAGCACAGAAACACACAATCCATTAAGAAAGAACTTACAAATATAATTCCAAATACTAACATTGTTATTCAATAAAGTGACAAATTCAAGGTAAGCACCTTTAGCAGTCATCTGAGGAGTTATCACTAGGCTGTAATGTAAACACTGCATTTTCTCGGAATGATTCTACTCACCAGAACAAACACAATAAGCTGTAGTTGTTCTGGTGACTATAGTGTCCCTTTAATACCTAAATAGTCGAACTGGAATTACAGCTGAATTAGTGTGTTTTCCCAATTTGGCTATTTTAGCCATAAATGTTAAATTCACATTAAATTCTCACGTTAGTAAATAACTCCGTTAGTGAGGAGCTATTGCCTTGTCAATTTTCTACAATTCACATTATATTCAAAAACACACCAGCGTTAACTAAATACACTAGAAATATAATATTAAATATATTGGTGCTCATCCAAGCACACATTTCTGTTTTAGTGTCGGGGTATACAGTGGCAGACTGATAATGGTTTAAAGATTGTTATTAATACTATATAAAGATAGTATAACAAACTACGCTGAAAGTTGTTTTGGTTTTTTTTTTCTTTGTAGGATGTCTCTGGTTTATATTCTGGAGAGGAAATATTAAAAGAGATTACACTAGATAAAAGCAGTTTTCAGTATTCAAATCCTCTATATGAAGCCTCCCAATGTGACGACTGAGACCTCATCAATTAATCGGTTAGTAATTAAAATCAACTCATTTTTATTTTCAGGTATTATTTAGCTAGCAAATTCACCATAAGTACTGTTTGTGCTAGATATACAATGTAAATCTTATAGACAAGCGATTGGTTTACAATGTGTCCTCATAACATGCTATTCTTGAAAAGGTTAACAGGGCTTGTTTAGGTAAACAGGTTACAGCTCTCAGGCCAGGCATCCTGGGAAATGTTGTCCACGTCAGTAAATCAGACCATAAGGCTATCTTAATATGGTGAAGAGAAATGTGACTTTTAGGCAATATACCCACTGCAGCTCAATTTAAACAGTCTATGGGGGCAACCCAATGAATCTTTTTTGGGGGGTGTCAATAAGTGTGGAAGTTTGATTTTTCTTATTCAACTTTCTTGATTATGCATAATTTATATTTCACATTTACCAATATTAATTTCCTCATATCTGGAGAGTGATGATTGGCTGAGAGTGGTTTAAAGGAACTCTCAGAACCCTAACAAAATTGAAATTAATTTATTATTATTACTGGTATTAACATAGTTATGGTGCCAGTATTCCCCACGGCGCCTTCGTACCTGAAAGGGTTAAACAGTTTAACCCCAAAGGTTGCCATCCGCGGCATCCAGCGGGGATTGTTGCTGGGCAGGGGCGCTGCTGATTTGATTGAGCAGTCAGCTGAAGCTCTAAGCCAAATGTTTTAAAATGACATCTTCCAGGATCCTTTGTCATTCTAAAAGCATGCAAAGCTTCATGGGAGTTGTAGTTATACCACATCTGTGGACCCACCTTTATGGACCCACCTTTATGGAAGCCCTGTGCTAAACCAATCAGTAGCTCCCCATTCATAAAATAGGTACAGACTGGAACCTCAAGGGTTAAACGGTTCGAGAACGGTTTATCCCCTTCAGGTAAGAAAGCACCCACGGCACCTGGCATGATCTAGTTAAAGGGACACTATAGTCACCCAGACCACTTCAGCTCAATGAAGTAGTCTGGGTGCCAGGTCCTTCAGGTTTTAACCCTTCAGATGCAAACATAGCATTTTCAAGTGGTGTTCTTCCGGACAAAAAACGCTTGGCTTTCCTGACACTATAGTGATCCTTTAACTTGTACTAATATGACTTGACAGCTTATTGTGGGATGACACAATGGCACCCCTAGCACCATCATCACTACAGCAGGCGGTAGTGACCATGGTGCTTAGAGTATGTATTTTAATTACATGGATATCCAATCATAGATCAGCACATCTTTAATGAAATGTGTTTCTGTGGGGATTTTCAGAGCGTTCAGGAATATTTACTTAACTAGATTTCAAAGTGAATTCAAAAATAAAGGTTAAAATAGTTCAACCATCAGATCGGCTTCTCTGACCTTAAATTTGAAATTCACTTTGAATTCTCACTCTTTAGTAAATCATCACCACCACCACCACCACACAATTCACAAGGTTTCTCTGTTGAAAGAGGAGACTGAAGTTGATGAACTTCCTGTTAGACTCATTCACTGGCTACAATATGATGCTATATATCAGGGGTTCCCAACCCAGTCCTCAAGTACCCCCTAGCCGTTCTGGGTTTAGGGATTACCCAGTTGTGTCCAAGGTGTTTTTAGAAAGAAAGAAAGAAAAGAAACAACCCCACACACTTAAGACACAACAGGGTAATCCCTAAATCGTGAACTGCTGGGGGGGGGGGGGGGGGTCAATTTCCCTTCATAGTAATTTTAACAATTATTACTAAAAAGATAAAATCCATATTTTGAAAGTTTACCTAATGCATGGAACAAAGGTCAAGAAGTAGAATACAAGAATGATGACACTATCTATCCACAAGTCATAAAACATAGAAAGCTACAGAACTTATGGATATCATTTGTTTTTAAACGTTTAGCAGATTTGAAGACATTTTTGCTTGGTGGATCCCCTTACCATTGTTGGAGGCATCAATTCAAATTGTTTAGCAACATTTAAATGTTCATACACTGATTTGTGTGTTTTTATCACTGGTTCAAGAATTGATCTGTAACTTAGTTCCAGGGCAGGTAGATTTAAACATATGCTCAAAACGGATTAACCATTTTAATATGTATAATCTTGTAGGCTCGAACAGCAGGGTGACCTACCGTGCCCCTCCAAAGTTTGTTTCTAGTATAGGTGTCCAACCGTAGCCTATTAAATATTCCAAAAAAGTCGAGATGTTGCAAGTGTTCATTTTATTAATTTTCTAGAACAGTATTTCACAAATGAGATGTGTTTGTATAGTCCTAATCCACATTTATGAAATAATTTGACCGCAACCAAAGGACAATTTTGCATTCATGTAAAATGATTTAATTTGTGAAAACAGACCAGAATGAACTTCAAAACTGCCCTTTGCTGACTTAGTAACAGGTCACTTGTTTAATAAAAATTTGTTTAAAATAAAATAAAAAAAGAAATCTTACAATTTATAATTACAGAGACGACTTTTAAACAAAACAACAAAAAGTATAAATCATAAACCCCATAGGCAGTAGTGTGTCGTCCCAACAAAGCCTTTTCATTAAATTTGAAGAACACTCACACAACAGAAAATGGGGACAAAAAAAATGAAGACTATATCACTTGTCTTAGCTAAAAATAAGTGCAAGTCCTATACAGTGTTTCAGAAAGGAACAGTTAGCCATTGGTATACATCATTAGCCCAATAAGTCCAAATTTAAGTTAGTGACAATCCAAATGTCATGTAATTGGCACAAAAAGGCACCCTAGTGACAAAATGGATAAGCCAGCCAAATAAAAAATAAATCAATCTGTAAGACATGGAAGCGTGAGATTAAATATACACACAGAGCCACACAGTTGTATGGACAGAAACAAAATATACATGTGTAATGAGAATTTTACTTTTACATGATCGAACAGGTAAAATCACGTGGTTCTCATGCAAAGCGTACATACAATTTGTCAGAGTTACTTTTCCAACCACGGAGAGATGTGGAAAAACAATGTTTTTTTTGTTTGTTTTTTCGTAATTTTTTTTTTTTTATTATAAAGCAGCACATATACATATGTTTAACCCATTTTGATGCGAGAGTGGCCAGATAATAATTTCAGCTTTTTCCGCAAGTGAAATAATTAACAAACCACTTTGGTGGTAAAACATTTTGATGGCTCAAATGATGATAGAAATCCCTTTCTTTTACATTTTTGCTTCTGAAGTACATCTAGATAAATAAAGAGTGTCTTCACCGTGACAAAAGTTTCCTAAAATATTGGATATTCTATAAAATAAAATGTAGTGTTTTCTTGATGACAATCGAAAATAAAAGGCTACGGACATTAGTTCAGAGGTAATAGCGGACTCAGAGGTGGGAAAGTGTTGGTGGGTAGCTTGAGGCTAAAACCACAGGTCAGTTTGGACAACTTTTTAAACAATTCAAGTGTCTGGATGACAGAGGAATACACCACAATGGCAGTGGTTGGTATAAAACAGCAGTACACGTGCAGTGGCTTATGACACAAGGTTTGATTTTATGGCTGGCCGAGTGTCATAGCACAACACACTGAATGCCAATCTCTGTGCCTCAGGTACTCAAACTAAACACCCTGTGTTCCTAAAATTTAACATAATTGGAGCAGATGCAAAGCCCTGTCACGACTTGTTCACAGGGGGCACTGAATTGCACTCCAAAAAAAAAAAAGGTAGAAAACTGTAAAGACCCAACTACAGGGGACATTTAAACAAGCTAAATTCACTGTAGTTAGCCTGCTATACTCAAGAACAGAGCTGCACAGTCATTTAGGATAGAGGATCAACTGTTTAAATCACATTCACAATTTTATTAAAAGACAAAAGCTAATGGGGTAAACAACAGCCATGATGCTGTTTTTATATGATAGACACCAAAAAAATTTAACGTCATTTTATCATTACGAAAAAGTCTGTTTTGTCAAAATACTGATTTGTTAATACTTTTGTTTTTTTCGCAAACTTTGTGCAACTATAATATTTTTTTTTTTTTTTAAATGGACCGGATTTACGTTTATACCTTTAAAACCCACAAAGCTGCAGCACAAACCAGCTCTTGCGCAAAAATGCATTCTATAATAGCGAAGGCGAACATAGCCTTGTTTTCCTTTCCAACTGTGTATACTTGCACAGGATCACATGAAACTGGAGAGAAGCAGGCTGATTAATCACCCTAGTATAAAAGAGAATTAATACTATGGAAGCCAAGTAAAAATAGCAATTCTGGGATGGTTGTGTTTTGTGTATGTAGCAATCACCATAGACGCCATTGGCACATCCTGCAAGTTATCCCAGATTTGCTCTTAATACATTAGCTCCGTGGTTAGAATAAATTGTCTCTTGGTTAAAAAGACAGTTGTGCACATAAAGCCAGTGCTAGAGTCCTATGCAAGACCCCAAATTCTTCTGTAATTAATTTCCTTTAGAAGAGTCTGCGTCATTTTCCTAATGAGACTTTGTATATCGGATGCTGTTTAGCAGTAACGGTAGCAGCCTCTTTCTCTCCCACAGAGCTAGCAGCATCACAGGAAGGGTGATGTAAAATTTAAAAACAAATAAAGAAAAATCCTATTTTGTCACTCGAGTGTAAAACAAACAAATGATATTAGAAACAGTGAATTCTTTTGCATATAAAAGCTTGATCACATATATTAAACCCTTTTTTTTTCTTCCTTTTTTAAATGTATCTACAAGATGGGGGGGTTGATTTGTGCAACACTAGAGATTTCTTATCTTGGCACGGTCTTCTGGAACAAATGCCTCCTTCTGTGTCAGAAGTGGGACCTCGCATCATGAAGTCCCCACGGTGCGGAATGCTATGCATCGCATGCGGACTGGTCCATACCATCCAATGTTAGCTGATTTCTATGTGGGGAGTTGGGACTCGGTGGGCCACTTGGGTTCGAACTGTTTGATGGGGTGGAATGTTTTGTGGAATCGGAATCCGGCTGTAAATAAAATAAGATTACATTGTCATGGTGTAGCATGCTTTATACACTTTGCCATGCAGAAATGTCTTTTCCTGGGTCACAAGTTCTAGGTAATAGCAACGTGAAAGCATTTTCTCAAGGTGAATTTCAAATTTATGGTAAAAGTAGCAGAAGTGGTAAATACTCTGTCAGCCACTCTGGCCTTAAACTTGAAATTCACTATAGTGAATAACACTGATCATTTAGCTGCCACAGAGGTTTGAAGGAACACTCCCACTTACTTATCTTCAGCTTTTTCTAACACTACTGCCTCCGTGGCATGAGGAAGGGTTAGCCAGGCACATAGTGAAAGGCTGAGAGCATCAGCCAATGCGTTAAAAGCCTATCACTGGCCACCCATTGAGAGAAACGGTATGTGCTATTTCTATGAGCGGAAATTGCTACATGGGTGGGATTGTTCCTTTAAAATAATCTCTAGAAAATGAAAAGGGGGAAAGAAAATCTTACATCAACCTCTGGTGCTGGACTCTTTTTCCATAATTAAGGGAACTGGAGTCCAAAAACTGCAGGGCAACAATGTTTAAGAACCCTGAACTAATTTTTTTTTTTTTTTTTTTTTAACTTTAATAGATACATTTGGAAGATATCATACCTCTCTTTCCATGTCCTGGTCGGGATCTCCAATGCTCCTGGAGGACAATTCACCAGCACCTTAGGGTAAAAAAATAAAAACAAATCATAATTCACATGTCATTCTACATCTCATGCATGCTCTATATTCTTACTGTGTGTACTCTGTGATTTAATCAAAATAAAATATTTTAGCAAAATGGTTAAACAGTTCTTTTCAAATCAGAAAACTGCATTGGATGTTAACAAAACTTAACGAAAGTCAGATCACTGGTTTTTGGAATTACCTGAAGAGGGCCGAGATACATAGGGTTTACTCCTTTGTTGCTGTTGCCGAGCAAGATTGGTTGACGAAGGTCGTGTCCTTTCCTTTGGGATTTCATCCTGAGATGGTGGCGCAATGCTCTGTGAAAAACCATAATATAAAGTCACGGCAGGCTTTGCACAATGCATTTCAAACTGCTCTCCGTAAAAGCTTAGAGTTCTACAAAACTTTGTTCATCACATATTCAAATTTACTCTCAAACTATCCCGAGAGATTTAAAACTACCCTAATAAAGGACGTCAGATAAATTTGGATTAGCAAAAGGGGAAAAACAGATTTACATCTACCAGGAAAAATAAATTGTTCTGTGACCATATTAGGAGACAGCCGGTAATATGATATTGCACTAGAATAGAGGTAGGTCAGATGTTGTGGACTACAACTCTCGTAATGTTTTTACAGCCATAATGCTGGTCCAGCATTATGTGTGGTGTAGTCCACACCTTCTGAAGTACCGAAGGTTGCCTACCTCTGCACTAGAAAGTCATCGGATGAAGACATAAGGCAGAGCTTTACAGTAGGAGTCTTCAGGGGGAAACAGAGACAGATCATTCTTCCAACAGAGTGGAAGGAAGTACAGAGTATATAGTAGCCCATGATGCTCTGAGCACATAAAGGCACACGGAGACATGTTCATTTAAATTTCCATGAAGCACTCGCGCGATCAAGCATTCCGTTCACGGTGCAGTGCCCACACAGAGTGTCAAAATACAGCCAAGTATATGGAAATATATAAGTAATCTAAGAAAATATATAACCAGACCCAAAAAACAAACAAGAAAAAAACACAACCCCATAGGATTCAGATTCTTCCACTCACGATCTGATTGCCAAGGTCATCAGGTAGGTATATATTTAATTGATAATCCAGTGATTTTTGGACTGGTATGCCTGAAGTCACCTGAAACTCTGCCATTAACACATTGACTCCTGTAATAGGCTGAATGCAGTCTTTAAATGTGCATTTCCCCCCAGTAAGTGTCTACATTAAAATGGAGGTCCTCATCTGGCAACAATTTAAACAAATAAATCAGTTTAGCTAGAACACATGATCCCTCACCAGGTAAGGCAGACACAAAATGTGTTTATACGCAGCGAATGTCACTAGGACCATTTTCTCTCAATTAACCTTTCTGTGATCCAAAAAGGAACAGATTGGGAATTGCTGTGCTGGCAAAAACCTCTGTCAAATTTAAAGATAAAATAATATAATCATCGTCTTCCCCTGCCATTGCACATGTAACCATGACACGATTTAGTGCATGCTGGGAGGTTATTGTGATGGCCTTGCCACCATTACTGAAGTTTTGCCACCCTCCGACTATAATGCTAATCTGCAGCTACCCACCAAAAAAAAAAAAACCAAAACAAAACGGGGTACTCCCGTACTCCCATTGTTTGCAACGGCTGCTTTATCCCATAATCCTCTGTTTAGCAGAGCACATGTAGTTCAGCATGTGTTAGTGATGCTTCTGTTGGCTCCCCCAAATCTAACCTGTCACAATTAGCCAGGCCCATTGTGGTGTGCACATGCTGTATACATATTTGTACAGGCTGAAAAATTCTAGCTTCTTGTATGATGACAGGAGAACAAATATGCATCCCACATAAAAATACCGAAAATGGCTACTTCATCCCACATACCTACACCGCTGAGTGGGTGGTAGTAATTTGAACACTAGTAGCCAATATAAAAACTAAAATTGTCACTACATGCATTTAACAAACCAACGTGCTTGAAAATCAGAAATTGTTTCATCAGTCAGAATGTATAGAACACACACTGCTGACGTTACTGGACATTCTAAAATACATAACACCAAAAATATTGAGGAAAAACAAAAACTGAAAACTAATCTTTAATAGAAAAACTATTTCTATAGAACATTTTGCACAAGTAACATTGGAAAAATACAGAATGCTTCGCAACAAGGCAATCACACAAGGTTAGAAATGAAACAAGGACCAGGTTTGGATGAAGTACTACAGAGAGAAAAAGTAATAGACAAAAATATTGCAAATAAAAAGATGCAACTTGTTATGAGAGAGAGAGACAGAGAGAGAGAGTGTTATAACAGCTGCTTGTATTGAACATTGCCAGGAATAACCAGAACCTCATAACTACCAACACTTAGTATTTCACATCATAGCAGACACAGGAGAAATTAGCTCTGTAAATTATGGGCCAAATTAAAATGAACAGCAGCAGGCATGCTTAAAGAATTTCTCCAACCACTGTAGTGTTTTGAAGTGGTGATGGTACTTGGGCTCTGTATGTGTTGTGTTGCACATACAGAGTTAAAGCAGACTGCCGCTGGAGACCATGCTGGAAACAAACAATTCTATCATCTCACAAATTCCCCCCCCCCCACCCCCCCCTCAGCCCAGCCTCCCGGACATCTCTCCCAAAATATCGCTAAGCTCATGCTTTATTACTTTGACTGTTTTGGTGGCAGTCCCTCTTTTCTTCCTCTCAGTGAATGCTGACGCACTTACTGCAGTGAAGGGTGCAGGAAAAGGAGGTATAAACCCATTCCACCCGAGCTGCAAGCTACATATAATCACCATCTTCCTAGCAGCCGTACACACTGGGCATCATTTCCCATAGTTCCCTGCATACTAGTTGCATTCTAAGAAACTTTAGCATCAGATGAACATCTGACATTCATGCGTCTGATGTAAATACTTAAAAAGTAAACTTTTTTTTTTTCTTCTTTTCTAAAAAGCAAACAATTTCTCTCTCTGAAATGTTAGTTAGGACTCTGGTGTCCAGTTCATAGCATACACACAGAAATGTCCTCTAAAAGGGTGTTTGGTATTCATGGACTATATCTAAAGGCTATATGACATTACTAAGACATCCTAGATTTGGTATTTTCATTATAAGCAGCCCTGTATAGTGTAATCTGATAGCATGGTCCATAGCCAAGCACCGTATTGACAATCTTTCTTTGCGTACGCGGCTGTGGTTTGGCAATGCCTCCTTGTTTTAGCTCTGTCTATCTCTAACACCATCTTCAGCCACAAGCTGCACTCCTGTGTCACTACCTGGCAAATTAGATCTATTCACTAAAGACCACCTACTCGCCTCTCCTTTGATATTCCAATATGTATTTATGGGTGTCAACCCGTAATTACATTCAACTTATTGCCACAACCAACCACCCCCCCCCCCCCCCCAAAAAAAAACCGAGAACATTTCAAATTTATACAAATAATAATAATGTCTAGTATTATGGGACAGCATTTCAAGCACTTTGTTCTCAATGAGTGAGATTGTTCAAGGACCTGACTGAATGAAGGATGCTGACATTGTGGCTCTATGTGTGGTGAAGTGCAGGCAACAAACAAGACTCTTAGAGGCGAAATGGGTCAACAGACACACACACGGATTCCTGAACAAGATAATCTTAAATAACACTTTTTTTTTTTTTTACGAAAAGGCACAAAACACCAAAGTCGTCATCTTTGACGCTGCATTCCTTTTAAAAACACAAACTCCAAACATCTGTACGATACTGTGAAAATGGCGAAAGAAACAAAAACCAGTACAGAAAAGTTACTCTTTGTTAACGAGCTATAAGGCAATGCGATTAGTTTCCGTGCTTCCACCAAACCACAGCACACCATTCAATAAGCCATTTTAAATGGCTATTCCTACCCTTGCTAAGACAGTGGAAGAAAGACAGGAAGAGGAGGATAGAGAGAGGTCTTGGCCATTTTCAAGGAAGATGTCTGCAGAGACAGAGCTCATATGATAGACGTGTTCAAAGTTTGCCGGAGGTGATATCAAAGCGGAGTTGCGGGAGGATGAGAGGGAAGCAAATTCACTCTGTTATTTTTACAGGAAAGAAGAGAAATGGACAGTGACCAAGTAACTATGGATATAGTGGAAAAGAAAGAAGTTCATTTAGAACCAGTGCTCAAACATGTCTTAAATCTCTTCCAGTTTTAAAGAAGGCCGTTTACCAGTGGAAGATCCATGAGGACTTGCATCCCATCTCCGGGCCCCATGTGGGCAACGTGGTTGAAATTGGTGGGATTAGAAATCATTCTAGATCTGAGTTCAGGATCTCTAAGCATTTCCCTGAAACAAACAAAATGTGTTGTTAGCCATTCAGTGTTTGGGAATTCTTTGTCGCATATAGTCCGTGCATTATTTAGAGGCTATATAATACAAAATGAAAGAGGTAAATAGTTTTCCCTTTAATTGGTAGCAAGGGAAGGCTTGCTTAGCATCCTGTTTATAAACAGAAATACATAAAACTAAATAAATGACCTCAACCTGTTAAAATTATCTTCTCATTAATGCAATTCAATAAAAAAAAAAAAGGTTTTACCTCCTTTGCAGTAACCGCTCCTCTTCGGGCACTTTGAAGACAAATCTCCTCTTACTCCTGGTCCTAACCATCTGTTTTTTGCTGTTATCGGATGTCTCTGGTACAGTGAGCATTGCACCCTCTGAAAAATGACAACATATAATTACTACTACTCCAACAGGACCCATTTATACTTAATGCGACAGTCCTGTTTTAATATTCTGATCGATTTTGGTGGAAATGATCTGCCTCTGGCCAAATGCCTCGGAGGATTGATATTAATAGTATAACTTGAGCCATCATGTTTTGGAATATTCACCTGCTCAGATCCACACGGAATGTCCACGTGGCCAGTGGTAGAAGCTAATAACTTAAAAAACGGAACGGAGATGGAGAAATTGCTAATTATCTGTGCTATAGTATTGTCATTGCAGGGCACATTCTGAGAACACACACCTGAATATGAACTCTTCAAATATAGAAGACGAGGCGGCTCAGAATTCAAGAAGTTCAGAGTACCATCCACATTTAATGGCTTAATCTGTAGTTAAAAAAAAAAAATTAGTATAGAAAAAGCCAACAGAAAATGTGTGAATTATGATATTTTTTTTTTTTTGCGTCTTCAAATTACCCGTCGTAATCCAATTGTCTGAACCCATTCCATGGTGGACACGTCAAACACGTCTATACCATATTCACTGTACACGGTTACATAAGAGGAATTACAACCTGTGAGGGGAAAAAAAAAACAACTGTAAATAAGGCTTATTCACATGTTAACGTGCTTTTGGAATTGTGAGAGGGATGACCCAAAGTACGGTCACAGCGTGCCAGCTGCCTACGCAGAGTAAACAATTCTTTAACCCTGACTGCGAGCAATGCATTTATTGATTATGGGGTAGGTAAACTTTTCACAGTAAAAATTGTAATTTCAGTATTGCTCATTCAGTTTAACTGCAGGGAGATTTCGGCTTTTATGCCCAGAAAAAACGTTTAGTGCTGTAATGTGATCAGTAAATAATGGCAGATATACCAGGGATGCTAGATATTCCCAGTGACAACAGGTATCTATTGCCACAATTCAGCTTTGTAAATAGTCAAAGGGATATTTAATTCCAACATGTGGCTGGACCCAGTCACATGACAGCCTGAATGTGAATGGAACTGCACATTATAAACTTAATACTACTTTAACCATGTCAGGAACACGGATAGGCACCTTATTATTGTTATTGTGTTCTAGTTCCTGAAGGAGTTAAAGGAATAAAATTCTAGTGATGCCCTTTGTAACTGTAATTAAAGATCTAAAAACAATTTTAATAATCCGGTATGCCGAGGCTCTTATCCCCTGGATTGAGACACGACCATATCACAATCCATAGAAACTGGGACAAATGCAAACAGTAAGTTGCTTACTGTAGCAGCTTTGACTTCTCCTGTGCAGTAGAGACCCCTCTGACAATGGAAAAAAAATAATCTTATAATATGTTCTGAAAAATGCCTTAACGTTAATGATATTTCACTTAAAGGGACACTATAGTCATCAGAACTACAGATTAATGTAGTTGTTCTGGAGAGTATAGCATGTCCCTGCAGCCCTTTTAATGTAAACTATGCTTTTTCTCTGCATGGAGACGCTGAACGCCCCCTATAAAGATGCATTGACTCAATGCATCTCTATGAGGTGAAGGCGATTTGCTAGAGTGGCGTTCAGCCCCGACCCCTTGGCTGAGATCATCAGAATTGACAATCTCAGCCAATCCAATGCTTTTCTATTAGAAAGCATTGTGATTGTCTGAGATTGTCATTTCTGATGATCTCAGCAAAGGAGGCAGATGGGGCGGGGCCAGCAAATAAGATAGATTTTCTTATTATTTAAGGGGGGGGGGGTTCAGGGATCCTACATATGTTTTTAACACTATAGGGTCAGATATGCAAGTTTGTGTTCCTGACCCTATAGTGTTCCTTTATACTCTCTGAGCTAATTTTCCAATTGAACAGCGGGTTGCCAATCTAACACCACGTACACTATTTTATTCTCCTACTAACATGCAATTAGAACCAACTGCATTCTGTATTACAAAATAATAACTAGATTTGTGCAACAATTCCAGCTGGTTCCTCTGATTGAAATTCTTTGAATCCACACCCGAACAAATCAATCCGTCTGGTATTTACCTGTGAAGTCTTACTCAATGAATAATCCTGGGTTAATTGATTTGTTTGGGTGTGAATTAAAAAAAATTTGAGTCAAACCAACCAACCAGACCTAATTTTTGCACGTCTGATAATAAAATATATACGTAAAAAAAAAAAAAAGCAGTGGATCTTTTAAAGCTACATAGAAACAACAGATAAATTAAAAATAAAGGACTACATCACACATTTGGACCATGAAACTATAAACCAGCATATACAACCATGCAGCAACATAAGAAGGCTGTCCAGTAATATTGTTAAAGGAACACTACAACGCACTGTTTTAGAACAGTATGACTTCTTACCAGGAGTCTGCTGAGTGCAAAACAGGAGCTTCCATTAGCTTTTCTGAGTACCTTTGGGTTTAGCCGATTGGCTGAGGGCGTCTGAGTTAAGCCCAGTAGTGCAGAGCATAGCTCGTTGCCTGACTGTGATCATGTGAGAGCTTCCAGCTCTAGATCTTAAGTAGTGCAAGCAGGGAGCAGCAAACAATTTTACTATTTACAATGAGAGGGCGCCAGGGCACTCCTGCCACCATAACCACTACAGAGTGCAGACCTAGTTATGGTGCTTTGAGTGCTAGACTGTTTATGCATTCAGCCATGTGTTGCAAATAACTTGTTCATTTTAACAGCACACTACAACTACATGCTTGTTAAAGCAAATGTTTTCCTCCCTGGTATTTTTCGGGAGTGAAACAGATCAAAACACTAACAGCACAAAGACTTGCCTATAAAACATTAGTTTCATGAACATTTGTGTTAAATTCAAATACAGGAGACTACAGGCTAAAGAGTGATAAGACATGTATACATACTGCATGCAACTGGAGTGGTGGGCCACATTAGCTCCTGCAAGCGTGACCTTCGACCTTGAGAATCCACATATATTCCCATTTGGCTAAAGCAAAGCAGGTACTCATTGTTGCTTATCTCCACCGCACACAGGGCATCGAAGGACTGCTGGGACAGGAAGCTAAGGGAGGGATCGTTCGAGTTTACAAGATGTATGCCTTGTCCATCTCCATGAATGTTTAACAGAGAAAACCCAGACTGGTATCCGACGCAAAGCTTGTCTTTAAATACAGACAACCACTGTACATTTCCTGGAGCCAAGATCTCATTAAACTTCTTATGGAATGGTTTAGTTCTGTGGATTTCATAACAAAGGATCTGCCTTTTGACAGCCACAAACAAGCAAGAGGTGGGCGATTTCTTTATGGATCCAGTGGTAATGAACTGGCAGCCTTTGGATTCTGGTAGCTTGATGTCAAAGGTGCCCTCCGAGCCATCCAACAAGGTCCAAGGGAACAGATGAACGTGATGGTTACGACCACACACAAGAACAACAATCTTCTCTTTTGGGACAAGTTCGATCTGGTAGACCTTCTTACAGTCCGCTGCTCGAACAATGACTGCAACAACAGATCAGGTTATCAGTTACTACACATCTACTTCACATTGAAAGGCAGTCTTCCAATTAAAAAGGCCGTAGCACCTAGTTATACATATACCTCTAATACTGCTAGAACAATATATATATTTAAAAAAAACGTGCTTGCATACACTGACACTTTTTTACACTTTTTTTTTTTTTTACATGGTCACATCTCCCAACATTTAAAATGAACAAGGAACAATTATTTGAAGGTGGTGTAGCTGTGAGCATCATTTAGGTGACAGTATCATAGTGAATTTTTAGGCAACTCCATGAGCTACACTGTCTGTAATTTACTTATTTTAATTTAAAAGAGCTACAGGATTAAGACCGCACTCTACATTCTGTGTATTAGAGCACCACAAGCTCCATAGCAAGGAAACACAGAAATGGAAGGTATGTATGCGTGTTTATTGCTGTGGAATCCAAATTATCACTCAACACATACCAAACATCTTATGCTCAGAAAAGAGACGGGAAAATCTCTGGTTTTCCAGGCCAACTAAACCATTAACAATTATACTAACAAACAGCTATAAGAAGTTTGATACTATTTCCCAAGATGCAATAAATTATTTTATAAACGACTTAGTAAATCAAAGTTAACATACCATCTCTCGTCACCTCTATTACATACAGTCCCTCTTCTGTGCCAACAGCTATTCGATCTTTATCTAGGTTGGAGAAGACAGTGAATCGTTAATCACATTAAATTACAAATCGAATGTTTACAATGCTGAACAAACATCAGATCAGCATGGAGATTTCACAAATATAAACAGCAGTATATTATATGCAATTAAAAGATGGTTCACGGACGATCAGATAAGGACGTTCATACCTACAATAGCGGCAGCCGATGCTGCTTTAATAAGGGGCAGGGTGCTGTCATATGCTTCCTGTGGACAATGCACCACCTGGTTTTTAAGATTGTTCTTTTGTAAGATAGACTGCAGGCCTTCCAAGATACCAACCCACTTCCGCTTCTCAACTTCATTCTCCGTTAGGATCAATAAAGAGGTTGTGGTCTTAGGCGAACCTAGAAAAGAGGCTGTCACCTATACAGCCAATAAGAAAACCTTTAGACAGCAAAAAAACACAAGTATAATTGCACCAAGCCTAAGCTGCTATCAGACGCTTGGAATTTTAAATGTGCAGCATTGAAGTCTATATCCAACATATAGGAATGGCAGACATGCGTTGATTGTATTAAGGAACCTTTATTCAGAAAGGCTCTAGAGAGCTAAAAACACTGTACTGGTGGTATGCCGTAAAGGTACAGTAAAAATAAAATGAGTGGCTGGTTATCTGTATAATGGGGATTGAAGATAGTGCTGCAGACCATCGGACATGGGTGATTGCCATTTATCACATGTACCTTTCATTTCTGTTTAATCCAGGGTTCATAACCAGAGAGGTTACAACATATACATACATATTATATTTAATAGTTTATACAATGTTAAACAAATCTGCAGTGATGTTACTACTGCAAAGGATTCTGGGTGGGTATATGCAAATTAGTTAAACAATCATATTCTTATTAGTTTAACAATTAAGCAAGTCTTATGGCTTGACTGGTGTGCAGATTTTTGTTTAACATTGTATTAACTATCCACAGACTTCAGGTGGAAGGGGATTTTCAATCACAATTTCTTCCCACCATAACCTATTTGGATTTTGCGATTATATTTGATGTATTTATGCTTTTATTAATAATTGTTCATTCCCACTACCCCACTAACCCCTACATCTATCACAACATACATATATCCTTAATTGTATGGTTCCCCTGTGATGACAATATTTCTCAACACTTTAATAAACGGACTTTATTGCGAATTTGATTTCATCATTGATCATTCAAGTAGAAAACACTTCTGTACAAGGCTTACCCGAAATATGCATGGAATGTCCTTGCGTGTGGCGTGTATCACATCGGATGCCAGGACAGAGCTCACAGAAAATTCTTCATCTCTGATTAACGAAGAGAAGAATGGGAGTAAATATTAGTTAACAGATAATAAGGAGTTCGGTTTTGACACCTAATGAATTAGTAATCAATTTAAAAATAAATGAAAAGTAGAACATTGAAAAGGTCACAACAGCTATTGGTTTGGTAGCTACAGACAAACTAGCAATCACTGTGGATATCAATCAAATGGATTAAGAGTTCTGAAACAGCTTGCCAGCAACTTAACGCACAATCACAGACAGGAATGTGAAAAAATGTAATTGCAAGGTGAAAACTAAGTAAACTTATGGGAAAAAGCATTAATGTAACAACGTGGCATTTACTAAACAGACTAATAATATGGTTAATATTTTAATAAATAGAAGAGCAATGTTATATTACTTGCACAAGATATGATGATATTTTTGTTTTTCACTGCATGATGTCATAATGCAACTATTGATTTGCACTCGGCACAATAAAGGAACAATATAGCTTCAGGAACCCAAACATGTCTTCCTGACACTATAGTATTAAACTGACTACTTATGTAACTGCTCTGTCCCCCCACCCCCCTTCAATCACTCTAAAAATGTGTTAATTAAAACTCACTTTTTCCAGCACACCGCGGCTGTCTTTCTTCAACTGGCTCCACCTCCATGGCTGAGATCGTCAAAGTTGATGATCTCAGCCCATCCAATGCTTTCCATAGGAATGCATTGGGAGGCTATTGTTCATGCGAGCAATACACTGATCTGTGCAATTCAGCATTTTCTCAAAGGGATCCATTGAATCAATGCATCTTTATGGTGAAAGTTCAGCGTCTCCATGCAGAGCCCATAGAGGCTGAGTGACTGCCACTAGAGGTGCTACTAGGCAATAATGTAAGCACTGCTTTTTCTCTGAAAAGACAGTGTTTACATTAAAAAGCCCGCAGGGACATACTATCCACACCAGAAGAACTGCAATAGGCTATACAAGTTCTGGTGACTACAGTGTCCCTTTAAAGGACCACTATAGTGCCAGGAAAACACTTGTTTTCCTGGCACTATAATAGGGTCTCTAGGTCGTCCCCCCCCCCCCACTCTTAGGGTCCCCCTCCTGCCGGGCTCTAGGGTGAGGAATGGGTTAAACACATACCTTTTCTCCGCCTCCTTTCCCGTCAGCGGCTGAATGCGCATGCGCAGCAAGAACCGCGCGCGCATTCAGCCAGTCTCATAGGAAACCATTCTCAATGCTTTCCTATGGACGCTGGCGTCTTCTCACTGTGAAAATCACAGTGAGAAGCGCGGAAGCGCCTCTAGCGGCTGTCAATGAGACAGCCACTAGAGGCTGGATTAACCCATATGTAAACATAGCAGTTTCTCTGAAACTGCTATGTTTACAGCAGAAAGGGTTAATCCTAGATGGACCTGGCACCCAGACCACTTCATTGAGCTGAAGTGGTCTGGGTGCCTATAGTGGTCCTTTAAGTGATTGGCTATTTAAAGGAATTCACTCTATGTTTGTTTTAGTTTGATAAAGGCTCCTTATGGGAGCCGAAATGCAAGGTTTTCCAGTAAAATCTTCATGATTCTTGATACGTTGGGAATGGTCCGTCCTGGTCTGGAGATACGACGGATGGAAATTGCTTAGCGAGTGCCACTCCACTTTATGCATAATGAAAGTAAGAGCTAGTGTTAGCCAGAACATTTCTTCTATATATTGAGACAGCCGAAATTCTAACAAATTCATACATAAATATATTTGGATGTTTAAGACTAACTTATACCGCTGTGCTGCCAGTGTGAACTACAAGTAACGAGTGCAAGCTCCCATGACGCCTACCTACACAGTATTGGGACAATTCACAGATGTGTGCATACCACATGAAATTAGAGAGAGAAAAAAAAAAAGCAACAGTGCATGTATAATTAGGTATATACATTAGTTGAAGTGTATCTTGACAATAACTTGTGGATAACCGGTTTATCCTTAAAGAATTTTAGTAAAGAGCGATATAGCTAGTGGAATATGGAACCCATGCCAAACAGAACACACGTTAATAACATTTTATACGCAGGCGGCTTTAGATCCAAACTCGTTACAGCTTGCAGCAAAGTCAGCAGCCAAGAAATACTTGTTTATTATACCGATGACTGATGTGCAAGATCAAAATAACGAGATGCCAAAGAACAAGAGCAGACCGGTGTTTCTGTGAGTCTATGAATGCTTTAGTGACCTGGACATTGACAGGGGTAGACATAGAATCTGACTGAGGTTTGGGGATATTTGTAGGCAGATCAGATACATGGCAGAGGTTACATTTAGCTGCTGATGCGGAGGACTAATCCTGCAAGTTGGAGGGAATAACAAAGGGTGAGAGGAAGAAGGGGACCAAATAACTAAAGTGAGCATGAAGGACAGGTCACACTGTTGAATTATTTTTAACATTAACATTCCTTATCTGAACAGAGTGTCAGTGGGACCAGGATGTTTACAGTAATACAATGGCAGAGACAATCTCTAAATACCAAATATACTAAACCATTTGTCATTATTTTTTTCTTTTTCCCGGGGCTTCTATGGCAGCTAACAAAGGCCACATTATCTGTTTTCTAATAATTTTGTCATGTAAAAGTGACTGATAAAAGTGTATACAAAGCTTTACATGCACTTAAAATACTTAACCGATATCAGAGAAAATACACACCTAAGATCCACAACTTGGCTTGCAATCACTCCAGGCTGCGTAGACTTTCCCTCTGGAACATCATACAAAAATAGCTTACAGTCACAGACCACAGCGTACGCTCTCTGCCAGCCTTTTTTCACTCCTGTTGGCTTCGGGATCTGTTGAAAATATTTTAAATATTTTTTTAACACATATGGCTAGTGCAATAAGGTTATGTTTTAGTTCATACATATAGTAAAAGAATGGTGAGCAATTTAAATTTACAGATCACTTTCAGAACCTACAGCAACGTACAACCCATAATATTGTAACATTGGGATTGCAATCTGCATGTTTGCCAGAATAAAAAAAACACAGCTGCTCTGGAAAACCTGATGATCCACAGAAGACCATCTGTTTTTATTATGAGTATTGTCAAAACTCACCAACCTCATTGAGTAAATCTACTTACCCTCACATAGCCCTTGTAAGCCGTTCCGATCCCTCTCTGTACATCAACTCCAAGCGGCCGTTTGGCTTGCTCAGCTGGGATAGGGCAGACCTGCGGGGAGCTGTCTTTGCATGAAACATGACATGCAAACGGGCACACTAAAATAAGAGAAACATGTATGAATTTAACAGTCTTCATATTAAGACACAAATACCCAAGCATGGCCATTCTATAGAAATGAATAATAAATTTATTAGGATTTGACTAGCACACACAAGTTAAATCACATATGCTATAAGGCTCCAATTAACCTGCTCAAAGGTGCCATCTACGCAGACAGCATGGTGGCAGAGTATGGGGGCTGAAGCTATTTTTAGCGGTCTATCAGTGCAGTGGATGTACAGGCTCCAACATAGACCACTCAGCTGGAACATGTACAGATTAATTAGGAATGTATACATTCTGTATGAGAACACGTACATCTACTTGGAAACAACAATCTGAAGGTATGTGCGACCAACTGATAACTGCAGCCATTCTCTGCAGATTTAATTAAAACACGTTATGGGCGTGGCCTGGAGCTCGAGCTGCATGAACGTACACTCGTGAAGCTCCCGTGATTCCTGTGAGCTATAAAAGAAATTGAGCAGAATTGGACCCACAAACTAGTACATACCTGCAGGATGTCCCAGAGACAAAAAAACAAGGCTGCCAAAGCGGATCGGGCTGAGTTTTTTTTCTGGCGCAAGCAAATGCGCTAAAATCAAGGGAAGGCCCTACGCCTAGCCAAGATTACGGCGACCCGCGCTCCAGGGAAAGCTCAGTATCACTTCCGATCTCACCAAGCTCCCAGCTAGACTAGTGGCCCCTGACCGCATCAGCCATGCCAATGATGTCCAAATTCTCAGCCTCAATCCAAAACAGCATCACAAGCCAAATACATACCTTCACCATGGAATTGCAGAAGGAAATCAAGGACATTGGCCTGCACACACTGCATATGGAACAGAAGATGAATGAATATGCAGGAGCAAATGGCAGCTTAGCAGATAAGATGCAAGAGCTGGATGCCATATTGGAGGCCCAAAGGATAAAGCTGGCAGATATCGAGGACCTGTCTCGCAGGAACAACCACCGTCTTAGAGGCATCCCAGAGTCTGTCTCCAACTCAGATCTGAAATCTTACCTATTGGAGATGTTCTAGGCAATCACACCGGTTATACATCCTGACCAGCTCCTAATCGATGGAGCCCATAGGCGCCAAGACCTAAACATCTACTGACATCGACACCACAAGATGTTATTACCAGGGTACACTTTTTCCATGCCAAGGAGAAAATAGTACGGGCATGCGGAAACACGAGCCCACGAGGAAATAGAACGAGGCAGCGGTCTAAGTTTTACCGGCGTTCGTGCGACTGCCAAGACAAAAAGAGTTCCAGGCACTCAACGACCAAGTACCGCTACCCACGTTTGGGAGACAAGATGGATGCCATTTTTTTTGTCGACCGCGTGCATCGGTTATACGAAATGGCGGCCACCCAGGGGTAGCATTCATTGATTACTTCCCTTGCGGTTTCGCACTTAAGTTGCTCTTGTGAACAATCTAACGGGGCACAGGGGTGGTCCTCGTTCTGTGAACGAATGGATCTTGTTCGAACGAAGTACTCCCGAAAAGAAAAAGGGTAAAACACACGAAATGAGGGTAAAACACACAAAATAGGTGGCAAGGTCCGCCACAGGAGACACGCTTTGGAAACCCCATGGCTCCTCCAAACGCAACTCAAAGTTATGCCCCACCCACTACGAAGATAGTATCTTCTAATGTTAAGGGGCTTAATTCCCCATGAAAGCGGAGACTACTGTATCAGGATCTCAAAACAGGTTGTCGACATTGCATTTTCGCTAAATGCTACCCAATACAGTACCAAGCTCTCTCTGACAATACAACAAAAGGGGTATCCATCCTCATCCATAAGAATGTGGCCTTCATCCCACAGAGGACATTCACAGATCCCAGAGGCAGATTTAGAATACTTGCAGGCACGTTTAACAATATACAATACACGCTAGACTCTGCCTATTTTCCGATCAACATACCTTTCCTTTGTTCACGGCTACACAAAATTGAGGAATATAGACAGGGAGGCCTTATCATAGGCGGGGATTTTAATTCTATTCAGTCCCTACAACTAGACACAACGGCTGACACCACAGGTAATAGAAAGAAACGTTTAACTACTCTAGTACTCCACGGCCTCTATGATGGGGGGAGAACCTTGCACCCAACAGAGCAAGATCATACATTCCATTCCCAGGTACACAATACTTACACTTGCATTGACACATTTTTTCTAGATTGCATAGCTTTGGGTCAACTTTCCACATGCTCCATAGGAGCAATTTTATGGTCTGACCATAGTCCAGTTTCTATAGACACAGAGGAAAATGAGATACGGCTGTGCATAATAAGATCAAAGTAAATAATGCGCCAGAAAGGTGCCTGCCCCGATAAACTTTGGGCGGCCATAGTCCAGTTTCCCTGGGCCTCACAGACACTTGTCAGTTTAAGGGCAAAGGTACCTGGCGCCTTAGCCAGTCACTCCTATCAGATGCAACCTTTACAAACACAATTGGGGACAAGCTCCGAAACTACTTTACCGAAAACAATGATGGCACCACCTCTATCGATAAGATTTGGTCAGCCCACAAGGCAGCAGTCCGATGACTGTTTATTAGAAGCTCCTCATTTCTAAAAAGGCAGCACCAAACTACCCTAGAGGACTGCCACATACAAATAGCCCTGATATCTACACAGAACAAATTAAAACCATCCCCTGAGTTAGCTGTACAACTTAAACAATTGTATGACAAACTAACCTGCGAAGACCACATTTTTCCTACATAAGCTTTGCGCCAATTCCTACCACAACAGCGGCAAATCTTCTAGTTTCCTAGAAGCTAGGCTCCGGAACAGAAGCGTGGCCTCAGAAATTGCTTACCTTAACGACAAAGCAGGCACCAAACTAATAGACCCTGACAGATCAGCGAAGAATTTGCTAAATACTATTCACAACTCTATAATTTGGAAACTGAGCCAGGTACGAAACCAATCAAGTCTCACTCTATCTCAAAATACCTTGAGAAATTTAAACCCCCTCGGCTCACCCAACCCCAAATTGACACTTTGCTTAACCCCATAACCCTAGATGAAAATTACAGAGGTGATTCACAAATTACCATCCAACAAATCGCCATGGGGCGGGCAGACTGCCAAATTCTTATTATAAAAAAGTTTGCTAATATACTGGCACCCCATCTTCTAACAGTATATCATAAAACCACTGAGACAGGCTTTCTCCCACCAGAGATGCTCCTTGCTACAGTTGTCACACTACCAAAGTCGTGGCAGCCCCCTAACACATGCAAGAATTTACGCCCTATTTCCCTACTCAACACAGACGCCAAAATCTACGACAAGATAATAGCCAATAGGCTGACCCCCATTCAACCCTCTGTTATTAAAGATGACCAAACAGGCTTTGTCAGGGGGAGGCTGGGACTCGACAATACACGAAAGCTGTCATTAGTGTTGGAACACTTCAGGGTGGCCGGGCGGGGCTGTCTCCTGCTGGCCCTAGACGCAGAGAAAGCGCTTGACCGCCTTGGTTGGCCGTTCCTGACACAGACACTGATGTTGTATGGGTTTCCTAGACAAATCATCACACAAATTTTC
Organism: Pelobates fuscus; assembly: GCF_036172605.1. Lineage (NCBI taxonomy): Eukaryota > Metazoa > Chordata > Amphibia > Anura > Pelobatidae > Pelobates > Pelobates fuscus. Next base: position 18,465,371 of record NC_086329.1, on the reverse strand, counting down.
GCCCTATATGCAAAACCCATCGCTCAGGTCCTGCAAGCTGGATTGCTCTCACCCCCTTTTCATATTACCAATGGTACGAGGCAGGGCTGTCCCCTGTCTCCCCTGCTGTATGTGCTAACCCTACAACCCTTTTTAATGCCACCAGGACCAATACTAACATCCACGACGTGACCTTGGGAGAGCAAGATATAAAAATTAGTGCATTCGCCGATGATATCTTGCTATATAATACCCTCTTTAGTAAGTGGACTCCACTATTCCTTACGTGGACGGAACAAATTATTTCATTAAAAATGTCCATTCTCCCAACGCTACAATATCTATTTCGCACGTTACCGATACCTCTACCACCTACCTATTTCGATACGGTTAAGAAAGATTTAACTCACTTTGTTTGGGCAGGAAGTAGACCAAAGGTGGCCCATAAGCTATTACAAACGCCTGTGAAATTGGGAGGCTTTGCTTTCCCCAATATAAAAACCTATTGTTACGCCTCCATACTACCCTCCTCCATGCAACATTTCCTCCCCAACTCACCCCTACAATGGGTATTAATAGAACAATTGACCTACCGATTTAGGCTATCTAAAAGGTTCCGACCACCCACTCTGCACCTGCACCTGCACAAGTGAAACTAGCGATCCAGATTTGGGACATCAACCGAACTAAACTATCCCACACCTCCCCCCTCTCTAAAGCAACTCCAATCATGGCACTCGCACACTGCCTTCCTACATTCCATGCTAGACCATGGAGGGACTATGGGATTACGCATCTAAAACAGGCATACACAGGTGACAAATTAGCAGACTGGTATATGGTCCCAGCCCGGATACACTCGATTTTCCCAACTTCATCCCCAATGTGCTGGAGATGTGGTAAGGCAGATGGCACTATGCTACATATCTGGTGGCAATTTACTCACCCGATTTTGGAAATCAGTCCACCAACTGGTGCTTGATACGACTACTTTTAAAGTACCGTTTAACCCATTAACATACCTTCTCCTAGAACTGCCTGAGGACCTGCCAACTCATAAGAGGAAACTAATATTGCGAGAGCTTGGCAATCTAAATCCCCTCCATCTTTTTCCTCCCTCCCAATGAAAATAAATACGAAATGCATAGCGCGTTTGTGTAACTTCATTCACAAACGGCTTCTACCCTGGAATGCGCAAGTCCCGATATATACTTGCTGTAGCTTGTAAACCTCCCATTAGACCAGGATGTATATTATGATGCAGAGTATTGTAACTTAGTTTGATGGTTATGTAACTGGTGAATCTAATCCGCCCTCCCTTCCCATATTTTCTGTATCCCCAAACCACAATTGTTTGATTTATTAAAACAAAATAAAAACTTTAAATGAAAATAAATAAATAAATAAAACAACAACATGTTGTAGTCAAATCACTGGTAGCTATGGGTCCTGGAATGAACCTTAAAAAAAATAAAAATCATTCATGTCAAGTCTTGGGCATGCACAATATTTGTACATACGTACCTTCACAAGCATAACCTTGCCGGACTAATCCAACCATAAGCGATGTGCAGTGGGAACACTGTGTCGGGCTCAAGAAGGACTTTATTACAAGCTGATGGGCTTTAGGCTGAAATAAAATACTGTCGGTGAGTTTAAAGTTCCGCAGGAGGCAATAGACAATATCAGAACAATTCCACTACGACTGAAGAACACCGTACACATTACACCACGTTACAAGTAAATATCAATGATGCATTTTAAACAAAACATTAAAAAATTTATTTAATCGAGGTGAACAATAAAACTATAGCACAAGTTCTCTCTTAAGAGGCTACAAACATTTTCTGGTTTATATATAAAAACAGAATTATTTTAAATTTTTAACAAAGGAGAATTTCAAATTTAAAAAATAGCCAAATAACAGCTATGCTCTCAGTTCGGCTACTCTGGCCTTCAATTTAAAACAAACTTTGAATTCTGACTTTAGTGAATAATCCTGTAACTGTACAGTGTGTGTGGCTGGAAATCTCTCATCTATAATATGAAAGAAGGTTGAGAAATGCTGGAACAGACTTTGATTATAGAACGATCGAGGTTAAAACGCAGATCGTGTGAAACAGTAAGTGGTGCCATTTCACATGTTGTGGAAGGATAAGCGTTCATGCTACTTCCTGACATCTGAAACAGAAAAGTGCTAAACGTGTCATCGGCAGAAAGATTGGAACACATGGCACTCCTCGACTCACAGAACCCCCCCCCCCCCGAAAAAAAAACCACTATAACCATTCAGCTGGGTGAGAAACTTTAATCAGCAACATATAGAGTAACCAATGTTGTCAGATACAAGGTGCTGCCAGGTTCCTCAGGCAGCCTTTGTTCCATTTTGGGGCTGGCAGTGGTTACATACATTTTATTTATACTGGTCTTGAGTCACTTCCAGGTTGTGATCCCTATGAGGACTGAGATTTTCATGACCCACAAGGCTGGAATGGACATATTTTCCTGTTTATCTTTAGCTTACAGTGCAAAAAAAAGACACACAATTTTCTGTGAGGTCCTAAAACGACGGTGTGTAAAGAAATTAAATATACACCATCACTAGTCCCCAAGCGTAAGTAGACTGGAAGATTACTAAAATATTTAACCTGCAGCCTTAACCAATTAAACACGGTTACACAAAGGCATTGAATTTACCCAGGAGACACTACTTTGAGCTGTAAAATACAATTCCCAACATAAAAGAAACAATTATCCTAGGTAATAAAAGATATATAGTAAAACACTAACAGATATTTTCCCACGAGGGCCTTTAAACATAAAATACATGGAAAACGCCAATAAATTAACATTTAGTGTGCTGACACAGAGCAACTTCTACTCCAGTCATTATATAGAAAGCATTACCTATAGAAATCCAAAAACCTTACCTTTGGGACCGAGATGGAGATTGGTGTGAAAGTGGGAGAAGGGACAGGTTTTAAAGATGGTGTCGGCTCCTAAAATAACAAAGGAAAATAAAAGTTTTTAAGTAATATGCGAATATGTTTATGCAAGGTAAAGACAAAACATCCCCACTAATAAAATAAAAACACACTTTGAAGTAGGCATATTTAATGGGAGTCTGAATAGCGTTTGTATATTTTCTAAGTATATTCACAATTTTTATGGGGGAAAAAAACCCCACCTCTGATGCTCGCCTTCAAGATTTCTCGAGGGCTGCACCGTTCCTATGGAACTCCCTTCCCTCCTCCGTTAGATGCTCACCCAGTCTCCACTCCTTCGTTAAAAACCCACTTCTTCATAAAAGCGTATCAATTAAACTGTTAATAGCTCCTCACTGATTCCTCTTCTACAACTGTCACTAGTCTAATATTATCCTTAGCTTTTTGTGTCATTTTACCCCACTCCCTCTAGCATGTAAGCTCATTGAGCAGGGCCCTCAACCCCTCTTTTCCTGTGTGTCCAACTTGTCTGGTTACAACTACATGTCTGTTCGTCCACCCATTGTAAAGCGCTGCGGAATTTGATGGCGCTATATAAATAACATAATAATGATAATAAATGTTTTTAAAGCAGGACACGACTTGACATTTGTATATCCATTCCACATGTCTGCTAGGTTTGAAAAGTGCCAATTTAAAATGAATAAGTGTAAATATAAATAAATCAATTACCAGTCGACCATTAGGATTCTTATGTGGAAACCGCCAAAGGAGGCTAAAAAGTGTAGATGTTCTTAAAGAGACACTACTGTCACTGAAACAACTTTAGCTTAATTAAGTCGTTATAGTGTAAAGATCATGACCATGAAGTTTCACTGCTCAATTCAATGCCATTTAGGAGTTAAATCACTTTTTTTCGGTTTATGTAGCCCTAGCCACACCTCCCGTGGCTGTGACTGACAAGCAAAATGGTTTCATTTTCAATCAGATGTTACTTACTTTAAACGTTTTTATCTCCTGCTCTGTAAATTGCACTTTAATTACATCCAGGGCACTCCTGCACTATCTAGCAAGCTTTTAACAGAGCAAGAGAAAAGCAACTCTAAATTAAACATAATGTTCAATAAAGGAAGTTTAAACATTAGATGACTCTTTACAGGACATGTTTAGGAATGATGTGCAGTCACATGCAGGGAGGTGTGCCTAGGACTGTGTAAACAAAGTGATTTAACTCCTAAATGGCAGAGAATTGAGCACTGATGCTGCAGGGGCATGATCTATGCACCAAAACAGCTTCATTATGCCTATGTTGTTTTGGTGACTATAGTGTCCCTTTAATTATTTTAGGGGTTTGGAGATTTCACCAATTCTTACACATGCCTCAGAAAGAGTTTTCAACTGGCTCTACAAAGTCTTATTCAGTCTAAGCTCACCCCTCTTTAACTCCGTATACATTTTAAGTAACTACCAGAGCTGGTCAGTGAGCTTGCTTTCTACAATGCGGTCTAGATATGTCTCACGCAAACTCAACCCTTTGTGAAAGGTCTCCAAAACCAAATGGAACCAAGTGTGTTTCTCTCCGAATTATTGGCATCTGCTATGTGCACCATGTGCTTTCTAGGAATCCATGCTTTCCTACTACAGAAATAACAGTTCTCTTGGATGAGGAAGCTTGTTTTAGAGTTACACTCTACACAACAAACACTGCACATTTTAAATTCTGCCCCTGAAATGTGGGGGTCTAATTCACTCTTAAGCTCTCTTCTAAGTGGAGCTTGTAGCTATGTGTTGCAGTCATGTCAATCACAGCCAGGAAGTGTAATTCTTATACAAATTTAAACCAGTGAGTAGGTTAGAATGCATAATGTGCCAAGATAATTCATAGCTTCTTAATTCTAAGACACGTGTGCTATATGTCCTCAATGCTTCTCTGTGAGAATGTTTACCAAGCTACTTCCTGTGGCCTGATGACATCTACAAGAGCAGATCAGGCTTAGAAGAGGAGCTATTTCGGCACTAGATTAAAGATAAACTTTATTTTTTCTGTGTAGAGCAGCCCTTTAACTATTGTAAAATTAAGCCATTAAGAGAAAGACTGATGATTTCTGATGATATTTCACTTAAATTACAATACATTTTATGCAATCTGTAATACAGGTTCCGTAATGTGTTACATCAAGAGTAAGATATATACACAAAAAACCTATACATGCTACGGGCCAATCCTGTATTAAGGAGTAAGTGGTACTTTTTTTTTTTTTTTTAACAAGAAAGACTTTAATTCAAATAACAAAAAGTTACTTGCCTCTTGATGTTGTTCCAAAGCTGATGGAACAGATAATGACGGGGAAACATCAGATTTAAAAGAGGGGATATCGTGTTCAATAATAGTGCTAGTCTGTAAAACAAACAAAATAGTGATCACAAAAATAACTAATAAAACACGAATATAAAGCTCATTGGTCCATTGGCCAACGTTACATGTTTTTAACGTAGAAATCTCACGAGCTGAGAAAGAAAGGCAAAAGTCGAACTTTGTCATAAAGCCAAGACCTGGCTAAAATACGTACTATTATTTGTGAAGCAAGCTGTGCTGTAAATTTAGCATGTAGTGATTTGTTTACTTCAGTGTTTTTATTGAGCTTTTAATGTGATACAGGAAATAGTACCAACAGATTACAAAACAGGAGACACCCCCAAAGGTGGCATGAGAATAAAGGACAAATTCCAGTCCCGTGAAACATTGTGACCGATCTCGTTAACCAGCTAGAGATAGTTGTGTCACTGAACTAGGAAGCGGAAATTAAGAGATGAGATTGTGAGATACAAGAAAGAGAAAGAACCAAAGGCCGGATGCACTCCTGGTGACCCCCCTCCCCCGACTACACCACAAGTTAAGAGTCAAACCCTTTGGAACCAATGCCATATTTTCAAGAAGTGGTCATTGATTATATTGATAGCAGCTGTCAGCTTCTCCATCCTGATCTCTGCATTGATATGAGCCTTCCACGTTTTGGCCAAGCACATTATCAAACTTGTGGGCAGCCTGGGGAGGAACAAGTCCCTATACTCCAAGTCTAATAAACTTCCTCTCTTTCTACTCTAGTCAATGCATTGGTAATGCAGAGCTAAAGGTTGTACTTACTGTAATATAGATAAATTATATGTTAGGAGAGTGGGAGAAGCAAGTTTGTACTTATCTGCACGCGTCTGTTTATAAAGTTCGGTCACCCAAAACCTGAGCAGTCACAATAATAATTGCACCTGCCACGCAATGGGACTGTAACAATCCATCTATACATTAGGGAGATTTATAAAAGTCTGTAAGAGAAAGGGGTGCCACTTTCTAATGGTGAAGCAAACCAGATAGAAAATAATGGATGTTTTCTTTCGATTCAATTGGTTTCCACGGCGATTGTTCCATTTTATTTATTTTTAATGATACTGCACAACTTTTCTATTTTTCACATTCTTACATATCTCCTCCATTGTGTTTGTTAAATTACTAACAAACATACAGATTAAATGCTTATGGATGTACTGCTACCACACTCAAGTTGCTGGTGAAAAACCATTCTGGGATTGAAATAGTAGCACGTTTGTCCCCCTGCACATACCAGGAAGAATTGATAGAAGAAAGTTTATATTAATTACATAAAACATAAATTTCTCTCTCAGAGGACTGTGTTTGAGCATGTTATTTGTCATTTAAATATCTATGTACTTGTAAAGAACTCATGATGCACAGAGTGTGACTGTGTGCTTTGTAAATATTAGCACGGGGGTTTTGTATGGATAGATGCCAGAACATAGCCAAAGGCAAGACATTTCCATCAATGACTTTGCAAACATTTTGATGTGTAGATTAAATATTGTGCAATCATATGGCACGTTCATGTCAGAGGATAACGTTCATTTCACTTAATATGTGTCCCTAAGGGATACACACATATTATAAACTTTGGGCCCTCAAAGGATGGGAGAGCCCTAAATGGGGATCTGGGAAAAAAAACAGGAGAGATACAACACTGGAGCTGGTCAGCATTCTGACTGGGACTTACAAAACCTTCATTAACAGAGTCCCATAGAGATAAATTACATCCACAACATACTGACAGGGGCATATTTTGAAGAAAAATGATAAACAGAGTTGGACAGAACATATCAAGGCAGGTCCATTTTAAATATTGGTTTCCAAACAATTACAATTATTTATATAGCGCCAACAGATTCTGAAGTGCTGTACAATAGGTAAACAATAAAAATACACTCTATCATGAGATTTGGGATCGGCTGGGATATCTCAGCCACTTCTCAGTTGAAGAAAAGTATCCCGGCTGCAGGATATGTTATCTTTGTCGAGTAACAATTTTATCAAGCTATATGTAGCTTGAAGCGGAAAAACATTTAGCCATCAATTTAATAAGCTTTCAAAATGATTCATTATTGTTAGAAAAACAATACAAATGATTTATCGACAGAGACTCCCATAGACTTCAATGGTGACTTCTGTCGAGAAATCATTTAGTAAGTTTTTCTAACAGTATGGAATGATTTGGACAGCTTATTAAGTCAAGGCCTTAGTGTGAGAAAGTCAAGTTTTGGCCCCTCGACACATCTTACTTAACCCCTTGAGGACCAAACTTCTGGAATAAAAGGGAATCATGACCTGTCATGTGTCCTTAAGGGGTTAAGAGGCCGGGAATGATCAAAATAAGGCAATTTGATTAGGGAATTATTTTTTTTTTAAATGAAATGTTCAATAAATGTTTTGCTAAATTGAAATTCCAAACACATTCATACTTCTAATCACAACGACAAACACAGGGATGTAATTACTCTAAAACAAATAACAAGAGATGATGCTTATTATGCCAAATATATGTAAAAGTAATCTGGAAACTATTTTACATTCACTTGGCCGCATGTAATCAGAGTGATAATGTTAACTCTTCTTGTACCGGCCTCATAAGGGTACAAGCCTACCGTACGAACATAAAGAATGTTCTCTCTAAAGTGGGGTGAAATGTAAAGCGTCAAATTGCGCATTTTTTTTATCAAAGCCTACAAATTTCAAATTAAAATAGAGCTTCACAAGGACCAGCTCCTGTCTACATATAAATGGCAAAAAGCAAGTTAATTCCCTCTTGTCTTCCAAAAGGGCCAATAAAGTAGACTCCTATGGCAAAGAAATGGTTCAATTAAAAGAGGGTGAAAATGACGGTAACATGGAACCTATTATTGGCTTGTAGTAGGTTATTCAGAAAAATCTGAATTTTAATAAAATCAACCTATAGTTTCGAGGTTAGTCTATGACAACACACTGTATAGGACTAGAACAGGACAAGGATATAAGTAAGTTACGGGATGGAGGTTTGATATCTGGTTTTAAAAGCTATGAAAGAGGACTTACATCTTCCCAAAAGGCTAGCAGTGAGGATCTAGACGGAGAAGAGACTGGTTCCTTTGTAGTGACAAACACGAGGGACACAAAAAAAGCACTTAAAACCCACATATACATGCTGTTCAGAGAGGCAATCGATACAGACAGTCAGATCATAATGGATACTCAGTGATGGTTGGAGAGGGGGTATCGTACAAAAATAAACCCACTCTAATTTAGGCTTGTCAATGCCATCACAGATAATAATGCACGGTAGTCGGCTGTGTACAAAGAAAGGGTTTAACTCTCTCAGTACCAACAGAAAAGCCGGTATTAATGCAAAACTACATGTCCCATAAGGCTTGCAGAGCATGAGCAACTGTGCGGTCTAAAATCTGGACAATTCATGATCCTAGTGACTAACACAGAAAGCCCTTTTATTTCTGGGAAATAGATAAAGTAATGGCATTTATCTATGCTCTCCACTGCCAGGGGCAATGGTCCAAAAGATGCATGCTGATCACAGAGCTGCTAGACATTTACTGGTACAGATCCAGACAGTGCAGTACTGGTATTAGAATTATTATATAGGTACCAGCATATCCCAGATCAGGAAGGAGGTATATATTGTGCTTGACACAGGGATGAGGAATGACCGCACAACCTGTTAGCGAGCTACCTAAGCTTGCATGTGAGCAGCTTGTTTGCATAGATGGAAACACATTCACTGATGTTCTTGCACCCAGCTCCCTGGGGTCAGATAACAGGAGGAGAAACTTAGGATAGCAGGAACAAACCTATTGTAACTCCGTAGATCCAGGACAGTTGAGCTCAATGTATTCTGTGAGGTTAGCCTTTAGGGAATGTATGATCTTTAGGCATGCAGATATACTACGAAAAATAATAGGATTTCCCAAAGAATGACTGTCCCCAAAACAAGGAGCCAGGCAGTGATCGCCTCTAAATAAATCAATGCTAGTGCCGTATTGTGAGCATTTTACCGAGATCTCTAAGAATATAGTACAACGGTGGCTCCGAAGGGGGGAGGGGACCCAAAACACAGACTGGCTCTTCAATAATTCCAACTGGCTTCTAATTCTAATATTTCTCTACCACTGCTCCATCAGAAATGATGAGGATCATTGCTGCTATCAACGTTTACACCAACATAAGCTAGCGGATTGGAGATAAACATGACAAAGTATACTCACTCTCAGCGAAAGGTCATGAGGCAGTGGAGAGGTGTTAAAATATTCAAATATTGACTCTTGAAAGTCAGGAAGTTTCAATCCTGGAAAAAAGCAGAGCCAAAGTAAAGAGAATGGCACACTGGATTGTGAAATACCAACGGAAATCACAGCAAGTGTTTGCTAAACGCACCGCTATCATCTTTTAGTTTTTCTTCCAGCTTTTTCTTCAAGCTTCTTACATCATCTTGCAGCTCTTGGTTTTTCGATTCTGCTTCTCTCAGTTTGCTACAAAGAGTTTGTAAATATTGTGATAAACAGCGATAAAGTCCTTTCATGCCATAAGCAACATCACGTTAAAGAGAGACCTATTAACAAAAGGGCCAGCGGAGACATACACATTTTGCAGAGTTCTAAAAGCAGGAACTGCTCTCAGCTAATGAATGCAATTCTGTACATAGGAATATGCACAAAATTGACGTTAGCCAGCCTGGAACTGTTGTGCGATTGCCAATGACACCACCAGTAGCAGAGGGGTTAGACAATGTATGTACAGTGTTTCATGATGAGTCCACAGACTCCAGTCACCGTGCCCACTCCAAATCACTGAAGTGTCATGGTAATTGGAGTAAAAATCCCTTTAATTTCCCAACAATGTTCCCTTTAGTGAATAACCCTGCAAGATACAATTATGTTTTTATCGAGACTGAAGGGGCTCAACATAAACTATGATCAGGAAAGGGAAATGGATTAGTGAAAAAGCTTAGTCACCAATACAACTATAGCTTAATCAAGCAGTTTTAGTTTATAGATCATACGCCTGCAGTCTCACTGCTCAATTCTCTGCCATTAAGGCGTTAAAATCACTTTTTTTTATTCATTTTTTTATGAACCCTAGTCACACCTCCCTGCATGTGACTTGCACAGTATCCCTAAATACTTATTTTAGATAATCATCTAAAGTTTATCCTTCCTTTATTGCAAGTTCTGTTTTAGATTTTCTTATCCCCTGCTATGTTAATAGCTTGTTAGACCCTGCAAGAGCCTCCTGTATGTGATTAAAGTTCAATTTACAGAGAAAGAGATACAATTTTCTAAGGTAAATTAAATCTGATTGAAAGTAAAACCTGTTTTTTTCCATGCAGGCTCTGTCAATCAGAGCTAGGATAAGTGTGACAAGGGCTGCATAGACAGAAACAAAGTGATTTAACTCCTAAATGGCAGAGAATTGAGCAGTAAAACTAGAGAGGCATGATCTATACACTAAAACTGCTTTATTAAGCTAAAGTTGTTTAGGTGACTATAGTGTTCCTTTAAGATTGCGTAATAATGGCTCTAGGCATAAGGCAACCGTTGCTATTTTCTGATATGTCTGTTTTATGTCGATCGCAAACGGTTTAGAAATTTATATAAAGGAATGCACATTCATCTGGGCACTTTGCAATCATTACATTTCACTGAAGGGGAGAGATCATTAGGGTAGGTAAGAGGAATGTTAATGTTTTCAATAATTCGGACTCTTTTTTGAATTTTTTATTTATCTATCTAAAAACACAACATGCTAAACACGATCTACCAGGGGGGGGGTAAACATTCCTTCTTAATTTCACAGCAAAATAATTTAACCCCACAGTGCATTATAAGCGTACAGGCTTTCCCTGCAGCTGTACATTATAAAACCTCAAACACAGGGTGTACCTTTCAAATGAAACATTTGCTTCCTTTGCTTTCCTCAGCTCTTCTTGTACCACTTGCTTGGCTCTTATTTCTGCGTCCAGAGCAGACTGCAGCTCCAGTCGTGCAGACATGTCGAGCTTCTGGCTGCGTCGCACCTTCCAGAGTGGGTCCTGCAACAAGCGCACACAGAAACGAAAAGTTTTTTTTCCCTACCTTTAACAGAAGCAATTTGTGACCGTGGCATTGTGTCATAAAATATAATCGTTAGCACCTCTACAGTCTGATAAAGTGGTTTCACATCGTTCCTGAAATGCCGACCCGCTTAGTAAAATTCTCCTTAACTAGTTTTAAAGTGCCAAACCAGGGATTGGTGCACAGAACTGAACAGTTTATCCACAATTTTACTATCTTATTCTGTTGGCACGCATAGAGGGCTATTCTGAGAATTACACCCGCTGCAGCCCACTGTAGTGGCAGTTATGTCAGGATACATTCCGTTGCTTCTTACTTGGGTCCCGCCATGTACTATACCGACTCTCACGCCGGCTGAATTACATTCAGTTAGCTCAACTCTGCTCGTTCTGCCGTTTATTCTTTTGGCTGAGAGTGTGAGCTGATAAATAATTCAACATTAGGAGTATCTTTCCTCTCTCTTGTGGTAAAGGCTTCTATTGACAGATCCTCCCCACCTGTCACTGTGCAGGTATATCCCCCTCCATACTTATGGTTATTCTCAGTGGAAAGGCTGTCGATTACCCAGACTTCTCAACCACAGTACCCATAATCAAAGACTGAACCCCCAGCTCTTAACCTTTTAGCCCTGGTATTAAACTCTCAGGCTCCAGATCTATTGACTTTATTTAAACTCAACCCTTAAAATCGCATGTAATCTGCTCTCGCATCTGCACCTTGTTCCATGCACTCTAAAACCTGTTCCATCGCGGACATAAACCTTTCTTCTGTGCTCTCTCCCCTATAGTTTACCTTTCATTACCTTCTCTCTCCCTTTATGCCATTTCTCCAGCCCACCCCTCCATTCAAGCTTCAACAACTTTGTTTCTGCCTTTCTAAGGTCCATGTCTCATGTGAATAATTCCCATATTCTAATATCCTATGCCATTTCCTTTTATTCATATCATTCCCATTGATGTCCCACATTACAACTGCGTATCACACCTCTTGTGCATGCGCACAACACCCTCCATGGTTCCACCCACCTCTTTTCATTGCTGTACCCACTTCCTTACTTTTTTGCTCTCTAAATTTTTTTCAAACCCTCTCCCCATCCATTAACCTTGCTTTCCACCCACTCCTACACTCTTTAGTTTTCCTTGCACTACACGCACTCTCTCGCCCCCTTACGGTCTCTCCACCCTACTCCCACACCATGTCTCAGGCTGGACAAGCCCGCTCACATATTAGCATTCCAGAATGGTGGACTTGTCACCAGTGACATGTCCTGATATTACATTTTCCCCAATCACATACAGTCCCAGCAGGAAGGAATGAAACCGTGTAATTGGCTGGCTTTGCAATGTGCACAGGTCGTAGACCCCTGGAAGGCAATCAGGAGATCCCGTGGGGCAGTATTTGGAGAGCCCCCAAGCTAGAACTCACATATTAACACTAAAGCTCCCTTGTGTGTCTATGTGTTGTACGTGTTTATTTAATGGACAATGCTGCAGAATAGGCTACAAATATATCTCACAGAATATCAATATAAATGTAAGAAACCTATAAAAAGCTGATGTTTACTCACAGGGGAAAACAAATGTTTACTACGTGCTTTAAAAAGTGTTTGTAAAATTATTTGTCACGGCATGTTAAACAAAAACATGGAAACCATGGCAGCCTAGCAAACGTATCTCTCAAAGAATTGCTGACACTTGAAGCGCTGGACGCAGGAGCATTTAGCAGGGGGAGGGCAGTGACAAATACTGTAGAGTTATTTACATTGTTACAGACAGGGTTAACGATATTGTGAGCAGGAAATGAGATTACAAATGTTAGGTCTGAACTTTATTGATAAGAAGTTAGGCAACTGCCTCTTGGACTGGGAGCGTGCAAATTTCAATATTCCAGCAAAGAGCTGTGACAGCTAATCTCTGATACTTATTGGTTACAATTTACATTCCCCTTGGTGGCTGAACACTAAAGAAAAAATGCAGCTTGCAAAAACTGGATCATCATTTCTTTGCCAATGAAATAATGCAGCAAAGCATACAATCAATTAAGGAAAACAAAAACAACATAAATCAATAAAGGCAACAATACGATTTATAGAAACCACATATTGATTAAGTTTCTGCAAAACCTTTGCACCAGCAGAAAGTGATTATCATGCTTTTAGAGTTCGCCAGCATGTGTTTAGCCATAACAACCCAAACCAGAAGAACAAATAAATAAATTAGATTAATAAGAGAGAAATCTTAGTTTTGCTTTGAAGCACAGGCATTTATTGACGGTTTTGTTGAATAGTGATATTATGCTTGAACAGCTTCCCACCACCAAATTTACAATCACCAAAGCAAATCGCAGTGACGTGGTACACTGCCGAGAGCAGTGCAGTACTGCCTGGCCAGCTGGGACCACAGAAATAACTCACCAGCCTATCAGAATTGTAAGGGGTCAAGCCTTGTGGATATGAGAGGTCAGGCTAAAGCAACAATCAGAATATAAAATCTGTTACTAGAAATGAAATGGTTACGTCCTCAAATTAAAGCGAACAAATGTAAATATCTGAGCTAACTTCATCAAGAAAAACATTATTCACTCTTTTGCGCATCTTACTTTAATTGTATTCTATACGATAGATTCCTGTGCTTCAGACAGCATTTTGGTTAAAGTGCAACAATGTTTTTTTTTTTTTTTCTCTTTAAATAATAAATAAAAATTAAAGCTATACATATTTATGATACTTGAATTCTTATCTAGGCATCATAAATGTGTTTTGCTTAAAGGCAAAAATTTGTCTTTTATAAAACAGTGGTAAAACAGAAGGGGGTGGGGGAGGAACAAACACCGCTGTATAAAATGACCAAGGTAACAAAGTATTTAACTCATTTGAGGAACAAGGTTGAGTAAAATATCACTCATCTCTTTTCAGCTCAGAATATTTTAAGTGATGTAACAGTATAGCACAAATACACAACTTACCAAGGTCCTTGATCCCAGACTGGAGCTCCTCAAAGATTCAAGTTCTTCTGTCATTTTTGATGCTAAAGCTTGTAGGTAGCCCCGAGCGTCTTTTTCATCACTTACCCTACAGAAAACAATGAGGATTCAGAAGTTGAGAACTATATGTTGTATTATATATATATATTTTTATTAGAGATAAATACAATATCAACTAATATGCCTGTTCCCATTAGCAAAACAATGGCTTTAGTTTAGTGAAAGCTCTGAACCACTACCATTTAGGTGGCTTACCTTATTTTCAGCTCTCCACAGATCCGCCCCAATCCACCTCTTTAGCGGACATCAGAACGGATGATTTCAGCAAATTCAATGCTTTGCAAAGGGAAGGCACTGGATTGGCTGAGATCTCAAAGGAGGCAGGGCAGGGTCAGACACCATCCTGGCCAATCAGCATCTCATCATAGAGATACATTGAATCTATGAAAAGACCGTTTTTACTTGAAAATGCCTGCAGGGACTGACTATACTCCCCAAAACAACTACAATGAGCTGTTTTTTTTGGAGACTATAGTGTCCCCTTAACAAAAATTAGATCCTTTTCAGTGTTTGCGAGTTCAGTTTGCGAGTTACAGTATACATTTAGGTCGTATTGTTGAATCTGCTGGCTCTATTTAAAACTAAATAACATTATAATTCAATGAGCATAATGATTGGTTGAGTCACTACCAGGTATGACAATGAGCATTGAAGAATATATAAAGTCTGGGGATTTAGGAGAAGTGCAGCATTTTTAAATGTAATTAATTGATTTTCATATAACAATCTGCATTTTACAATATTAATCTATATAATTCAGGAACAGCAATTCTCTGCAATGTGGAATGTCACTTTAAATTGTAAATTTAAAAAGTCATAAAGAACTGTAATCTTATTTCCTTTATTGGTTTATAATGTGCCTATCTAATCGCAGTTTGATAGATAGAAATAATTCCCAAACAAAATGTAAGTTGCCGTGGAGACTTTAAAAAAAACTGATCATGAAAGATTTGGCATCAAAAACCAGAGCAGTAAATCTCATTTATGTCTCAATTTGATGGGGGTGGGATCCTTAAGTGAGAGATAGGAGACCACCTCTCATTACAGGCCTACACCATAGAGTCATTCATTTGGCTATTCCACATTCCCCACACCTCTACATAATGCTTGCGGTATTCACAAAGTAATGCTCTCGTTTCCCCAAATTATAAAAATTAAAAAAATAAATATAAAAAGATATAATAGATGCAGTTTACACATGTTTTCTTTTCTGCTTTAAATGTTTGCTGAGAAAACACTTAAATCAAAAATCATAAAAATAAAGATCTATAAAATTACGGCCACGTAACAACCAAGCTTTTTTATGTTTTGATACAGTGCTTATAGGACAAAACAAAAGTGATTATTGCCATTACAATCATTACTACCAATGTACTTAATGTAATGCAGCAGACATCTCTATATTATGCGATCAAAAGTGAGATCAGAAATTTACTTAAATTACTTTCTGATCTCACTGATACCCTATTGGACTTGAGCCTCACAATGCTCGAAAGTCTCTGAAGAAGAAAATTGGTCATTGATTGGCATAAAAAGGTGCACTTTTAAGACAGATCCCAGTCTGTGCTTGTAGGCATATTTTTCAGGGACTGCAAAACCTTTTTGCTGCAAAATGCAATTTGCGACTTCAAGCCAAAGCCCTCACTGGAGGAGGCGGGAAGGACTTGGCCGGCATGAATGGGAGAGCCGTGCCACCATGCTGTGACTGCTGATGACAGACAGCCAATATGCACTGATTTAACATTAGCCATACAGGAACTCTTATCCTTAATCACTTAAAGGAACACAAACATGTATTCCCGACAATAGTATTAAACTACTTATGAGGGTTCTCGCCCTCCCTTAGATTGCATGGGAAAGGTATTAAAAGGTACCTTTTCTCCCATGTCATGCCAGTCTTAATGCGGCTGGCCCTGCCTCCATGGCTGAGATCAAACTTGATGAAGAAAAACTACCACAACAAGAGGACATAGTCTTAAATTAGAGGGACAAAGGTTTAAAAATAATATCAGGAAGTATTACTTTACTGAGAGGGTAGTGGATGCATGGAATAGCCTTCCAGCTGAAGTGGTAGAGGTTAACACAGTAAAGGAGTTTAAGCATGCGTGGGATAGGCATAAGGCTATCCTAACTATAAGATAAGGCCAGGGACTAATGAAAGTATTTAGAAAATTGGGCAGACTAGATGGGCCGAATGGTTCTTATCTGCCGTCACATTCTATGTTTCTATGTTTCTATGATCTCAGACAATCTAATGCTCTGGGAGGCTAATGTGCATGTGCGGCAAAATGCTGCACTGCACCAATCAGCATCTTCTCCTAAAGATGCATTGAATCAATGCATCTCTAAGGCGAATGTTCAGCTTAACACCCGTGCTGCACACTGTGTAGCACTGACACAGGAGGCACATCTAGTGACCATCTGAGTGATTGCCACTAGAGGTGTTACTAGCCAGCAATGTAAACACTGCCTTTTCTCGGAAAAGGTATCGTTTACATTGCAGAGTCTGAGGAGAAATGCTGAAGACATCAGAACCGCTACATTAAGCTGTAGTGGTTCTGGTGACAATAATGTCCCTTTAAGGGATGTTTAAGTGTGGACAGTCTCTTTATACTCAAACCTTATTCTTAGAGTGACAGCACAAAAATATTAAGATTTTAAATGCAACCTAGTTCAGCAGTACCATTGTGATGGTCCACTAAAAAGACAAATAATCAAGAACCCTTGGCAGGTGCATGCTGAAAGCTGATGGGATGGTCGTCTCGCTTCATTGAATGATACGCTCATGTCAACTTGCTTATAAACATTAACCTATGCAGCAATACATAAAGCAACGCTATTAAAGTGATACTCCAGGCATCAGAGCACCCAAAGTCAGTGAATGGGGAGCTACTTAAAGCCTGGTAGAGGTCTGAGGCTTCCTGATTGAAGCTTTCAACCTGCATAGGAAGTGAAGGGGCACAGTAATCAGACACAGTTTTGCAGACTTTGGGGGTTAAACCATTAGCCGTTGTTATGGTGCCCAGAGTGGTCCGTTAAATGAGTTAGGTTAATAAATCACAATTATTTTAGAGGCTTTAACACATAATTCAGTTTTTGAAACCTACCACTGAATAATTTCAGCAATTTGGGCTTCCCAATGTGCAACGGATTCCTTTTTGGCCGTCAGATCTTGAAGTTCATCCTCCATTTGTCTGTTTTGTGAACGTAATTTATCCACAAAAGAGGAGAGCTTGGAGGAAAAAACAAAACAAAAAAAATTACAAATAAAAATGAAAAAGATTTCCGATTTCCATTTACAACATTCTTTAATGTCACAGAATCTACTTAAACTATATCTTTCCTATGTAAAAATTAAAAAAAAAGTAAATTTAAAATGTATTTCACACTCATTACTCGATATATAGTATCTGAAATTTATAAAGAGAAAAAAAATATATTCAGAATGGCTTGATTGCAATATTACCATTTTCCCAAGAGCAATATTTAGGGGATATTTTGTAACGTATCTGTAGCAATTCAGAAGAAGATTCCAGTTTGAAAACCTAAGGCCAATGAACACATACATACCCGCTCTGATTCCACAGAGAGCTTTTTATTTTCTTCAAAAAGAATTCCTCGCTCACGCTCATACTTATCCTTCACGGTACCTACAGCCTCGTCCAGCTCACTTTGCCTGGTGGACACAGGGAGAAGGACTAGTTAATACAAATATGGATCAGGAAAGCAGAGTTTAAGAATGGACTGTCACTCACCTCTCTCTCTTTGCTTTCTCGAGTTTGTCTTTTAAAATGAGGATCTCTTTTTGCAAAGCAAGCTGCTGACTCTCAGAGTCATGGATCCCCTTCTTTAAATTTTTAAGTTCTAAAGAATGAGATGTTTCGCGCCTCAACAGTTCTTCCTCAAAGTACAAGACTTTTTTTTCCAGCTCAGATTTGACTTTTGAGAGTTCTTGTTGGTGCTCCAAAGCAACTACAGGTGTGCGACCTCCCTGTTTTAACTAAAAGGGATAATAAAAAGAAGTAAAAGAAAAGGTAATATCAGACAGTTGTTATAGTATCACGATTCAAATGCCAATATTGCTGAATTTGCTCTGGTGGGCATGGAAAAGCAGACAGATTGATTTTTCTGTGGTTCTTTAGGATAGTCGTATCACGTGACAATACTGGAGGACACACTTGAGAAATGTTCCTATACAATGAATTCCACACCTGTCTTCTGAAATCACAATCTAAAGTTAGCGGAGGTGAAGTGTGTTTTGCAAGTAACGGCAGGTGGGAATTGTAAAGAGTATCACGGTACATTTACGATGCTGTAAAAACTCCTACTAATGTCAACCAGGGTCTTTATCTACTGTGATTTTGTCTGAGAAATGGAGCAAATAAAGAACGATATTAAACGAATGTTCCAAGCACCAGCTAGCTGTAATGGTTAAGGTGTCTGAAGTGCCATGCTCCCCCCCCATAAATAGTCAAACGACTTTACATGGTAGTGTTACCAATGTATTGGATAGTCTATTCTGCGACCCAATAATTGATTACAGTTACTATCAAACAGCAGCAAATTTAGGAGTGAAAAAGATTATGGTGAATTAATCGAGGGTCCAGGAGGATGTCTACTGGCAAACACTTGGTTAGCAAACAATGCTCTCTGAACTTAAAAGAAATGTTAATCAGGAAACATTAGAAACTTCCTTGTACTTGAGGAAGTTTCAGTAGATGCATCCAGGCACAGGATAAGAGAACAAGGTTCAAGGCCTGCTCTTTGGGAATTCTAGTCAGCCCCCGATACAATTACATCATTGTTTAGTTGATAAAAATCAGTTGATCACAAGGTTACGAATATCCTGGCACAGAAGAAAATAACTTTGGAGAATTATATAACGGGAGCAAAAAAATAAAACAAAACCTATTATTTAAGATGTTATCTCTAATTACATTTATTGATGTATTTATTTTTATTTGTGCGGCTATGCATTATTACACGAGCCAGAATTAATTATTCTTATTGCGAGCAATTACGTATTCCTACCTTAAGAGCTTCCAGTTCACTTTCCAACTGTTTTGAGAAAAGTTCACTATGTTCCCGCAGTTTGCGTTCCTTTGATGCCTCCGCACTGGCATCTTCCAGCTGGGCTTCCAACTGTCAATAGAAAGAAGAAAAAAAGTTTTTTAAAAACCAAGAACTATAATAAGCACATTACTGTGCTCTCTCAAATTATTAAAGAGGGCCAATAAAGAGAAATGTGTCCCCCGTCCCCCCACCACCACCACTAAAATATTATTTTGTCACAACTTATTTTAAGCCAAGTATTGTAAGCCTCTCAATCAACAGGTATTACCAGAGACAAGAAATAATTCATGTTTAATATGTAAAATCTAGAAATTAATACAATGAATTGTTCTCACAGGAAGGTTAGACTTTCCTCTTTGTGAGTGGAAACTGCATTCAAACTTATAAAATTAAGTAACTTGTAACTACAGTACAATAACTTTTTTTTTTTTTTTTTGGAAATTGCATTCAAGCTAAATCCATGTTACTGTGTCTGTGATTTGTGAGGCAGAAGAACCGGGATGTAAAGGAACTCACTCAATGCATTTAAGTTACAACAACCTTTTGGACAAGTATTCCATAGAGGACATGTATTATTCCCCGGAACACTAGATAGGACACAGCTGGAATCCATAAACAACACAACAGGATCAGCCAGCACAGAAATCTCACTACACGTTTAGAATGAAGGCACAGTCCCAAAGCGTTTATTAACGTAGGATTACTATATAACACTATACTCTGCAATAAGACAAGTCAGTTCAAAAAGGATTTTAGTAGCACAGTAACGTCACCTCTTTTCTAGCCTTTTCCGATCTGCGAATTTCCTGGCGCATGGAATCAATTTTTTGCATGACCACTTCTAGCTCTTCCTCTTTGTCTCTCAGCTGACGGGTTAGCCTTTGCTTCTGGGAGCGCAGTTCCGCCATCTTTTCGTTGAGATCGGAAAACTCCTGCAGGGCCAGCTTTCTCTGTTGGTGGGCATCTTTGAGCTCCTTTGTCTGAGACTTTAACCTCTCTTGAGCATCAGTCAGTTGCTTTAGTGGAGGAAAAGGAAGAAGCTTAGTTAAAGGGACACTCCACCGCCCAAATAAAAAGAATTTAAAACATAATCGTAGATATATCCACAATAAAAACCTGCATGCATTTATTTATGCATTATCATATAATAAATAAAGTAAATAAAAGGTTTTAAAAGCTGCAAATATCTAGTCTGCAGTCTTTGCAAGCCCTCCCCTTCTAACCCCACCCAGACTTTATGTGGCTGTCCAATCAGAGACTTGCGGATGCAGCTCAAATAGAAGTTTTGTAAGGTTGGTGCTCTGGGCAATTGCTGCCTCTTGAGTTTAGCTCCACTGAGCTAACCAAACCAGGAAGTAACAGGACTGGTTGTCTGATTGATGGGCACAGGGTGGGGGTGTAACAAGGTTCAATGATAAAAGTCTAAATTTCTATTGAAATGTGAACTTTTTATGTTTAAATGGAAAAAATTAAAAAAATTGTTTTCTATCTATTAAAGTTTATTAAAGGTTCTGGTCATCCGATAAAATACCAAAATTAGCTTAGTAATACTCATGTAAAATAAACAGGTCAAGAAATATAAAAGAGCGTGGCGTACAGCAACAGCAAGGAGGCACAATCTTACTACAGTATAACAGTGGATGCAGCCGTTATACAAAAACAAAGTAGACAGCTGATGTCAAAAGGTGCAAAACACTTAACAAGTGGAACAAAGAACATACACGGAGCAGCTATTTAGAATACAGGTTTTGTAATGGGGCCAAACACAGACAAGCCAGTAATTTTATGACACAATGCTAGTTCCTACAAGACTGGAAGTGCACACAATGTGCTCAGTGAAGGCACAGCCCAGTGCAAACAAAGTTTCCTTGCTATTAGATAGCGAGTGATAAAGAAACAAAATAGGTTTAACCCTTTGGTATCTGTGATGTTGTGGACTGTGTATTATCACACGTCTCTCAACCATCTGATGAACGCTCACCCAATGACACCAATATATCAATCTACACTCAACATTTCCAAAAGCCGTAACAAGCACAAAAAGTGCCGTCAAGCATTTTGTGTTACTTGACAGCACCTCTCCCTTCCTCTGCTCAGCCACCCTGCCCTAGGTGACCTTGTATGTCACGAAGGAAGAGGTGTGTGCTCAGCCCTTTCCTCACAATCTCCACAATGTGCAGTGTACAATGCTTTGTTCTAGGAGGCCGTCAAGCCATGAGAGACGTTGTTTACTATTTTATATAGGTTTCTTAGCCAGAGTAAATGACAGATGATAATAATAACAAAGTGTTTAACCAGGAATGGTGCATTCATATATTCTCTTGTTTGCAAGTACATCATGGGGATGTTACTATTACAGGTGATTGGTAATAATTATAGAAAGTATATTATATGTTTATATACAAAAGAAAAAAAAGGATTACTATGTTACAAAATACTCTAGCATTAAGTTTATGATCTAACCTTTCAGCTAGTGAACCTTTATATGAGGACACGGTGTTTAACAAGATGGCCCAGGGGCATTAAATCCGACAGAGATAATGATTGTTGAGAAAAATAGTAACATGAATAAATAAAATAAATTATTAAAGAAGATTGCAGAAGAATTTTAAGACCCTGATAGAATTAGTTCAGGTACTGACATTTAAAAATTTACATGGACAATCCCTAATGTACCAGTACATTACTTGATTGTGTTTTTTGGTTTTTGGTGTGTATTTTTGTTTTTTTGGTCAAATATGTCAATAAAAAAAAAAAGTCTACATGCAAACAAACCATAGCTGAATACTGGAAAACCTTACACCTGTTTCTGACAGATGTAAAACATTTCAGATATCATGGACGGGGGGGGGGGGGGGGGGGGAAACATGACAGGCCATCTGCACACCTTTCATTAGTGGGTGATAGTAATTGCACTCAATCCACAAGCCAATGAGGGGCTTAGCTAAACCACGGGCCAGCACTCGCCCATCAGAACATAGGTATGACAGACGAAGGTCCAAGTACTCTAATGCTTTAGGGCACATTTATTGGACCCAGCAGAACATCACAGCTTTTTTTGTGTGTTTGTTTGTTGTGTTGTGTTGTTCTGCTGGTTCCAATAAATGTGCCCTAAAGCATTGGAGTGCCTAGACCTTTTTTCACACCTAAGAGCCTTTCGTGAGCAGGTGTTATGTCATCTAGGTACATACCTTGTAAAGGTCATCCCGCTCTTGTTTTAAGGCCCTCTGCTGTTTCTCAAGTCCTTTCATTTTGCTTGTTGAGTCTTCAAGTTGTTGCCTTACCGAAACTGCATCTTCAAGCTGCCTCTCTATCCGGTTTGAATCTGAAATCGAAATCAATCACACATGGTCCAAACAAAATATTTCACAACAAGTTTATTTTCAACTAGAATGCTTTTACTTTATAAATCCTGTAGACATTTGTCAACTCCAAGTATATAAAGTAGAACAGAATAAATTAATAATAAAAATAAAAACAACAAACCTAATCCCCATAAACGCAAGCACATCAATGGAAATCATCTTTAATTAAAAAAAATATATATATACCGGATAATTTATTTTTTAACCGCTCGATTTCGTCATTCAGTTTTCGGATTTCCTTGTCTCGATTTAACGTCCCGGTTGTTCGAGAGGAACCTTGGAGAGACTGAACAGCCTGTGTGGATTCTAGTAAAAATAAAAAAGTAAAATCAACACAGGAAAATCTCTCTTTTGAATTATTTACCTAAAACCGTAGAACCCTCCAGTTACTGACCTTGTAATTTCCGGTTTAGTTCCAGTTTCTCCTGTTCAAGACGTCTGATTCGACGTTCATACGCGTCAATCTGCAGGCTGTTCTCCAGACCACGCTGAACATCGTCATCTTTGGTCACAGCATTAGAATGAATGATTTCCTTCAAGGAGCCTCTATCAGAAAAACAACTGGAAGAAAAGAAATTAAATGTTTGGATGTATGGGGGTATTGCATTATAGAATGACTTGTCAAATTAAGGGTGCGGTGTCATTATGGCAACACAGAAAAGGGATCTTTTGCCAAGGATTGGTCCCCATTTCCCAGGCAAGCAGTCCAATTTAGGAAACATAGCCAATGACATCTACCATGTAAAAGGTAAACCTACAATTAACACCTGAATTGAATTGATAATAATCCCATGGATCCATCAGGCTGCCTGGCTAAGATTTATAGTAAACCATCCATAACAGCTAGAGTAACCAAGGTTTTATGTGAATAGGCTTGATAGCACAATTATAATATAAAATGAAATTCTACAAATCATTGTCCAGTGCAGCTTCTTGGGGACTAAAATACACCTTGTGCTGGTAATGCAACTTCTAGATCTCGTTCTTCATCCTTTACCACATTGCAACATAATTTAATCCAGAAATCCGTTTGCTGTAGTGGACACCTAAACATGTGCTTGCCACAAAAACTGTATGAATCATCCCATAATGCCTTGGTTATTGCCATCCCCACACAAAACAGTACATGCAGGCGCACCTACTGTGGCAAGGATCTCGGCGCCAATGGAATAGAAATTTGGGTAAGTACATAATGCAATGACCTTGTTTAGAGGTGTATGTAGATTTGTTTGTTAGTGATGTATATTGGTTTAAAAAAAATAAAATATATATATATATATACACAAACACACACACACACACACACACACACACACACACACACACTTATATCTTAACACAAAAAAAATTAAATCACTGTGTTCAACACATAATTTGTTCTGTAAAATATCCCAAATTAAATGTATAGTGAGTACTACACCTGGTTTTCTCCAAATACGATTATTATGGATCCACATGTAAGGGTCAGCCAAGAGGCAACCCTCCAATTGTTACGCAGCTACAACTCCCACGAAGCTTGGCTTTGTTCGGCTGGCAAAGTATCGTGAGATTTGTGTCTCTACAATAACGGCAAGGTGTCCCAGCGATCATTATGGGATTACTCCCTGACACGCAAGGCTCTAGCCATATGGACGCTTGGGAACATTATTACTACTACTGAATACTTTGTCCCTGAATGTAGTTCCACATTTTTCTCTGTTTATTGGTCCTTATCTCAGCAATGTTTCAGAATACAGCAACTAGAATTTATAATCCAGCTATAAAAGCTAAAAATAAGACAGGGAGAGAAGCAGTACTTTGCACAGATATCTAAGAAAGCG
Source organism: Pelobates fuscus (assembly GCF_036172605.1). Lineage (NCBI taxonomy): Eukaryota > Metazoa > Chordata > Amphibia > Anura > Pelobatidae > Pelobates > Pelobates fuscus. The sequence continues at coordinate 18,440,708 of NC_086329.1, read as the reverse complement.
AAGTCTACACAAGTGCTCAATTTTTTCCCCCACAGTTTCTCATACAAAAATGATCTGTTCAACAGATTACTCGGCTGCACTAGACTTCCTGATCACTAGCCCCACCTCCCAGCCAATGTGACATAAACATACAAATTCAAGGTTGGCCAAAAGTCTGCCCACCAGCTCCGCGAATCTTCAAAGCATCAAAGTTGTAGTTTATCAACAGCTGGAAGTTCACCTATTGGACATAGCCATCTTAAGTTGATCTGTCTCACAATTTGAAGTTGGAAATTTACATTGCTAGGGACTTTGATGTCAAGTCACTTTGAGAAAGGAAAAAAAAAAATGTACCACTACGGGCAACTTTGAAATGTTACTATGTTACTGCCATAGCTTTCCTGGTGTCAGGATGGCAAAGCACAAAATATTTATTAACATTATTATTCCATGAAACACATGGATAAGCTAACTTTTTACGCAAGTAAAAAATACAATAGACATCCAGTCAGGTAGTGTTTAAAGGGGCATAACAATGTTTTGATTTTCTTGTCTCTAACATTGTTAGACAGGAAGTTTGAGAGGGACTGAACCACTTACTAGGATACCAGGTAAAATAAAAAATATGAAACAAAAAGGCACTTTTATTAATGTAGGTTAGCCTATTACTGCCCTCCAAAGGTGTGTGGCCAAGGTGAAGCTGCATTAGAATAGTCAGTTTATTTTCTGTTATAATCCATATTGAGCTTTAATGTAAATATTCCCCTTCCCAATACTTTCACTGTGCTGCCATTTAAAACTATTTCCCTAATATGTCACTGTTCAACACAGGACCATTATTTTCCTCCCAGGCTGCTGAGCACAGCTGTGTAGCATTCACATCTTTCACAGATAAGCCCACTGTACTCACAGCTGCTCAGCTTTACTGGGGAGAAATTAAGAGACTTATTAAAACAAATACATTTCACATACGATCACTGGACAGAATTAATCTTTATACACATTTATAGATACTAAACCAGGGGAGCCCAGAAGTTAGATCCCCAGGTGTTTTATAACAATGCAAAAAGGCATGCAAATCATCGTGAGAGTTGAAGTTTTACAACATTTGGTGATCTACCTTTCGGGCACCCCTGTTCTAAACCATGTTATTGGTACAGATTTTACCTGTCTGTTGTGTACGTAAATCCCACGAATGGTAGATGGAATCCTGAAAATCCACTGTGAGTACTGGGTGGGACCATTTCCTGCGTAAAAAAAAAAAACATCAACAAGAGAAACTAAAACAGGTTAAAAAACAAACAAACAAAAAAACTTCCAGCGATTCCATAGAGCAGCCACCAAGTATCATGTAGCATTATTAGATATACTATCATGTAACCAGCTTAACACTACTCCACATGCTTAGATTATAGATGTATAAATAACGTGCACCTCCGCAGTGTTATTAGAGCCAATCAAAGACAAGATAATTAAAGACGGACTGTACAAAGTTCCGCCAGCCTAACTAAGATCTTAAAATACAGCATTATTACATTGGACTAAATGAGACAGAAAAATGAAAAAAGAATGTGCAAAACTGAATATGTACATGTAAAATTATTTTATCATTTATTTTTCTTATTATTTTCACGCCGTATTATTTTATCTTAATTTTTTTTTTGTCCCATTATATTAATAATTTTATAGACTGCTCGTTATTAATCTTATGATTTATTATTATACTGTATATATATTTGGAAGACTCAAAAATATTTGAAAGAATGTGCAAAACGGTTCTACAGTTTGCTGTAGAATAATAATGGCGCCTTGAGAAGGTCAATGAGAAAGGAATTAAAAGTCGCAAAGATTTTTATGCTACTAAACAGGAAGAAAGGGTCAGTGGAGGAATAGAAATGAAAACACTTTGGCACCATGCCTCATTTACGTATACCAAAGATATTTTAATGTAGCATATTAAATAAATTAAATTCTAGTCCAATATTTGCCTTACAGAATAAAAGTTTGATACGGTACACTAAAAAATGGTAAACCGGACCGCAACTTCTATGAAAATGTAAATAGACCAGTCGGGCAGCTATCGAAACTTCACACCGTTCACGTAATATGATTATTCCAGTAGATTAAAGTACAGGTCTGAATAATGGAAAATCTTACAGGGTTTCTAAGGATGTCATCATCAACGTCAAAGTTTGAGGTATCCGAAGGACTGCTGACGTCGGGAATGTACGGTGCTTCCAGGTTCCTGATATTTTCCCAATCGATTCCTTCGAAAAAAGGGTGTGTTTTAAAGTCATCGATTCCATTCTGTCCTAATCTGCGCTCCCTGCTGCAGATTAGCCTCTGGATAAGATCCTTGGCAAATTCAGATACATCGGCAATATGAGAGGGGAACTGAAACCGTTCCTAGAATAAAAAGCAAGAAAAAAATCACATTTAATAAGAAAACTAGTAACACTTGGAGCACCATAACCACTGTAGCTTGCTGAAGTGATTATGGTTCCTGGAGTTCCCTGACATTCCCCACCTGGTGCGTCTTTCCAAGTGTTTTTTTTTTTTAAATGGAGAATGAGCCGTTGCCTATCTTCAATAGGTACTGCCCAGAGAAAATGAAACTACATTTTGTAATGACTTCTAATTGCAGCAGAGCTCTTTTTAAATTGCAGAAGCCAGAACAAATGATCTTACACTGCAATAAGGAAGACTGTTTTATTTTATTTTTTTGAATACATTAAGTATTGACAAGGAAAGAAAATTTCCACTTGCGGTCTTGTCAACAAATATGCATACGGCATTTCCCGACAAGTCGAATGACATAGTCTTGACAAGCCATGGTCTCATGGTAGCAGGAGTTTATTTACACAACCTGTGGCTCTACAGCCAGTTAAGAGGGGAAAAGGGCTGAAGTAATAAAGAAGATCTTTTTAGGTGTAAAACAAGGATTAAAGGGACACAATAATCACCATAACAACTACAGCTTAATGTAGTTGTTCTGGTGAATCTAATCAGTCCCTGCAGGCTTTTTGCAGTAAACACTGTCTTTTCAGAGAATAGGCAGTGTTTACATTACAGCATAGGGACACCTCCAGTAGCCACTTCTCAGATGGCTACTAGAGGTACTTCCTGGGGCAGTGCTGCTCAGTGTGCAGCACTGACATTTAGCGTCGCCACGCTCTGCATGGAGACGCTGAGTTTTCCCCATAGAGATGCATTGATTTGGCTCCATCCTTGGCCCGCCACTTTGGCTGGGATCATCAGCCAATCTAATGTTAGTGAGAATTGATGATGTCAGCCAAGGAGGCGGATCTGCGGCAGGGCCAGTGCTGGAATAAAGGTGAGTAATATAATTTTTTATGGGTATTAAAGGGGGGTTGCCCACCTAAATTGTTAGTTTAACACTATAGGGTCAGGAATAAACATGTGTTCCTGATCCTATATGTCCAGCAGAAGAGAAGGGTCTCTAAGACTCTGTGATAATTTCCAGCCTAACAAGTAGGGGCAATGTCCGAGGGTGAGGATTGTGGTACCTAACAGTGAGTACCACAATAGTGATTCCTTTAAGTAAGATCAGTTCGGGCCATCTTTGCTTCTCCCCTCTCAAAGGTCCAGGTTCTTACACATCCATAAAGCAGCACATTTTCCAAGTGGGTCTCCTATACTGGACTATGTATGGGTTTGCAATATATTTACTTCTCTGATCGTTCCTGCCCAACAATCTCAAAATAGTACAGGTTTAGGAAAGCAGTAAAGCACACAGCTAAACCCTCCTGCCTTTCTAAATACAGCTTCAATTTGTAACGGCCATAAGTGGAAACCAATCTTTAATTGCAGGACATAAGTTGACGTTTCATACAAATCTAATAAAAAATAAAGTCCAGTGTAATTACTGATCTCTGAAATGGTCTAATTGTGGAGGAGAAAGTGCAAGCTATCCATCAACACTTCAATTATTACAGTTATTAACAGGCAAGAGGGGGAGGCGTTCGGTTATGTGCTCAACACGTACAAACCTAAGTTAGAAGAAAATTGCCACCTTATTTCTACTTTGAGTAAAAAAAAAAAAAATAATAGATTACATGTTGAAGAGGTCCATTAGCATTTAATTCTTTGCCATCTAATTTTATATATTTAGTTTTTCGTTTCAGTCTTTGCACACAAGGGAGCCACTTTATTTTTATTTTTTTAGTAAACAAGATCATGCGCACACACACAAAAAAAATAACTACACAAAATGTTTTCTTTGGTTGTTAGAAAACTAACCTTTGAAGTACCTGCGACAGCTGCCATGCTTGCACAAACAAGCAGTGGCAGCAGAGAGCCTTCCCTTCTCAGACCAGGAAGAGGCTAAACTAATCAGTAGTCTCTATTCTGATTTTATGTTACAAAAAAAGTGGATGTAGTTCAGACCTGTTTATCAAGCCATTCTTCACATAGGCGAGTGCAACTGCTGTATAAGTCAATGGATTTATATTGTATTTATTTTATATGGAGCAGAAAAACAAATCTCCCCAGAACTGTGTATGTAGTAGCTATTTAAAGGCCTAATCTATGCCAAACATCAAGCCGGATAGAAAAAACTGTGCCGAATGATTGTTTAAAAACAAGCATTAGCAATGAAAACTCATATATAGATTTTACACAGCAATATTTGTAATCTAGTACAATACACCTGCTCTGATATAAAATAGTTTTGCTGCTCTGTCCAGTGAATAAATAATTTTTTTTTTTATTATTTTTTTAAAGCACAAAAGAACTTTGTAAAGAAGGAAAACACACAAACAAAAAAACAGAGCTTTCTCCAGCTTGGGTGCAAACAATTCAACGCCTCTTAAGGCACCGAAAAATACTTACTTCATGATTCATGATCTTTCCATACGTTTCCACAAGAGACTCTGCGTAGAAAGGGGTTTCCCCGTACAACATTTCATACATGCAGACACCCAAAGACCACCAGTCGCACTCTGGTCCATACTTCCCCATTCCGTCCTCCATAGCTTGCAGAATCTCTGGGGAAATGTAGTCAGGTGTCCCAACAGCTACCGAGGATTGCACCTTAACAAAAAGCAAGGAGAAAATTAAATGACAGAAATTACTGAAGAGGACTGCAATAAAACAACCCGTCATTAACACGTTATACTTTCTTTTAATTCTGGATGTTAAATGAGAACGCCATCAGAAATTGTGAGGCCGTTAACAAAGCCCGTTTTTGCAGTGCTTCCTGGAATCACAGATACTCTCTCAGAGACAAACACATTTCCCCCCCCCCCCCCTACAAGGTTATACTCTGACACACAAAGACACACAGTCTCCCAAACATATACACACACAGTCCCAGCTACACATGTACATTCAGACACGTGCAGACAAGCACACTATTCTCTGATCATAGAACAGTAGGAAACTTAACACATTTGTTACTACCGTATATCAGATTCGGAAACTATAATAAAATGGTAAATTGCTGTAAGAAAAACCACAAGACGGCTATATAAGTTACATATCACCAGGGAGCAGGGTCACAAAGCCTGAAGTGTAAAGTAGAAGTAAAGGATGTAGAAAGGGGGAGCTCCCAAATTTGAAGGAGACCCATTATAAGGCCTCCTCACGATGGTCGGGTAAGATACATCAGTTTATTCCTAACCAGGGCGGGGTAAATTATGAATAGGAAAAACGTGAGTTTAAAGCCTGGAGTGAGGGTGAGTCCTGCTGCATGGCTTGCTAGGTAAGCAAACACAGGTGTGGTAATAAACGTGCATTAGAGGGAGCAGGCATAGTGCCTAAGGGATTGAATGAAGAGGGTCTAGTGGTGAGATCAATGGACGATAATGGGAAGGTCAGAGCTCTAGTAACAGCAGTACCTGTACCATACCATTAAAGTCTGTGAATATGGCTACCAATTATTTTATATTCTTTATTGTATATTAAAATATACCTCTTTCCATTTTACAAATGCCATGTCAAATAAACATTTTCTATTGCATTTTGTATGTATATCTAGCTGTGCAAATGTGGGATATCAATTTACAGATCACTGTGCGGGGCTTAAAATGCTGCACACACTTAGCAGCACAGGAGGGAGCTCATAGATGGAGGGCATGTTTGTGATGAATTGTAATCGTGGTTCCTATCATTTAAAAAGAAACCGTGCAATAAACATTTACAGAGAAAATAAAATAAATATATTGTATTACAGCAAACGTCTTTTTGTGGTTGTTTTAATGCTTCCCTCCCCCCCCCCCTTTCCTTATTTGTAGCATATATTGTACCAAATGCATTACTGCTGATGAAGCAATGTAAAGTAAATACGTGAAACGAGGAGGGCTGATCCCTGTCCTGCAAAGCTGACAAACTTTAGAACACAAACAAGACCATGTGTACTAGTCCTGCTGGCCAAAAGGGGGTGCTCAGTCCCTCCACTTATCCACAGCCTAAAAATACCTTCTCCGCTCACTCTGCATTTGAAATACAGTTTTTACACCACTTGCTGCATTTCATTACGCTGAAAGCCACACTGCTACAAAAATACGTATAATGCATGCAGATCAATGCAGAAGCATAAAACAGTCAGTACTTACGGTTCCATCATCATTCATCTTTAAACATGATCCGAAATCAGCGAGGCGGATGTGGCCGTTCATGTCCAAGAGAACATTATCTGGCTTTATATCTCTGCAGAGAAACGAGCAACAGTGAGCGGCTGTGCACATCTGCATTCTATAGCATGCTCGTCTGAGCAAACACCCTGCTCGCCCCCATGAATAAAACAGCACCATGCATAGAAAGCAACGCTATTATGATAAGAAGAAAGGTAAAACAAAGACTGGAAAGGCAAAGGTATTTTTAAAATAAATAAGCGTGGCTCATGAAAAGAAAATAATTGTAAACTTTTTTTTTTTAGTTTTTCAAATAAACTTCATGTTCATTTAAAGAGGTATCCAATGACACTACGTTAACAGAACAGCCGTTTTTTGTGCCCAAAAAGTCTTAAAGATTGGCACGTTGTCAGGGTGGGCAGCAAGATACATTGGAGGTCTTGCCATGTCCAATGGCAAGTTAGTGCAGATATAACAAGTGTCATGATTTGACTGTTTGACACATGCTTCAAACAGACCTCATTTACAAGATCTAGGGTTGGGAGGACCTTTGTAAAGTGCCACACCAGTGCATACTTCAAAACAATCACTGGACATTTCAGCCTATACACCAGGCTTCCCCAAACTCTGGCCCTCCAGATGTTGCTGAACTACAACTCCCATGCTTCTCAGCCTATTTCATTAATAAAATCATGGGAGTTGTAAGTCAGCAACATCTGGAGGGCCGGAATTTGAGGAAGCCTGGTATACACAAATCACTTTAGCAGCTCCGTTCTGCCAGACAGACTCAACTAGCATGCATGCACACCTGATTATATGTCTGCGATAACAATGCTTCCAACAGCTTCCCACTCACATCTCAAACCGGTTTTCATTTTCTGGTTCCAAATATAATTTCTATAGTAGACCATTAAATATTCCTAAATGATTATATTAACCATTAGAACATACTAATGAAAACTAGAGGGAACATGAAAAACTGGCTCAGACTCAGTAACTGAAGAATTGTTTCCACAATTCTATATCATTCTATGAAGTTACTCTGCAATAGTATTATTCACTAGTGTGACATGCAGTTTGTCTACAGCATTGGTATTCCACTTGATAATAAGAAAAAACGATTTGTATATTTCATGTAAATATAGCATTCCTTGGCACAGAGATTGCATATTTAGACTTGATTAATACATGTATGTCAAGGGGGGGACAACAATCTGATTTTAACGTAAACATTGCTTGAAATGAGTGTCTGTAGAATTGCTTTGCCATGCGTTTTCTTAGCATTATATCTAGATTATTTTTATGTGGGATGAGAATAAAATATAGTCCCGCAGAAGCAGAAAGGGCAATAACAGTGCCAGATGCGGTATGTCAATGTAGTAAAAAATAAAATAAAAAAACAAAAACCACATACTTTCCATTTATACAAACAACCCCAAGTTATAGTTACACTTTTTTCATTCTAATAAGATTTCATAAATTAAAAGACAACAAATTAATATGTTATGGATTTATACCTACGGGTATACTCTAGACTAGAAAAGTCTTGGATGTTTTAACACAAAAAAACAACAACTAACGAACAATGTTTATTTGAAGAATGGAAAAACCCACGAAAAGGTTTCAGAACAATCCCTTCCACAGCCTTGGCCTACACTACATCCAAGAAGACCTGCATGTCTATTGAAAGGTAACACTTTAAGAGAGGTTCACCTCTATGAGATCTCGGTTTACATTTCAGTCTCCCCCTGTAATTTCATTACCACTCATCTCTTGTGATTCCTTTACTTCTTGTATCGGTTATTATTCAGTATGTCAATTACTTGTTGTCAAATATCCCATTCTTTAATTGTAAAGGGATATGTTTGAGCTATATAAATGTCAATAATAATAATAATAATAATAATAATAATAATAATAATAATAATGTTATAATGATATATAAACAGCTATAAACTAAAGAGAATTTATAGTAATTTAATCTGGCAAAATAACATGCCCTTGGGATGAATGCAAGTATTCTGAACAGAAATGTAATTTATTCCTTCAATATGTCGCCATGGGCTATCATGAATTGATTATACAACAACTAACACACAGCAGTGTTGTATGGTGGGTGAGCAGTATCACTGGCAACAGTCCTTACTGCCTGAAAACGCAAGAGACATCTAAACTATATCAAATAAACGGAATCCTAAAGGATGATGGCAACGGTTTTAGCAGCAAGCAGTCCGTTCATTTATCGAATGTAACCAGACATATGGGAGTCATTACCGATACCCAATACATCAATGTAAATAGCTGACATACTTTGTGTAAAACTCATAGTTATGGATGTTGTGAGTATCCTTAATGGACGGTAAAACGCATACAATAATAGCCATTACATGCCAATCCTAATGAAATAAATCTATAACAGGCTTTTGAAGAAGAAACAAACACACGTTTATGGCACACTCCCCTCCCTACCCCCAACTTCAGCCTAGAGAAACCAAACTTAACATCACTTTACATTGTGAATAAACATGTTTATTGATATTCTTACATTGCATTCATGAACATGTACGTAATGTATAAAAAAAAAAAAAAAAACATGTTTGCTGTGCCAGGGCAATCTGAACATATCTTTGCAATTTTATATTTTCGGTGTTCCTTAGTGTTTTGCTATAGTAAAGGCAGTCAGAGCTTTATGTAACTGCTTCTAAAACGAGGCTTGGCTGTCTCTTTAAGATGTCTGCATTGTGTTTTATTAGGAATGTATGTCAGAAGCCGTGATAAATCTCTGCTGGTAACGAACGAGGAAGCACAATACCTGCCACACACCAGTTTCACGTTACTGCCAGGAAATCTTGCCTCACCCACACTCATCAGCATTTCATAGAGGAAAAACACACAAAAAACACTGGAAAGATTTTCTGTGCCTCTTCATGAACTATGTCTGGCTGACAGTGATCTCATGCAGGGGCAGGCTAGACTTGAATTTAAACTGATAAATGGGATCATTTAATTATCTATAAATTGTTTAATTACATATAAATCTCACCGCCTATGAGATATAACCTTAGGTACCATTACAAATCTGATGGTAGAACTCTTATGTATAGATCCAATCAGTGACAAACAGCATGTGTTGGATTCGGGAGCAAGACAGTCAATCATAAAAAAAAAATTTTGCAATCAGCAATATTTAAAATTCTTTAAATTCATGCACATAAAATGGAATCAGTGTTAACATATGAAACACGGTTTCAAATTTTTAGAGGTAATTTAAAAACACCTATCTCAAAAAAAAAAAGGGGGGGGGGGGGTTGTGGCCATACCATAAAGCCCCCAATATACCCCAATAGCAGTTTGTCAAACTAATTTTAACATGTGAGATTATATGAACAGTATTGCTCAAATTCTTTCTAAAAAAAAAAAAAAAAAAACAGCAACAGGAGTTATGGTGCACCCACGTATTAAGTCCAGGGTGGCTACAAACTAGCAAATAGATGGTTTTGTTGAGATCAGATTTCTATTTGGAAGTGGGAGGTTCTGAAAAGATATACATTATATATATATATATATTTTTTTATAAAACCTGATAAACTGAGCAGGGTAAACTAAAATCATCTTTAATATGCTTCTAAATGTCCACGTGCCTGGGTCGTATGGAGGAGTGGGTGTGGAGCAAACCTGTCATTTTGAAACTGCATAGTGTATTTCCTTTCAGTGTAATGAGTGCCCAAGACATGTCAGGTCATATAAGATGTGGATTTACACAGTGACAAGGCTTGCGCAATGTTATGTGAGTGGAAAGAATAAATGGATGGTTACCTGTGCACATAATGCAGCTGATGAATGGAATGTATAGCAAGCACCATTTCTGCGAGATAAAACCTCGACATATCTTCAGGGAGCCGGTCTTCAAATTTACTGAGAAGCGTTAATAGGTCCCCTCCTACGTAATAATCCATGACCAGGTACTACACATAAAATGAAAAGAAAAGCAAGTATTCCTGGTTATTTGTCGCTTGGTTTCTCCTTTAAAGGGACACTGTAGGCACCATATCTGCTTCATCTTATTGAAGTTTTTATGTTTTAATACTAAAATAGAGTCCCCAGTAATATCTTCCTTAGCCACATTGTGGGTGGCCAAGGACCCTTATTTATTGTTAAACTGCTTGAACATGGACTCCAGGCACTATAACCAACTCACATAGATGGAATGACTACATGGTCCCTTAAATGCAACACAACTTTATGGAAATATTGAATTTTACAGAACAGGAAAAAGAAGGGGGGCGACAACAACGATGCTTAGAAATTTGTCAGTTTGTAAAATTTTAATAAAATGCAATGTGACAGAAAGCCATTGTTGCAACGTACAATGTAAACAAATTTAAATCAATCTGTGCCGCGTGATCGCACTGTTCAAGTAATGCTGGAGTAAGTGGGTGCTTGTATGACATTTTCTAACAACTTGCCCTGAGCATCATGGGGTTAGTACATTGCCTGGAACACATATTGGCTGGTTTTATACTTATCTAGGCTGCACTCCTCATCCCAATAAGAGTTTAATAGCATTTACTGGGTTAAGGCAATGAGGAACCATCAAAATTACAAGAAGTGGCAGTTCCTCTTACAGTTAATTTGTCATGACAGGTTCACTTTAAAATACAACAGCTCCGAAGCAGTAAAGATGTGATTTATTGTGGTGATAAATCATACATTTCTATGCTTAGGAAGCGGTTATATTAGTACTTACCTGCTGCCACTTCCTCAAACACAGCAGAGAGGAACAGTCACTTCTCTGAAAGAATCAGTTATTCAATCCTTCAGTACAGTAAACGCTACTAAATTGTGAAGCGAAGGGAAGTACATAACACTTCTGCAGCAGATCTTTCCTTCTTTGGCACATTGGGTGCACTTAACGATTTGCTTGGAAAATGCTTCCATATTGCTATACATGCACATGCACCCTCAAGGGGTTACACCATTTGGCTGTGTTGCACAAGATGTAATTTTAAAGACAACTTAACGGGAGAAATTAAAAAATAAAATAAGAACATGATAAGCACAAACCGTATTTAACTTTCCATTAGCCACTGGCTTTATGCCAAAATTAGATAATGGGCAGTGTCACTTTAATTGACCAGAAAACATAAAATATAATGAAACGTACCAGGTAGTTTTCATCTTGGAAAGCATAGTGTAAGGCGGTAATCCACTGACAATCACCATTTACCAGCACATTTCTCTCCTCTCGAAAACAAGCTGTCTGGATGGCAAGAAACAAAGACGTAAATAATACAATCAGACTGATTATTTTAGGTACAAATTAGTATGAGGCCAATCTGTGCCATTAGCGTACTGCATCAAAGTGAGCCAAATATCAAACTTGTAGCTCTTGCCGATATACAATTTGCCAACTAAAAACTATTTCAGTTTTTATTTAATCTAACCTAGCATGCAGCTCATAGGCGTATTAACCAGAATGCACTGCAGGCAACTCATAAGCTGGGCTGTTAGTGGCATCAAGTCACAAACACTGATATATATATATAAAATCCGTTGGTACCCTGCACACTCACTTTCAAATATTACTATAATGCCGGGTGCATCCAAGCCATAGCCAAAAAATTATAGAATATGCGGAAGGAAGGCTTGCACTCACGGTCTGTATATTGATACAATTTCTTCTTTATTCCAAAATTCTTAAAACATGATACATCACATCAACGTTTCAGCCATCCATTGTGGCTTTCATCAGGATCAGTGCTAAACTGATCCTGATGAAAGCCACAATGGATGGCTGAAACGTTGATGTGATGTATCATGTTTTAAGAATTTTGGAATAAAGAAGAAATTTTATCAATATACAGACCGTGAGTGCAAGCCTTCCTTCTGCATATTCTATATTTTTTTACATTTCTCCACTGAAGCAGAAAAGGAATACCCCCCTCCTAAAGCTCAAGACATTTAGAATGAACCCGATGTCGGCTCAGTCACAGCTGGACATAGAATCCATCAAAACTAGGACAGACCATAAGTGACAATGTGTACATAGACGATGCCTGGAAGGGTAACAGTCACAAAATAGGTCAATGCTTTCCATGAATCACTCCCTAAAGCTTCATCAGATTTTGAGGTGCAGGAAAGAGAAGTACATTTTTTTATTTAAAAAAAAAAAAAAAGCACACATTTCTAGAGTAATAGGGGGCACTTACTTCTGCTCTTTTTAGCATTTCCCATTTGTTCAGGATTTTCATTGCATAAATACGTTCTGTACTTTTCATTCGAACCACTGCAACCTAGAAAAAGAAAAAAAAATATATAAATCTTATTACAGGATTAAATTGTTAGGCAATAATAAGGACTGCAGTAATGATGCTCAACTCCCAATACTAAAAGGAAATCTTTAGTATATATTTTTCCTACAACCTTATATCGACTGTAGAGAAAAGCTTTCTTTAAAAAGCTAAAATCTGTCAGATACGACGGACCCTCGTTCCCTTACCCCAGTAAATGCTGCCAACGAATAACGCAATAGAGGTAAGTTAGTAAAAAAAAAAAAAAAGAAACACTTACCTCTGCAGCACTCCCAAAAGATGCGGTAGGTGTGCTTATGTGCACGCAGACAACTGCACCTTGCCATTTCATAATGCTGTTCATATACACGGCTGCAGCAAAGCGTAGGGACAATTCAATGCATAGTATGTGTTGGCTGTGATAGGACAGCCATTCATACTATGGAAATAGATTTAAAAAAAAATAATAATAAATGGCAAAACCCACTGGTTATTTTAGTTCCTAATAAGGATTTTGCGAGAATTTAACTTTAACATAATACTAGTGAGGTTATTATTAAATGTACAGAACTGATGAAGATAATCTTTCATGGTGAGAGTGTAAAGTGCGTGCATACCTTCAACATTAATATTCATTGTACAAAACGCCACAATTATTTGACTATTCTGAAAAAAGTTGCGATATTTACACTTGACAACACGTCAGAAATGCATTCGTGTGCGAAGTACAGGATGCTGAGATATGACAAAGCAAAGCCTGTAGCCCTTTACCTAGCGTACAAATGTACAAGGCACAAGAAGGTACTACACTTACAATAAAAAGGTTACAGATACGGAGAGACAAACAGCCTACAGTCAACACAAATATGATTACAGACAAACGAGAAATTCAGGGAGAATGCAAGGTCCTGTAAAGGAGAAGACAATAACTTCAATATTTATACGCTTGGTTTAAAGGGAATGGCCAGCAGCAGTGGCAGCATCTCTTTCTAATCAGAAGAGTTATAATGCTAGCTTGTTTAAACTTAAAAAATGTTTCTAAATATATACAATCTGCATGCTCCTTGCAGATTGTGAAGATGTCATCATATAGTGTGTATCCACTAAACCAGTCACTTAACATCCAAAACAAAGTATTGGATGTGTCACTTTAAATGTCTTGCTGCATGCCCACTTTAAAAGCAGTACCATAAAAAATAGAAAAAGTAAAAAAAAAAAATACCAACAACACTAGTGTAAACTCCCTCCACTCTGGTGTTTGGCATAGCAGTGACACCTGCTTCTAGTAATTCTACATTAGTGATATATTAAAATATATTGCATGCTAACACATTATGTGGCACTACAGTGTTACTACATAGCCACTTAGCCAGTATTTTACAGATCGGACAAACATTTTTAAGACTAGCATAGGAGCATACCAGCAGCCTCCCTTCCAGCTCCCAGAGTCAGTGGCATCCATATCCCTAGGCATAGGTTAGAGCAGTGGTAGTCAACCTTTTTCTACCTACCGCCCACTAATGCATCTTTTTGGTTGAAAAAATTTCCTTACCGCCCACCAGTTTTCGCGCAAATGTGTTTTTTAAAAAAAGAAATGTACGTACATTTATCTTTTTATTTCTACTTAATGCAGGTTTATAAGGTTTTTAACTTTATAACGTTTAATGAGAAAACAATAAAGTAAATTGAAATTACCTTTACTAGTGATTAATGAGATCCTTGAGGTTGATGCTGCGAGACTAAATATTTGATATCTGGTTCGATTTTCGTAAGGAACAAACGAAGGTCTCTTTCAGTGATATTCAGACGACTTCTCTGTTTGCGCATAATATGATTTCTCATTTGTGCGTCAGCTCATCTCCTCTCCCTCCTCAATTCCCCTCCCCACCTTTTTTTCCCCTTTTTTCTATTTTTTAACCGTCCTTATAGCAATGCCCAGTAGGAAGGCTGAGCTAGGTAGCTCACTTACTATAGTCCACTATAACAGACAGGCACAGACACACACAAGACAGACACACACACAGGACACACACACAGAACACACATACAAAGACACACACAGAACACACATACAAAGACACACACAGAACACACATACAAAGACACAGACAGGCACACATACACACACAAGACATATACATACAAACAGACACACACATAAGACATACATAGACACACACATACAATGACACATACATACAAAGACAAGGCACACATATATACAGACAGACGCATACACACACACAAGACATACATACAGACACAGACATACACACACACACACACAAAGACACAGACAGGCACACATACACACATACATACACACACAAAGACACAGACAGGCACACATACATACACACACAAAGACACAGACAGGCACACATACACACAAGACACATACATACAAACAGACAGGCACACATACAAACAGACACACAGACATGCACACAAGACACACATACAATGACATATACATACAAAGACAAGACACACACACACACACACACATATACACAGACAGACACATACACACACACAAGACATAGCTACAAAGACACACACACACAAGACATAGCTACAAAGACACACACACACACACACAAACAAACACACACACACACACACACACACTATATTTAAGTCACCCTCCTGTTTCCTACCTTTAAGGTGCAGGAGGGTGACTTTCCCTGGGGTCCAGTGGTGGCTCAGGTGGATGGGAGTCAGAGTTCCCACTCTGACTCCCTGGTGTTCCTCCCGCGCGGCTCTCAGTTTTAGCTGGGCGGAGTGACCGGGGAATCACTTCCTCCCAGCTCTGATGTCATCACAGGGGGCCCGGTCAGCGCTGGGCGCTTTAACAGCGCGACCGGGCCCCCATACAATCCGCATCCATCAGGTGGCCCTGACAGCATGGGCCACCCGATGGACACTTTGGAAGGCGGCCCCGGCGGTTTACCGGGCGGGCCGGAGCCGCAAATGGTCACGGCGGTACCCAGTCGCACGGGTACCGCCGGCTCGCACCCGCCCGCCCGATCAACCTGGAAATCCCTACCGCCCACCTGGAATCCTGAAACGCCCACTA
Organism: Pelobates fuscus; assembly: GCF_036172605.1. NCBI lineage: Eukaryota > Metazoa > Chordata > Amphibia > Anura > Pelobatidae > Pelobates > Pelobates fuscus. Next base: position 18,424,767 of record NC_086329.1, on the reverse strand, counting down.
GTGGGCGGTAGGGACCAGGTTGACGAACCATGGGTTAGAGTGTAATATCCTGTACTATTCTGCATTGTGTACTCATCAATCTACCTTGACAACTTCCTAGGCCAGGGGTAGGCAACCTTTTAGCAGCAATGTGCCGATATAGGATTGTGACGTCGTGTGTATGCTGCCGTATTCTGCTTGTGTTATTTATACTGTAATTGCTTTGTATCGTTGTATTTGTGCGTATATGAGCTATTATATTGTATATGTTCATTAGTAGTTTATGGTATCTTGTATGATACATATGAATGTGGGCTATGTATGAGGGCTGCTTGTGGAATTGTGTGTGTGGATGAATATGTCACATTGTGTGTTTGGTAGTGTGTGGGGGCTGTTTGTATTATTTGTATGAGGGGATGGTTATTCTGCATTTCTGTGTATATCTAGCAGTGTGGGTGGCTTCCCTGGGTTCCAGTGGGGACCATGCCGGCCAGGTATAGCTCAAGTATAGGAGCTGCAACAGCAGCTGCAGGCTGCTCTACTACAGTGTGGATTCCTATTCACAAGTGCTGGGAGGAAGTGATCTGAGATCACTTCCCCTATGTGCTGCAATGCATAAATTGAGGATTGCTCTTCACCACCTCTTCGTATTAACAGATATCTGAAGTTTTACTGGGACTCCTGATGGGACAGAGCCTGGATGGCTTGGTTTACCAAGTAGTTTATAATGCTCAATTTCAAGCTTTCCCCGAGTAGCATCAGCTGCATGTGTCGGTCTCGTTCTATCCTATGCCACCGAGTGAAGTTCTTGGGCAAATGGTTTTGTTAAAGAAACAGACAACAATAATGTTTTTTTTGTTTGTTTGTTTTTTTAAAATCCCAAAATGATACCGCACTCAAGTTTACACCAAATTTGTTTAAAAAGTTAGTTTATTGACACAACGTAGAAATATAGGAAAGCATGCTGATCTCTTCTATGTAAAGATAAGGGTATATCACAATTTAAATGGCTAGTCCACCATAGTTAGTGCAGAACAAAGACTTACAATTTACAATAACATATTAAGGATCGGGACAGATCATTATAATCAGAGTATATAACTCTCTATTTATCCAAGTATTCTGCTTTTTGCATAGGATTGTTGGCAGGCAGTATTGTATATTTGTAATTGTTTGCACTTTAGTACATGGTTATAATATTATGGTGGTTTGGCAATTAGCACTTTAACTATGGTGAACTAGCCATTGGAATGGTGATATACGCTTATCTTTACATAGGAGTGATCAGCATTCTTTCCTATATTACTATGTTGTGTCAATAAACTAACTCTAACAAATTTGCTATAAGCTTAAGTTCGGTATCATTTTGGTATTTTTTATTTGATTTTGAGTCTTTAGAGGTGACCCAGATACCTACACCAAACGTGTGACTGAGTGCAAGTGCGATTTGATTTTTTGGTTCAATAATGTTTACAAGCTTATTATGCAGGAGGCAATTCGAGTAAGTACTGCAAGCGGCAATTGCAAGTTTTTTTGGGTGTGTTTCTCAGTCCTCGTCCCCCCCCACCTCCCGCACTCAAAATACTTTGTGTTTTTAATAAAATATCACTATAGGGTCAGGAACACAAACATGGATTCCTGACCCTATAGTGTTAACACCACCATCTAGCCCCCCTGGGCTCCTCATGCCTATATAAATATAGCAACGTCTTACTGTATTCAAGCCAGAGGCTGTAGATCTGCATGCGGTTTGCCTAAAAAAAAAAAAAACAAGCAGTCTGCTGACATCATCAGAAGTGGTAGCCTGATCCAATCACAGTGCTTCCGCATAGGATTGGCTGAGACTGACAAAGAGGCAGATCAGGGGCAGAGCCAGCATGATTCCAACACAGCCCTGGCCAATCAGCATCTCCTCATAGAGATAAATTGAATCAACAAATCTCTATGAGGAAAGTTCAGTGTCTGCATGCAGAGGGAGGGGATACTGAATGTTTGGATGCATTTTAGGCAGCCATGACCCAGTAAGGATCTCTAACAGCCATCTGAGGAGTGGCCAGTGAAGTTATCACTAGGCTGTAATGTAAACACTGCATTTTCTCTGAAAAGACCGTGTTTACAGCAAAAAGCCTGAAGGTAATGATTCTACTCACCAGAACAAATTCAATAAGTTGTTCTGGTGACTATAGTGTCCCTTTAAATTAGTTTGAAAACAAAAACTATATTAGTTTAACACTTTAATGTAATAATACAATCTCATTTACCAATACCTCCCCAGTTTTGGTAAGGGAAGTCATAACTTTAAAGGGTTCTCCAACCACCATGACCACTTTGCTTTTAGAAGGGGTCATGGTGGTAGAAATTCTGCATGACACATTGTACATAGAGCAATCTGCACTTTTGTGCCAGTGGCTAGTAATACTCACAAGCACACGTGACTTAGGCAGTCCGCAAACTCTAATGTGATTTATGTGCAAAAATTATGGCAGTCGTAAGCGTGTATTCAAGAGCTGGATTTAACTTCTACCCTAGCAGGCAATGCTTTATTATTATTATTATTATTTAAATAGGGGTGGTGGTCAACTGATGGCTAATATTGTCCAATAGGGCACAATAAAACTGAAAGAGTGTTATGGATGAAAGGGTTACAGTAAACTAAGATTATGGGTTTAAACTGCCCTGAAAGTGAAAACAAAGTAAAGAATGTAGAAAGTACTACAACACAGCACATTAGTTATTGAGAAGAGAAAGGAGAAATAAATTAATTCACAGTATTTTACACATCTCTTTAAAGCGGCCGAACTTACCTTTCTTTAACCCCTTAAGGACACATGACATGTGTGACATGTCATGATTCCTTTTTATTCCAGAAGTTTGGTCCTTAAGGGGTTAATCGATTACTCATCTCCCCCTCTCTCGGGATCTGTTTCTTCCTGTCTGCTCTAGTTTTCCTTAAAATCATAAGACAAAGTAGGGACGCTTTGTCTTATGGAGGTTTCCTACGCCTGACCATCTATGACCAGCGGAGGAGCAAAGTGTGCTCCGTTTCCTGTGGTCAGAGCAATTTTCCCACAATTCTCACCTTTCCTCCATGATCTTGCGATGCTTCCTGTCAGTATTCCCGCACATCCTGTCACTTAGACAGAACGCCGGCGAAACTACCGACTTTCGTTCTAACAGAATGAGAACAGTTTGTTCATTCAGGTTAGGATGCAATTCGGGACTTTGCTCGGATTGGAATTTCATTCTAATGAATTAAACTCTGATCTTATTCGCGCTGCGGCTGCATCTTGCAGCTGCTTAGCAGATAGCTCTCTAATACCGTGGGAATTAGGGAGCTATCTACCAAAAGGCTGAAAGACCTAAATTGGTCTTTCAGGCAAATTTCCTAATACTAAGTAAAGATTACTTAGAATTAGTAAGTTCTGCCCTTCCTCTCTATACCGCCAGTAGGGGCATGTCTAGTAAACTGGTATAAAAAAACAAAAACCCTAGTATCCCCCCTCCCGAGCCCCCACCCATGCTGTGTAATTTGACTCATAACAACACTCTGGTTGGTTGCTATCAAACATAATGCAAATTAAACAAGGTGGGCACACTCGACTAAACAACAAAATAGCCCCAGGAGAAGGCTAAATAAATAAATACTGGGTGCTCACCCACATAAGGCTCTATTCCCTGAAGAACCCAAAATACATAATGTGAATAGAGTAAGGAGCACAACCATAAATCATATATATATGAAAAAAATCTTTATTAAATGGGTATATACTATAGGAATGTCTCTAGAAATTTTATCAACAAAGATACAAAGTTATACTATTGTAAAGCATTAACCAGAAAAAAATTCTGGACATATATAAACGCGCAATGCGTGATATATACATAAAAGAAGTATCATGCAAACAGACCACTGTAGTACTAGTATAATCAAAACCCAAAACATATACAAAAATGCAAAAAACCATACCCAGTTCAGTGAGAAGCAGGGACAGAGTCTACAGTTGTCTGTTTGCATGATACTTCTTTTATGTATATATCACGCATTGCGCCTTTATATATGTCCAGAATTTTTTTCTGGTAAATGCTTTACAATAGTATAACTTTGTATCTTTGTTGATAAAAATTTATAGAGACATTCCTATAGTATATACCCATTTAATAAAGATTTTTTTTCATATATATATGATTTATGGTTGTGCTCCTTACTCTATTCACATGGTTGCTATCAAACAACCAGAGAGTTATGAGTAAAATGACACAGAGCACTCTGATTGGTTGGATTTCAAGCCAACCAGAGTGCTGTGACAGGTAAATGTAGAGACTTACCTGTCAGTGCACTCAGGGGTGGGGGCCAGGAGACAATAGGGCCCCTGTTAAGCCACTGGCTGCTCACTGTTTACTAGACATGCCCCTACTCGCGGTATAGCGAGTAGGGGCAGAATTTACTAATACTAAGTAATTTTTACTTAGTATTCATAAATTTGGCTTAAAGACCAATTTAGGTCTTTCAGCCTTTTGGTAGATAGCTTCCTAATACCGTGGGAATTAGGGAGTTATCTACTAAGAGCTGCAAGATGCAGCCGCGGCATGAATAGGATCGGAGTTTCATTAATTTGAATCAAATTCCGATACGAACAAAGTCCCGAATTGCGTCTTAACATGAATGAACAAACTGTTCTCATTCTGTTAAAATGAAAGTCGGTAGTTTCGCCAGCGTTCTGTCTAAGTAACAGGACATTCGGGAATACTGACAGGAAGCATCGCAACATCACGGAGGAAAGGTGAGAATTGTGGGAAAATTGCTTTGATCACCGGAAACTAAGTACACTTTGTTCCTCCACTGGTCATAGATGGTCAGGCGTAGGAAACCTCCATAAGACAAAGTAGTCCCTACTTTGTCTTATGTTTTAACCCGTTAAGGACACATGACATGTGACATGTCACGATTCCCTTTTATTCCAGAAGTTTGGTCCTTAAGGGGTTAAAGAAAACTAGAGCAGACAGGTAGAAATGAAGAACAGGTCCTGACAGATGGAGAGGAGAGGAATTAATTAAAGAAAGGTAGTTTCAGCATGACAGTGCCGCTTTAACAAGATAACTAACCACAGAAGTAAAAGTAAAACAGGATACATAGATATTTGTGTATCCAATAAGCATTGCTAGATAACTAACAAGATTTTGAGTTGCTGACAATCTGGATTCTCTCGCCCCAGTCAACACAGTGAAAGATGTGCAATATGCAGCATTGTACATATAAAACACCTGTCTTTGTAGCACTTGTGCCAGTATTAACATCTTGTCAATATGTGCTATATTCAGCCACTATATTACCATAATGCCCAGCCAATGCATGTTCGTCTGCACATTTCTTCTATGAAGTACATGCAAGCCAACTGATTTACATTACATGCCAAACTGTGCCTTACAAAACAGCCTAACAGCCTTACAAAATGGGTAAATTACCAGAATGGGGATTTTAACTAGTTATTCAGCTGTGCAGGAAGAAAAGACATTGCCTCTTTAGGGTTAAATCTGGGCTGCTTTAATGAACAGGTGATTGTAGAGAACGCAACACGAGAAGTACTCTGAAAAGCATTAGCATGTGAAATGCCACGCTGCTTTCAAAATCCCATCAAAAGGAAGATAATTTCCTACTTCGTTCATCACAGGGATTTGATTTTTTTTTTTGCCTTGAGTGCTCTTATAAATATAAACCATGATAAGTTCCCTTTAAATTATGAATTGCATGCAGACATTTCGGACTGCTTATTGGTATGCCAAAAAAAAAAAAAAAAAAAAGTTTTAGAATACAAAAGATAATGAAATAATGCCTCTTACCTCTCCAAACGCCCCCCTTCCGATAACTTTTATGATTTCAAAGTCTTCCCTATGAAGCTGCATTCCTTTTAGCAGATTTGTAAACGGTTTTGCTATGGATATGAAACAGACACACATTAGAAAATTGCCTGAAATGGCTTGTACACACACATATCATTATACCCAGTGCAGACGCTATACAGACCACTGCACGTATGGAAATATTCACTTATCATGGGGGGGAAAGGGGGGGGGGGGGGGTTACAAAACATTTACATTTAAATCACAGCAGTATAAATGTAACAGCTAATACAGTGTGTTGCACTGAATATCTGGGAACTCAAACATTAAAGAGGCACTCTCCACATCCCTATGATGCGACACATCCTTGATATCTTGTTATATGAGCAATGAAAACTTCAAGCTATTGTTGTCGGCATATATAATCAATGTCGTGCAGGAATCCAAATTCTTACTGGTTTTTGTTTCTTACATTTATTTTCTCTTCCTGCTAAAACTGGATGGGACGGCTGATTGTACACTTTGTCATTGATTTAAGCGTCATTGTTTTTGTGGTCCTTTAAACAAAGAATTAAAGGGGGGGAAAAAGCACTGAGCACCATAACCACTACAGCTATTTCAGTGGTTATAGTACAACAGGTTTATGAGTGCTCCTTTGACAAAATTGGGTCTCTCCTCAGCTGCACGGATTATCAGAGCCTGGATGCCAACTATAGCGCTGGGAACAGGTGCCACTAGCAAAGCTGCCAAAAGTTGGACAGTGTCACCCATAGACACTCAGACTCATTTCAAGAGAAATCAGTACTTTTATAAATCCCATTCGTAACACAGACATCCGGAAGGGTTGCCTTTCTTACTTTCTTTGAGCTATAGTTCAAAGCAGGAGTGAGTGCTTCTCTATGAAATGCAGTGCTGGTGTGTGCCAATGCTTTACTATGAGAAAAATCCGTCTCTTGCTCTCCTAAAGAGCCACACTCCACTCTCACCTCCAGATCTGCGACTTTTCCACCTTGTTCGGTGGTTGTCACCCTTGCTGCCCTGTTGTGTATTTGTACCCCATCTCCTCTAGACTGCAAGCTCATTTCAGCAGGGACCTCATCTACCTATTGTTCCTGTGTCACTGTGCAATTGTCTCATGTATTGTAAACGTCACCCGCTTTTATAATATTGTAAAGCGCTGCGGAATCAGTTGGCTCTATATAAATACTACTAATAATAATGGACGCAAGTCATCAGTAATAATGTCAACAAAGGAGGAAGAGCGGAGCTGCAGTGAGGATACTCTCCTGGTGTTGGAATATACCAGAGTTTAATTTATTTAAACACCATCAGTGTTTAAATACAATAAAATAAACGGTCTTAGTAATCTACAGTTTAGGGAACATTCCAATCGAAATAAAATAATGTAACTGAACTACCAAACCCAGCTTTACAGGCTACCCGATTCATTTCGACTTTCAGATCTAAACAAAGTAAAAACACTAGGATGGCATAGTGGACAACCCTAGACTAGCACTAGCAGTGTCTCCTTTCACCAACAATTCCTATGTTATAGAGAGGAGCACAATGTCTCTGGACAAGATATTCCCAGTCTGCAGAAGGTCTTTTCACCATCACGGAAGTGTGTAGGAGGGCGTTAATGTGGTAAATGCACAGCTAAATTAGTAAAAGAACGAAGAATTCCATCTAGCATGACTTGAGATGATATAAGCTTATAAAAAGTACCACCTGCTATTGATTTCCAAATTAAGTTTCTCAGTAATGCAGACATGAAGACACAACCATCCCCAGCAGCCCTCATTATAATAGGATAAATAGAAAGGGAAAACATTATCCCCAGTTTAACACATTAACACAGGTCAATTGACACCTTAAAGTTCCAGCAATTTAATGGAAGATTTTACATGCATATTTTAGAATAAGACTTTGTGAGGGACATTAAAAATGAATTGCACCACAGCACCCGCCTTGCAAAGACTACTCATTGAGCTGCATTGGAAGTCTGTGATTTAACAGCAACAGAAAGTCTGGGCGGGGTTAGAGGGGGAGGGTTTGCAAAGGCTGCTGACAAAAGATCTGCAGGTTTTGCAAGCTGTTTTTAGATTTACCCCCAATGGAAAAAAATGTATAATTATTAAAAGTAAGTCATATCTACTAAACAGTGATTTTTATTTATTTTGTATTTGGGCAGTGGACTGTTCCTTTAAGATGGATATGAGTCAGATGATAGTCCTCAGTCACCTAGGTAACCCAGGTAAGTGTCAAACTTTTTTAAAAATAGCTTTACTATTTCCCACAGGTGGATATCAAGGGCTACAGCCCACTGCTGTGGTTATGGTGCTTAGAACATCTCTTTAAAAGGTTTGGTCTAAACATTAAACGATGCACCCAGCGAGAGTGGCTTATAACTGCAGCAACAGGTTTTGCTGCCAGTTCCACAAAACAGGAAGGTATTACAAATTTGATGTGGGGCAAACTGAAACAATGGGAATACTTTGTTGTCTAGAGATTAAAATATCCAGCAAATGTGTCCTAAGTAGAAAGGGAGCAAGAGAGGATTAAAGCTTTACATCTGCAACGTTCGTTCTTAAAGGGAAACTATAAGCACCCAGAATACTTCATCTCAATAAAGTGGTGTGGGTGCCATGTCCCCCTATAAACCCTGCAGCACGATGGCTGTGGTATATGCTGCACATACGCATTGCAATAGCCTCCCAATGCTTTCTTTATTGAAGCTTCCCAGCACAGACAGACACTGAAAGGGAGAACACACAAGTTAACTACTCTTTGTATATCTAACGCTATAGCGTTCCTTTAATCACTTACAAAAAGAATACTCTGAAGTGCTCATGCAATTTGACAGTAAACTTTAAATATTTATTACAGTCCTCTTTCAACCAACTATACCTAGCTTTTAACCCCTTAAGGACACATGACATGTGTGACATGTCATGATTCCCTTTTATTCCAGAGGTTTGGTCCTTAAGGGGTTAAAAGGGAAAGTCAACAGGGTTTTTTTTCTGCAGCTACAAGATATCAGTGAACACGCACACACTTTTCTTTGTGTCAGAATTCATAGCGTCGTGGGCTACCTGTGATTTTCTTTAACATTAGATTTACGTTGTATATGCCCTCTGATGCGTCTCCTACACCAATAATACAATTATGAGAAAACATTTTCTGATCTTAATTTCCTCATGGCGTGGGTGTGGCTGAACCGTCTGGCCATTCTACTCTTTAAATGTCAATAGATGACATGTACATTTCAGGCACACCCTGCTACGGTATACAGCATTGAAATCGAAGGGGGGTGGAAGGGTGAAGTTTTATTGTTAAGTGTGTGACAAACATGTTTGTGGAGCACTTGTAGGAATGTGGGCTCCTTAGTGCTCATCCTTGGCTGAAATAAAATGCAGTAAATCTGCACAGACTCCGGGAAATCCTCTAACACAGATAAAAAGTTCAACGCCATTCAATCCCCCCATCCCTGGATGCAGTCTGAAGCAGAGAAACTGGAGAGGTAGGTATTCATTACCAGTGATCTACACAGTGGAAACATAACAGGTTTCAGCATGATTTAGGAATCAAATTCCCCAAGTCCAGCATTCTAATAGTTAAAGGAACACTTTAAGCACTGTAATAACTACAAAGCGCTGTAGTGGTTATGGTGCCAATAGTGCCCACTCATACATCACAAGTAGTCAAATTGTTTTGTGAAAGTTTGACATCTAACTATGGTCCATTAGTTGCTGCTAACTGCATCCACTACAGTCTCGAATAGAACCAGAAGCTCCCTGCCTGAACCAAGTCCTGCGGTACAATGCTTAGCTCACTGACAAAGCGATCAGCTGACGCTCTCAGCCAATGAGGCCTTAGCTCAGATGAGCTAATTGAAGGGGAGGGAAGCATGTGCCAGAACACTTCTGGCACCATAACCACAGCATGCTGTAGTGGTGCTTAAAATTATCCACATGACTTGCACTGTACTTTACACATTACGATATATGAATACATATACACATATATCCACACAAGTAAATTGAAAGTATACATGGGACACATCTAGATCTACACAAATGATTGGAACATACTGATGTTGTTTCTCCATTCTACAAATAATTGTCAGCCTGAACACTTCGCATGCCATCACTAGCGTTCAATTCATTTTAAAGTTAGACACAGCCACTTCCTGGTAAAACGTGTCGGCATCCTGTTTGCTTCCTATGCAGCAGCTGCACATGGAGAATTTATTTCTGGTTTCCTCTCTTTCCCGGTCATTATGCCATAGTACAGACCTGTGCATCAAGTATTTCCTCAACTACACAAACCCAAAAATACACACACTCACTGCGGGTGAACGCTGCAAGGGAGGTTTCAAGCGTAAGAATTGGTGAAAATGGTTTCACTTCTTTCAGACTAAACATTTTAAAGAAATGATGACCTAATATATAATAAGATGTTCGAAAACTAGGGGAAAAAAAGGTTTTGTAAGCAGAACACTTCTTACATGTCAATAAAGACAGCCACTAGAGGCGCTTTCGAGTCCTTAGGTAACTTTTGGTCCACTGACGCTGAACATCCTCACGCTTTGCATCAGCTAAAGCCACAAAAGAAAGCATTGATTCAATGCTTTCCTATGGGGAAGTCCTAATTGATCACGGCGCTCTCTGTGCATTAACATTTTTTATCGCCACCATCGGCGTTTGGATCAGGAAAGAGACAAAACGTTGTATTCCAAGCACTACAGTTTCCCTTTAATTTGCCCTCTTTATGGCTTTATACAGACTTGGACAAGCAAGTCCTGTATTGTAAAAGCAAGGACCAGAATGGTGCCATTCCAGAATCATTCCAGGAAGATTCTGGGTTGTCTTAAAGAACCACTGTGACCACCCCCCTCTACCCCCTCCAAAATGCATATTTCATGAAGAAAGAATCTTTATGAAATACTCAGATTGACTGAAATTCTAACTCAGTCAAAAGATACTGTCACCAGTGATGGCCATAGGCAATGAAAAGCTCTATGGAGGGCCCTGCAGTCTCATGGGATCCTCCATAGATCTCAATACTAGACTCTCATGCATTCTGAAGTAGGCTCCTTGCAGCTGGAGAGGATGGGGAAGTACATGAGGGACAGATTCAGGCAAGTAAAACCTACCTTCCATTGCCCTCTATGGCCACCAGATCTTTTAATTACCGTAAAGGATACCGCACTCTTCTAAATCCCTGGGTAAAAGCGGGCCCAATGTTGGATAATTATCACAATGTAACCTGCAGAAAATAAATGATGGACCAGGCACTCAAAATAAATTCAAAGTAACCAGGTTTATTGGAGCAGACGAAAGCAACGTTTCTACCCACAACAGGGCCTTTTTCAAGCTTTGTCAAAGCTCAGCAGACCCCAAGTTCTTGAGCAGACTACAGGTTTATGGCACCTAAGTGGATTGCATTGAGAAGCACCATCCATGACTGCCTGCTACCAATGTAAAAGGCTTGCTGTTAATACAATGTTGTATTCTGCTGACAGGAGCTGGTCAGTAGCTAAACCCTCACGGGTTTTAAACGGATTTGTTACAGTAACCCAATACACACATGCATGCAGCTGTACTCAGGAGTGCTTTACTTATCTATAGTTCATTTTAGCAGAAGTCGAGAAAGTTAAATGTGTGCTCTCTCCATAAGTGACTTCCTTTGGTTTCTGTGGATAATGTATTATAAAAGCCACTAAACATTTTAGTGTAATATATTACAGCCATTAAGCACAGTCATAACTGCTCAGAGAGTATTCCCCCAAAAAGGGTCACAAGACAAATACAGTATTAAGCAATCATTAACCCTTAAAGGGACATTACAGGCGCCTCGCTTTGTATTCCAAACACTATAGCATTCCTTTACGCTGCAAAAACACGATCATGATTCCATCGCAGATGAGAGACCATTGCACTTTCAGATTCTAGCCGATGTCCAATAATGAAAGTGGCACCTCCGCCATTGCAATTTACATTATTCTATAACAGCAATAAATAAAAAGACTGTCTATTCGTCCAAGGAAAATATGCCGTTTTCAACACCTTTCTTTACTGCAATGGTTCCATTAAGGTAACACTGCAGTGATTTATTGTAACAATTTAGTAAATATACCCCCATAGAAAAATACATGCATTTGTTTTCTGCATGTTTTCCTTCGGGGTATATGGGGGGGGGGGGGGGGGGGGAGGAACAGCTTTTAAAAGCTGCAGACTGGCTGTCTGCAGTCTTTGCACACCCACCCACTTTTGGAATACTTCAATCAGAAGCTTCTCATTGGAGACAGAAACATTTCCATTACAATCAATCAGTTATAAAAATGGCGATTACTATTGAAATTAAACTGAAATTAAACTCAGGAAAATGACAGACTTTAAACAGGAAAAGCTCTTTAATAAGCTGAAGTTGCTTTAAGTGTGCGGAGTGCACCTTTACACGAGTAGGCACACTATAGGATTTAGATAGAATTCCTATAATCGTATCCTAAACAAGATGCCCAAAAAGTTTGAAAAAAAAATTAAAAATAACCAAATTACTCACCTTTTCTCCTTCTCAGGTTGCGGTGTCCTGGAGGCTAATGGTGTGCCTCCTGGATGACAGGCCAATCCAATGTTCCTCAGAGGATGACTGGGGAATGTAGGGACATGCGTGGCACTTGCCACAACGTGACTACGATTCCTCCTTAAAGCACCACTCTAGGCACCCAGACCACTTCAGCTTAATGAAGTGGTCTGGGTGCCAGGTCCAGCTAGGGTTAACCCATTTTTTCATAAACATAGCAGTTTACAGAAACTGCTATGTTTATTAATGGGTTAAGCCTTCCCCCTAATCCTCTAGTGGCTGTCTCATTGACAGCCGCTAGAGGCGCTTGCGTGATTAAAATTGAGAAAAATCACAGTGAGAGCACGCAAGTGTCCATAGGAAAGCATTGTAAATGCTTTCCTATGCGACCGGCTGAATGCGCGCGCAGCTCTTGCCGCGCGTGCGCATTGAGCCAACGGGGCGGAACGGAGGCGGAGAGGAGGAGGAGAGCTCCCTGCCCAGCGCTGGAAAAAGGTAAGTTTTACCCCTTTTCCCCATTCCAGAGCCGGGCGGGAAGGGGTCCCTGAGGGTGGGGGCACCCTCAGGGCACTCTAGAGCCAGGAAAACGAGTAGGTTTTCCTGGCACTAGAGTGGTCCTTTAACAAATAATTGTGGTCAATGATTCTCTTTGGCCCACTGTGATGGCATTGCACGTGTGTGCTCTCATACACAGAGCGGTTGGAGTCGTGGCTTGAAGTCATGCTTCCAAGGCTTCTAATCAGTGAAATAAAGGATTTGGGAGAAAAGGACACCTACAGTGTTCCTTTAAAGGTCACTCCAGTTGGAATGGATTCGCCCTTTAATGCATTATAAAGATGCAAACAAAAATGATTGTGCAAAATGGAATTAATAGGGGAACAAAAAAAAAATTGCATCAAATTCTATTCTGTTCCTTTCCAGGAAGCATGTTATACATATTCCAGTTTTAAGAACTGTGCCTTTAAACACACTCATGCATATATTTTTCTTTACTTTACAATTGTTTCAGCTTATTTTACTTTAAATTAAAGTAGACAATTTATTTTTAATGTTTTTAATCTAAATCTCACTATGATGAAATCATTGCAGGAGTACCATAAAATCTTGATTTGTTACAGGGATCCTTGACTTATGGCATGACATAATTGATATTCCTCAATAAGAACATCAACCTGTCTACCAGATGTCTAAGACTTAGAGGGACTTTCTGATTCCTACCTCTCGAAATCAGAACCACCTAAATATTCAATATGCTGTTATGGGCTAGTTGCATTTCTACCCACACAAAATGCTGATGGGCCCAAAGTTCTGGAATGCATTCTCTCCCTCTCTGGTTGTGCAATTTGTAAGGAGATTTCCCAGGAAGTATGACAAACAGGAAAAGGAAGCAATCACTTTGATGGAAGCAAACCTTTGACATTCATTGTTTAGTAAGGAGCAGACAAACTCATGCAGTTAGACATGGTGCGTATTGAATACACATGGTTTCTTATTAACACGTCAAGAAAAGGTGGAGGTAGCAGAACTGTTTAATAGAGAGACAAGCAGTTACATTTAAAGAGCAACTGTAACACCTTGGGATTTATAATACCCAGTTCATCACATTTATTATGTTCTTAGGACGTCTGGGTGAAAAATAAAGGAATCCACACATCTATCGTAGAACCGGGTGCCTTCCGTATTGGCTCCCTATCAGTTATTTTTATACAAACGATGTTATAATAAATCTAAAATGAATATGACCAGTACCACCACGGTCTACATTCTTTGGAGCTAGACTAATTCATAGGAAGAAATTAGAAGCCAAAACCAAAAGTCAATACACAAAACAAACAAAAAAAACACAAAGGTGCTAGTAGTTCATTATAGGAGCACATTCTTGATTTCACAAAATCATTTTAAGAGATATTCTTCCTTTTAAGGTATAAACAGAATCGTTGAAAAGATGATGTCCATTTGAGCAAAATAAGCCTACGATAGTCACAACCGTGGAGTATTTCTGAATTCAGCAAATAAAGAACGTTCACGTTTAATTGTATATTTGGTTCTGTGCTTATATACTTGAAGGTTAAATTAATATAATTCCACTGATAAGCTAGGTCTTAAAATGGCACAAGAAGGGCATTTCATGCAAATCACCTTTCCCATGATACATATTCTAGAAAAACTATTGTTAAAATTTACCAGGAAACTTAACAAGACTTAACATTGTTATGCTGAGGGAACTTGCAAGAACAGCAAGAGTCATAAGAAAATAAGCTAGTCGCATGAGGGGCAGGGATATTTGAATATTACTCCAAAATGTGATTCACATTAATATGTTCAGTTGGCCAAAGACAACTGATTTTAACACACTTAAATAGTTGTCTGACAAAACCATGTAACTATCAATGTTCCTTTACCAAGCTAAACGCATCATAAAACCTCATAAATAGAAACATGAAAGTTCAAATTTAAGTAGAATCTAGATCAGTTTTACTGGTTTATGGTACAATGTCAGCAGCATCGAAGCAAAAAAAATTTAAATTGAAAAAAACAAAAACAAAATTGCATGAAGTGTTAAATTTGATTTTATAACATGACAGGAGGCTTCATATTTGCTTAAGTCTCTCTTTACTAGAACTCCACAGCAGCACAGAAAAACAACCAATCAGAAAAAAGTTAGGTACTATAAAACTCCCCTCCCCATGCATCATTTCCTCTTTCTTTGCTGCTCCGCAGACAGTACAGGTCAGAGTACCACTGCCTCCTGCTTATAGTGGGTGGCATGGGGATTTATTTATGATTTCTTGGATTTATATTTTTTATATCTTCATATATTATATTTATTTAACATTATATTTTCTACTTCTATATATTTATATGTTATATATTTTTTGTGTTTGGTTATTTTTCTGTTATATTTTCCTTCCTACTGCTTATGTATGTTATTTGCATTGTATTTGGATAGTTTGTTTATGATTGGGATTCCTGCCTTTTATATTTTTTGCTTCCCCCGTCTTCTTGGGGAGACTTTTCCTTTCTGTGGTGGTTTTAGGGGAGTTCTTGTTTTTTTTTTTTCCTTTCAGTATGCCTTCCGCCCCCTCCCTTCCCTACCCCTCTCTCCTTGCCTCTGGCTGTCTCCTGATTTCCCCGAATCCCTTGTACTTTATCGGCAACCAAGGTACTCGCGGTTGGACACGAGTACCCGGCGACCGCTCCGCTCACCCATGTGGCTGCCCCGCTCGCCACGTGGCCGCCCGCCGTGCTCAGCTTCTTCTCAGAGACGCGGGCAGCCGGCCGGGTGCAGGAGAGTGCGCCTACTCGCGGCCCCTCCTCCGCCCACGGTTCGGAGATCGGCTATGTCACCCTGCTGGGATTCCCCGGCGGAGTGCTTCAGTTTTTGTCAGGGTTTTTCTTGCAGGTAAGTCTCACAGCTCTCTGTGAGTCTTCTAGGTTTTTACCTGTCAGTTTCTGAGTTTCTATGACAAAGTTTTTGTTGGCATATATACCCAAGTGTGCTGTGATTTTTGCTGTCAAATGTATTTCACAGATGCTGTGTGTTTTTACGGTCTGTGTATAGCTCAGATTTAATTTTACTGACTGTGTGTTTCTGAATTTAGTTTTACTG
The DNA here is from genome assembly GCF_036172605.1 of Pelobates fuscus. Classification (NCBI taxonomy): domain Eukaryota; kingdom Metazoa; phylum Chordata; class Amphibia; order Anura; family Pelobatidae; genus Pelobates; species Pelobates fuscus. The sequence continues at coordinate 18,408,755 of NC_086329.1, read as the reverse complement.
ACAGGGTATGTCACGGATTTAGTTTTACTGACAGGGTATGTCACGGATTTAGTTTTACTGACAGGGTATGTCACGGATTTAGTTTTACTGACAGGGTATGTCACGGATTTAGTTTTACTGACAGGGTATGTCACGGATTTAGTTTTACTGACAGGGTATGTCACGGATCTAGTTTTACTGACAGGGTATGTCACGGATCTAGTTTTACTGACAGTGTATGTCACGGATTTCTGAGAGTTTTGCTGACGGTGTATATCACAGATTGCTGAGAGTTTTGCGGACAGTGCATATCGCTGATTACTGTACGTTCTACTGGCAGGATATATCACAGGTTACTGTGAGTTCTCCCGACAGGGTATATCAGTTTACGGTGAATTACAGGTGTATATGAACTCGGTTATACAGGCTCTGTACAGGGTGTATACAGTGACAGTTAGCTCTAGGATTCATATCCTATATATATTCATATATATTTTTTTTTTTTCTGGTTCAGCTATGAGATCTCAGATGGGACTACTCTGGTATGAATTCTCTGGCCATGGCATATATATATAAGCTGACAGACTTGGCTCTGACTCTAACTGGTATGGGAGACCAGTCTACACCGATACGATACAATTTTATCAGGTTCTTGGGGGAATTCATTGTGTTGGCTGTCGTTTAACCCTACTCCTTGAGGTGTCCATGATTACAATACCCTTCAGGTGGTAGGAGGATGGTAATCTATAATATGCTAAGATATTTCACAGATCTGTGTGTGCAGGCGCATACCTATCCACAGTTCATGGACTCAGTGTACCTTACAGTTCATGTGCTCAGTGTACCTTACATTCATGGACATGATGGTCACTGGAATACTTCCGCTTATACCCAATAGAACTGGAATACCACTATTTGACTGCTGGGCACTTAGGGACTGCCAGTCCCGGTTCAAGTTACTCACACAGCATTACGCTGTCTAAAAGGGTTGATTGTCTAAGGGTCCTATGTCACAAGATGCCCTGAGGATCTACAATTTTTAGGGACCTCTACCCGAACTCAGAGGTCCCCGTTACTCATTCAATACCCACTGTAAAGCGCTACGGAATTGGAAGGCGCTATATAATACATGTTAATAATCATATTATGGTAATACACAACCCATTGATTGGCCTGCTATGTCTGTGCCCACAAGAATGGCCTGCTATGTCGGTGCCCCATTGAATAGCCTGCTATGTCGGTGCCCCATTGAATAGCCTGCTATGTCGGTGCCCCATTGAATAGCCTGCTATGTCGGTGCCCCATTGAATAGCCTGCTATGTCGGTGCCCCATTGAATAGCCTGCTATGTCGGTGCCCCATTGAATAGCCTGCTATGTCGGTGCCCCATTGAATAGCCTGCTATGTCGGTGCCCCATTGAATAGCCTGCTATGTCGGTGCCCCATTGAATAGCCTGCTATGTCGGTGCCCCATTGAATAGCCTGCTATGTCGGTGCCCCATTGAATAGCCTGCTATGTCGGTGCCTACTTGAACGGCCTGCTAGGTCTGTGACTATTTGCTTGGCTAACCTTTCTGTGTCCATTCGTTTGGCCTGCTGGGCCTGTGCCCTACTGACGGGCCTACACTATTGGTACCGAACCCCTTTTGGCCGCAGGCCATGGGTAATATAACTGAGGAAAACCCAGTGCCAACCAGTGACATGAAGATAGGCAGGTGTCCAGACAAACACCATTGCCATAGTGTTCAAGAGGACACCAGTATACGGCCATCTGAATATGGGGGAAAGGGTGAAGGCCCTAAACCTCATGCCTGAAGGGCAAAGTTTCTTATGAAGACCCCGGACACATCCACGGTTTACTCCAAACCGGCGACGGCACATCTCCAAGGAGAACTTCGCACAGGCAAGGACCGGTACTCAGACTCCTACAGGAGAAAGTGGTGTTTTTTCCTTGTCTTTACCAGCTACTCCGTATCTGACTCCCGAAGTCCTTATAGGTTTGGTAGTTTTTTCCCGCGTTAGGTTAGCATCTGGCCCTGTCCATTGGGACTTACTTTTCTTCCGGCCTGCTGTTTGCCTTCTATCTGAGATAGAATTGGTGTATTTTCTCTTATCTACGTTAATTGTTGCTTTTTTATTTTTTCATGACATGACTTCCTTTTCCTTTTCGCTCGGGTCGTTGTGAGGCCTGACTTGACCTCCTCCGACCTCCCGGGCACTCGTGGAGTGCGGAGAACGTCTCCAGCTTTCCTCAAACTACCAACAGTCTACCTGGACCCCGCGCACACGCATGGGATCTGGATAGTCGGTTGATAGTTTTCCATCGTTGTTTCCGAAGATTGCCCACAGCCTTATGCTGACATTAATAATTGGTGCGCCCTACAGTTTGGTCACCCTGAATCTCTAGGGACTCTAGTTTGCACCACAGGAGGGTGCGGCCCTCCATCACCGCGATCAGAGTAGATTTATTTTCAGGAACAGAGGGCGAACTCTCATACAGAACCGTATACCGATTTATTATTAGAGGGCGCAGCCCCTCACTCGACCTCAACCAGATACTGGGCTGGATACAGAGGACAGGTTGGGAGGACCCATTCTCATAGAGAGAACCGGTCACGGATGTAGACTCTGCTGTTGGTTACTAACGGGTGCGGCCCGCTCAGGCTAGCAGCCGGACGCCATCACTGTATGCGATCACAGTAGTAGAGAGCGCGGCTCTCTCATACACTCAACGCTCTACAGTACCGGTCATTTGTTCATCACACAGGCTTGTTCCTGCGCAAGACATTGATGACTACATAGAGGGGGGTCCCTCTTGCATTCAATTAGAGCTGACATCCACGCTACTGACTTCGTTCTAGAGGACTGCCTGGTCATGCAAGAATTACATGTTTAGACTAGATCCCTCTATTCTATCTCCTGTAATGGATCTACGGGATCCGGACCGCTGTAAAACACGCGAGAAATACTAAGAGGTATAACAGGGGGAGTTCCCACTTATTTACACACACTCCTGGAGATGGTACGGCTAACAGATGGTCCTCCGGTATTATGAGAGTGCAGGTTTTTGGCATATTCTGCACCATATAATACAGAGATTGCTTTCTGTTTTGGATATCCAGACCATTACGAACAAACTGCGCAGACAGTTTCTCAAGATGTCAGGAGATACGGAGACCTTCATGGAGCAAACGGGCACTGCCTTGCTCGGGTAACAAGATTAAGGAAGGCCTATTATCCAGTCTGAAGGTAAAACCGTACGTAGGGGTCACAGGGTAAGACCGGAAACCCCGGTGGTCTTGACCTCCCCGGTCATTACGATCTTGGGATAAGATGGCAGGACTGCCCCGTCTCCTCAGAGCGCATACCTGGTGAACAGAGTTCGGAGATGGTGGACCCTCCATCTATACTCTGTTATCCCTCACGGGAGCCGTTTTGTTGGATTCGCGCTAACCTACTTTTCAACTACCGTCGAGGAGACCTTCGAGACTTTATGGGGGTACTTGGTGTGCCCCGACTCCTACACAAACATCTTTCACTAATAGACGAGGACATATCTGGATGGAAATCTGCGCTCCGGTTTGCACTTCCCATCCCGTTGAATATTTCTGGGTCCCACTATTCCCTGAATAGTCGACCACCGTTCCTCCACACAAGTGTAGTTCGGAACCCTGAATGGACGTCCTTTTGGAGTCTTTTCTCTACCACGTCCGAGGATTACACAGGCGATTTGGAATATTGGAATCACTTAGGATACGGCTAGTCTGACCACACTCTTGCCTGCATTATAAATGTATTCTCGGGTGAGACATCTCACCGGGTAGGCCAGGTGGGAACGAAAGATCCTACTTGGTTCTATTGCGACTTGGTGGTGGACTTGGGCGCATTCCTTGAGAGTGGAGGTCTACCTGCAAGGCCACATCGCCGGATGACCCTGGCACGATCGGAGGTGCCTCCTTAAAGATCAGAGTTGAGACATGGTGGCAGTTTCTTCTCGCGGCCCTACGTCCGCAAACGGCCTTCGATATTTTACAACTACAGGAAGCAGGCTGATAGGTCAGCTTGCCAGCTCATGGAACATCTGCTAGGAATCTGGTTAGAACACCACGTACAATGGATCTATCGGCGGATGGTGTTTTTTTCCGGGTTTGGGATACTTCGTCGGCTGACATCTTCATTGATCCGTCTACTGTCGTTTATCGCAACCGGTAAGTCCGATTAGGTTTACCATAATATCCCCTGGAATAGGTACCAGCGACACAAACAGCGTTGGATTGGTGATCTGAGCGTTGAAACAGCAAATACGAAGCGTCATGTTATAAAATTGTAGATTATGCTAGCTTTAGCGTACCTATAATCTTAATTTTATTAATGACAGGAGGCAAGTATTTCCCACCCTTTTTTATCCCTCCCTTGTTTTAGTTTATATTAATCAATTACGTATGCAACTCTGCTTGTTGTCTCTGCTACCTGTCACTTGTTTCTTAGGTCTGTTTTTCATAAGTAGGGTTGGGATATCTACTTATTAAGATAATTTGGTTGCTATGTTGGATACCTACATGTTTATTCAGAGTACATTTCATTGGATAATCAACCTGTTCGATTCTGTTTTTTCTCTCTTTTCAGTTTACAGTCCATCAACGCTATCTGATTTGACAGCTCTTATCGGAGGGTGGACATCGTTGTATTCATCGTATCTAGGACTTCGTTTCTTCCCCATTATATTTTCTGCCTCTTGATCTGTTTGTCACAGCTTGAAAGAGGAAATGATGCATGGGGAGGGGAGTTTTATAGTACCTAACTTTTTTCTGATTGGTTGTTTTTCTGTGCTGCTGTGGAGTTCTAGTAAAGAGAGACTTAAGCAAATACTCGCCTCCTGTCATTAATAAAATTAAGATTATAGGTACACTAAAGCTAGCATAATCTACAATTTTCTACACTTGCTTATTTTGTCTGTTGCCCGTGATATAGGATAAAACAAAAATGGGGAATTAAAATAAAAAATAAAATGGATTAGCAGAAATAAGTAAACACAAAAAACATGAAAATGTAGATAGAAAACACGATTTAAAAAAAAATTGTTTTTTTCTAAAGGAAATGCAATGCTACAATAATTAACTACAAAAAAACAAGAACAAGATTGCAACTGGTTGCTGGTTCTCTTTTCAGCTGTTCTCACTTTTATTTTTTGTATTTTATTTTTTTTAGTCCTGTGAAAATAATATATGAAACCCCAGTATTTTACAACCATCCTCCAAACAAGACACAATGTAACTGAACAGACAAAACATACATCAGCTACTGAGGGAAATCAGGACAGGTCTGCATCCCTACAAGCAATAAAGGGGCACTGTAACTGCTTTGTCTAACTGAAGTGGTTATAGTGTAGTATAGTATTATACTGCTTTTAATAGTTTAACACTAAAAGCGTCCCCAGCAGCTCTTTTCCATCTGTGCGATTTGGGCTGAAGATGCATTAGCCTAAGCAGTAATGGGTGGTTGCGATTGGTTGAGGGTGTCTGCTGACCGCTTTCAACCAATCACAGCTCCCACTGTTTGTATGAATTGGTATGGCTAGACGGAAATGTGTAATCTCTGCTTTAGCCACAGCTCCAGCAGGGGTTTGGCTACGGGTGGCCTGGAACCCTTATTCAATGTTAATGAATACGGTTAATTATCAAGTCACAACAGGTTTGCGGTTTTTATTTTTATTTGGGAAATAATTAGCAAGATGTTAACCTTGCCATCAGTAATAGATACCATATTTGAAGATATATACATTTACAGGATCTGCATTTATAAACACTATAGTAATATAACATCTAAAGAGGAATGGTCACTTCCTCAAACAACATCATTTCATAGCCAACTAAAAGCTGTATGACGTATTATTTTAAAATTCTTTATTTAATTTTTATTTACATTCTTTGGTGAGAAAAGTCCAGGAAAAAAACACATGGTATATGCAACAAATAGTTGCATATACAAAATTTTTCCACTAGATACTTGGCAGCCATTACTGAACTAGTGACCTGTTTAAGACAAGCGCAGGGTGGCTAAAAGTACTCACAACTCCCACCCAGTGTACCTAGAATATTAAACTCAGCTCCGTTTGTTTAGAGCAGTGGTAGTCAACCTTTTTTTACCTACCGCCCACTAATGCATCTTTTTGGTTGAAAAAATTTCCTTACCGCCCACCAGTTTTCGCGCAAATGCGGAATATTTTTTAGAAAGGAGGGTGTTTAACAAAAAATAAATGTACGTACATTTATCTTTTTATTTCTACTTAATGCAGGTTTATAAGGTGTTTAGCTTTATAAAGTTTAATGAGAAAACAATAAAGTAAATTGAAATTACCTTTACTAGTGATTAATGAGATCCTTGAGGTTGATGCTGCGAGACTAAATATTTGATATCTGGTTCGATTTTCGTAAGGAACAAACGAAGGTCTCTTTCAGTGATATTCAGACGACTTCTCTGTTTGCGCATAATATGATTTCTCATTTGTCGTCTCCTCTCCCTCCTCAATTCCCCTCCCCACCTTTTTTTCCCCTTTTTTCTATTTTGTAACCTTCCTTGTATCAATGCCCAGTAGGAAGGCTGAGCTAGGTAGCCCACTTACTATATAGTCCACTATAACAGACAGACACACACATACAGACACACACATACAGACACACACATACAGACACACACATACAGACACACACATACAGACACACACATACAGACACACACATACAGACACACACATACAGACACACACATACAGACACACACATACAGACACACACATACAGACACACACATACAGACACACACATACAGACACACACATACAGACACACACATACAGACACACACATACAGACACACACATACAGACACACACATACAGACACACACATACAGACACACACATACAGACACACACATACAGACACACATACACAAATACAGACACATAGACGACACACATACAGACACACATACAGACACACATACAGACACACATACACAAATACAGACACATAGACGACACACATACACGACACAACACATACAGACACACATACATACAGACACACATACATACAGACACAACACATACAGACACACATACAGACACACATACAGACACACATACAGACACACATACAGACACACATACAGACACACATACAGACATACATACAGACATACATACAGACATACATACAGACATACATACACACACACACGACACATACATACACGACACATACATACACGACACATACATACACGACACATACATACACACACACACGACACATACATACACACACGACACACACACATACAGACACACATACAGACACACATACAGACACACATACAGACACACATACACAAATACAGACACATAGACACACACAAGACACACACAACACATACAGGAACACAGACAGACACACATACACACAAGACACATACATACAGACACACACAAGACACACATACCAACAGACAGTCACACATACACACACACACACACACAAGACATATATACAGACACACACACACACACAACATACATACAAAGACACACACAATACATACAAAGACACACACACACACACGACATACATACAAAGACACACACACACATTATATTTAAGTCACCCTCCTGTTTCCTACCTTTTAGATTCAGGAGGGTGACTTTCCCTGGGGTCCAGTGGTGGCTCAGGTGGATGGGAGTCAGAGTTCCCACTCTGACTCCCTGGTCTTCCTCCCGCGCGGCTCTCAGTGTTAGCTGGGAGGAGTGACGTGCAGTCACTTCCTCCCAGCTCTGCGATGTCATCACAGGGGGCCCGGTCGCGCTGTTAAAGCGCCCAGCGCTGACCGGGCCCCCTCACAATCCAGATCCATCGGGTGGCCCTGACAGCATGGGCCACCCGATGGACCTCTCCATATGCGGCCCCGGCGGTTTGCCGCGCGGGCCGGGGCCGCAAATTGTCACGGCGGTACCCAGTTGCAGGGGTACCGCCGGCTCGCACCCGCCCGCCCGGTCGTCAGGTCGTCAAAACCTGGAAATCCCTACCGCCCACCTGAAATCCTAAAACGCCCACTAGTGGGCGGTAGGGACCAGGTTGACGACCCATGGTTTAGAGAAACAGATTAACTATATTGTAAGTCAGAGGAATGATGCGTTAAAGGGTAACTGACAATTCAAAATAATAATAATAATAATGTATTATTACTGAAAATAAGAAACTGTGCTTAATATAGTTTGTGTGTGCAATATTTTTCAAATGCAGATAGAAGTTAAAGGGACTCTTCAGTGCCAGGAAACAAAACCGTTTTCCTGGCACTGCAGGGCCCCTCTCCCTCCCACCCCCCATCCCAAGTTGCTGAAGGGGTTAAAACCCCTTCAGTGACTTACCTGTATCTAGCTCCAATGTCCCTCGGCGCTGGGTCAGGGTCCGCCCCTACCCCTCCGACATCATCCGGTGGGGGAGACCTATTGAGTATGCGCGGCCGCCGGCGGGGGAGACCTAATGCGCATGCGCGGCAATGCCCCGCACCCGCATTAGACCTCCCCATAGGAAAGCATTGAAAAACGCTTTTAATGCTTTCCTATGGGGATTTCAGCGACGCTGGACGTCCTCACATAGAGTGAGGACGTCCAGCGATAAACACAAAAGTGCCCTCTAGTGGCCGTCTAGTAGACAACCACTAGAGGAGGAGTTAACCCTGCAAGGTAAATATTGCAGTTTATGAAAACTGCAATAATTACACTTGCAGAGTTAAGGGTAGTGGGAGTTGGCACCCAGACCACTCCAATGGGCAGAATTGGTCTGGGTGCCTGGAGTGTCCCTTTAACTCTTCCTATGCAATTTCCTTACACTTGCAGTGCGGGCAGCCATCTTTAGTCAGAAAAACAGCTTCACCTGCTAACACCAATCACAATATGATAGTCTGAAACCATCCCGATTATATTTTTCAGATGCCCTGTCATTATTTCCGTGTTTTTAAACGCCAACTAGCAATTGATAACAGGAGTAGTATTTGGATGGATAAGCTGCGCTTTGTAGTAAAAGGGGACTTAAAGAAAGCCTACCACACAGAGTTAAGGTTGGCAAGGATAAGTTTTGAAAATTGATATTTATCTATTTATTTGACTGCATTACAAAATATTATATACATAGGCTATAACCCATGAAATATTTCATTTTAAATTATAATGCAAAGTGATCAGTTTTCCTTTACACGTTAGCATGCCAATATAATAGATTAATCAGATGGAAATCTGGCCACCTACAATCGGTTGCATCATTACTGACAACCACTGCTACAATGTTAAAAACGAACAATTCTCAGAGGCAAACCAAGCAAATTCAGCTTTTACAATTACAGGAAGCAAAAATATATATTGTGCCAACTTCTAGCTGCCAAAGGCCTTGCATGTCCTACATTGCTACCAACTTCAGAGAATGTTTAATTGCTCTTACTGACTGCAATTGGATGCTGAATATTTAAAGGAACGCACCAATCACCATACCCCATACAGCCGCCCCCGCCTTCATTACTTCTGAAAAGGAGCTCTCCGTCTAAGCACTGCACTCTCAGCCAATGAACGAGCCCTGTACTGCAAGGCTTGGCTCCAGAGAGCTAATGGTGGCTCCTTTTTATTACCTTCTGGCTCTCTGTCTGCAGTAGTGGAGGAAGGAAGCAGTTACCGGAGAACCCCAGGTAAGACGTCTAACAGGGTTATTTACTCAAGTGAGAATTAAAAATTAATTTCACATTTATGGCCAACCTTGCTAAACTGGAAGCACATTGTAGTTGAATTTCGAGTGTTTTTCCAGTTTGGTTAAATTAACCTTAAATTTGAAAGTCAACTTTGAATAGTCAATGTAGTGAATAACAACCCTGAAAGTATTATACTTACAATTGTGGGAGTGATGCAGTGGTTATGGTGTTTGGTGTGCTCCTATAATACACATTATCCACAACACAAGCACCAAATACAGCAAAATAAATGAAGACCCTGATAACATCCTTGATCGATACTGCATAAATATCTGAATATTTGTCTCGTACCTCTTCCCGTCTCCATCTTTTTACCTATCTGGATCTGTCCACTAATCTGGTGTATGGTGGGACCCAGTATTGTCTTGGGATTACAGTCCCCGTCATGCATTACAGGATTCAATGCCTGAATGCACAAATCATTATATACAGACAACATATATTTGTGTGACCCTAACCACTAAAGTGCTCTGCACTTAGAATGCATTAGGCTTATTAAATATTTAAAAAACCTATTTCAGCTGTAGTCAATTTACACTGAAAAGAAAACCATTTCAATTAACTGGCCAAACTCATTTATCTCAGGTATCCTCCATGATGTTAGCTTTAAAAGGGACACTCCAGACCCCTTATGCACTTTTGCTGCTGAAAAGCTTTGTGTGTTTAGAGTGTCGTATTTTGTTTTCGTAATGTGGAGATTACAATAGAAATTGGCACGATTCTCAATTAAACTGGCTACACCCCTAGTTTTAAGCAGACAACCTGTCCTGTTATTTACGGGTTTGGTTCTCAGTGGAGATAAACTCAAGAGGCAGAAATTGCTCAGAGCACCTGCCTTGCAAAGAATTCTCATTGAACTGAACTGGGCAGTCTGTGATTGGACAGCAACAAATTCTGGGCAGGGTTAGAAGAGGAGGGTTTGCAAAGGCAGCAGACAGGAGAGTGGAGAGTCCGTTTAAGACCTCAATAGATGTGTTTTTCTCTAAGAAATTATTGCTTAGCATCTCATTGGCAGGGTTCGAAAAGTGAAGTAGAAACTTATATAAGCTACGTAAGCAACTTTTTTTCTACGGTGATTGCTCTAATTCACAAAGGTAGGCCTGCATAGCTTCAATTGTTTTGTTTTTTTCACACTTTTCTTTTGATGTTACCTCCTCAGTGTTGGAACAAAGGCAGTTAAATACATATAGAAAACGAGAGTTATCGAGGTGTTAATTTGTCTTTGCTAAACCCGTTGCCTATTGTAGTGCATTAATTGAAGAGCTAATGCAGAGATTTATCAAACTGTTAAAGTACTTTACATTGGGGCAATTACCATGGAAACTGCAGGCACATTCCATTGGTGACTCCTTCAATTTTACATCATTTTTATTTTGTAGGACACTTTGATATATCTCTCCCCAATATTACTTTGTTCCTATCATCTACTGGCACGATACGAGCCACTCCTGTCAACAAAGTCTACTCTCTCCGCGTTCTCTTTGCAACACAGCAAACGTGCAACTTACAGACAGAGGTAACAAATGGCAACAGTGCAATACTGCATCTGTGTCCCGAGTATTGAACTCTGACAATACACTGCTAAAATGTCAGCATAGCACCAATTCTGTAAGCATGATTAGATACAATCTAATGCACTACTCGACAGGTAAAACAAGGAAACATCCAGCAATATAAAAAAAATACGGTAGTCAAAATGTCATCTAACCCACCATACATTAGAATCTCTAAGATGTGATTAGAAATTAAATCCCTTTCTTAAGCCATTTTCCCCCCATACATACCACCATAACACCAAATACAAACTAATAATTCAATCAAGTTCCAGGTTTAATTACCCTAGACAATGTATCCCCTTTGTCTAATTAGGTCTCTTTTGCACCAAATAATCATACAAGCACTCCATGTCACCAAGCAATCTGGAAGCATAATGCACACATACATTGATTACACCTGAGCAAGCTGGGAAATACCATAGAGACACGCACAAAAGCTCCAGAGACACATCCGGATAAAAACATCCACCGAATACATGCCAAATGCAAGATGAATCATCGGGGAGGGAATTTTATTTTTAAAATTAAAAAAAAAAAAAGGTACACTAATTTTAATTACCAAACTTGGTTTGAAGAGAAAAAAATCCTTAAGACGGCAACTGGATAGAGCACACTTGGCACCAACAAACTGCAATTATATGATGCTAGGTGCATAAAGTATTAATGAATTAGCCCACAAGTTAATACATTTCTTTGATTTACCGGTATATGGAATTTGAAAGAGACTTTAACCCCTTAAGGACACATGATATGTGTGACGTGTCAGGATTCCTCTTTTCCCCCAGAAGTTTGGTCCTTAAGGGGTTAAACAATCCATTTGTTTTCAACTAACTTGTCTAGGATGAATGCGTGTGGAGTGCATGGGCATCGTAACACCTTGGTTCAAAATGCAAAGTGTCATGGGGTGTGCTATGCATAAATTCACTCACAGGACCCTCAGTAGATTCACTCACTCTAAAACACTGCTTAGAACTCAATAACAATATGCATGTTACATCACTGGTTTTATCACGGATACAAAAAATGCTTTACTTCCATCAAAATACATAGCTTCCGTGGGCACATTTTTTGTTTTGTTTTTTCCACTATATCATGAGAGGTGAATATTTATTTAGCACATGCTATATTGCATAACATTGACAATTCTACACCGTCCATTTCAAATATTGATTTTCTTTGTTACTGAAACCAACACACAGAAGCATTTCTACAAAAATAAATAAACACACAGACCAAAAAAGAAAAAAGAAAAGAAAACAACAGCTATACTAAAGTCAACTGCAAATATATTACAAGTCATTTTTTAATTTATTAACCCCTGGGCTACCACAAAATTTGCAAACTGAAAAAAATTCAGGCAGGATAATTTGTTAATGATGACCTTTTGAGAATTTAGCAAGGAATTGTGACAGTAAGACCAAAAGAGTAAAACCAGCTAAATATCTCCAGGTGAGCTAGGTTTCAAGCCATCTAATTTGGTCTTCATCCATTCATTATTTCAAGTTAGTGAGATTTATTCAGACTTGCATTGAACTAAATGTCTGAATTGCAAAACCAAAATAACTAAGCCGTGTTTATAGCTGTATTGGAGAATCTTTTCAGATCAAGCTGCAAGGCTACTTACGGGTGTGGCCCGTAATGACCATATCACTCCATCATTAAGTGCCTTGCACTGGTTGCCCGTTCGTGAACGGGTTCTGTTTAAAAATGGTTGTTTGGTATATAAGGCAGTCCATGGTATGGGACCAGACTATCTGAAGGATAAATTCACACGCTATACTCCCAGTCGATCCTTGAGATCGGCTGATTTAGCCTTATTGAAGATTCCAAATTTTAAAAAGAAAAAGTGCGGAGGGAGAACGAGTGATGTTCAGGGAGCGCAATTTTGGAACTCCCTGCCTCTGACATTAAGACTTGAGAATGATCTACTGAAGTTTCGCCGGAGCTTAAAAACAGTTTTATTTGCTCAGGCGTATGGGATGACATGAAACTTTTAACCTGGTTCAAATGCATGTGATTATAATGCTGTTGTTTGCTGGATATTGTTTTGTCTGTTTTATTGCTGGTATGCGCATCGAGACCCTATGGGTAATAAGACTGCGTTTCTTAAGAATTTTTAATAAATAAATAAATAAATAATCAGATACCTCGGCCTCAATTTTGCAATCCAGATTCCAATTTTACTATAAAATGGAATTTGCTGAATAACAATTTTGGAGTGGAGTAATTCAGTAAACACAGTTGTACAGAATTCAAAATAGAATTGCAATGGTTTGGTCAAAATAGCTGAACTGCGATGTGGAGTCTCTGGGCAGACACTCATTGACCGTCTTTGATTTGGGGTTTACATAGGCACATTTTGTAGATATGATTGTCAAATCTTTTGTTTTCCTAGACATAGGTCATGTTATGCGGCACAGAAGGGCAGCACATGAAAAGTGCTGTCTTTAAATATTTATAGGCTGCAAGAGGGAAGCCTGTAAACTTATCAAAGCAGTTTGGGATTTCTCATTAGTGTATTTATTTCATATTAACACTTCATGTGTTGCACTTCAGAAAAAAAAAAAAATAATTCCAAACAATATAGCAAATCTGTCCAACTTATATGCAAATCATGATATTATGTAAATTCTAAATAAAATTAAATATGCGCACACACAGACACACCTTTTAAAATGAGCCACTGGGAAATAGTATTAAAGTTGCATAAGACAGAATGTGTTGGTAACTGGGCAGGGAAATTAAGATAATGCCTTTGCAACTGGTATAACTCCACCTGGTACCTGCCACTTTAGGGACTTTTAACCGTTACAAAATTGTAGACAAGGCTGATCAGATTAAAGGAACTGGTCAGCAATGCTTCCTAAAATGCTAGCTACCCTTTTAATCAAGTGGCAGTTTCTACTTTCTTAAATGGCAACTATAATATCCCAGAGAGTTTAATAATATGCTTATGAATCCCCTCTTGCATTTAACAAAGATGTATTCGTGGAGTATGAAAAATAAAATATACTGAACCATTACCTTGCAACTGGGGAACGCCACCTTAGCTCACTGTCAATCATTATTCAACAATTAACAGACAGAGCAAACGAGAAATTAAATAATGTTTGTACTTTTCTCCTCATTGTCAACATGGGCTTCACTGGATTGTGATAGCATTTGCTAAATATTTGAATTTAAAAGAAAATAGAGCATCACATGAAAATTAAAGGACCACTATAGTGCCAGGAAAACATACTTGATTTCCTGGCACTATAGTGCCCTGAGGGTGCCCCCACTCTCAGGGTCCCACTCCCATGGCGCTGAAGGGGTTACTTAGTATTAGTAAACATGGCTGAAAGACCAATTTAGGTCTTTCAGCCTTTTGGTAGATAACTCACAAATTCACACGGTATCGGGGAGCTATCTACTAAGCGGCTGCGAGATGCAGCTGCAGCAATGAATAGGATCGGAGTTTTATTAATTTGAATGAAATTGCGAACCAAACAAATGCCCGAATTGCGTTCAAACACAAATGGAGAAACTGTTCTCATTCTGTCAGGATGCAATTCTGCAGTTTTGCCATCGTCCTGTCTAAGTGACCGGAATCATCGTGGGAACAGGGAGGAAAGCTAAGGATTGTGGGAAAATTGCTCTGACCACCGGAAACGAAGCACACTTTGCTCCTCCGCTGGTCATAGCTGGTCATGGCGTAGGAAACCTCCAGACGAGAAATAGTCCCTACTTTGTCTTGATTTTTAAAGAAAACTAGAGCAGACAGGAAGAAATGAAGAACAGATCATGAGAGAGGCAGAGAAGAGGAATCGATTGGGGAAAGTTAACTTCGGAATGACAGTGCCGCTTTAAGCTTTATTATGACAGTGAAAATCCTGACAAATTGAATGTTGTAAAGTACTGCGTACCTCCATATAAAAATACTTTCATCAAGCTTTCTAACAAATGCTAGTTTGTTTAATGAATAAACTCACGGGCTGTTTAGGGACTAGAAAATATTAAGACAAAAAAAAAAATCTATGCAAATCTATTCAAAAGTTCCTTTAATTCAATTTATTTTTTTTTTTTTAAAGTTTCTAAAATGTGCAAGCTCGAGTTGAAATTTCTGTTTACACCTTCCTTTTTCCAGCCAGCTCCCAGCAGCATAACTTATTCTTAGCCATATAAACAGGAAATAAAATTTCCTGCCTCTGGCTTGTTTTTTGGACAGAGGATTCCAACGGACTTTATTGATTAACCTGTCCAAAACAACTTCTATCCTAAATGTTTATCTCATTAACAGTTCATACGAAAAACAAAACACACATTCGAGAAATCCATTTTTTTTTTTTTTTTACAACATTGTATTTACATCCATGGCTTTAGTTAATTAAAACAGTAATATATATTTAAACACCAAAGCACACGCTGTTTTCATAATGAAAAACATTTTAAACTCATACAGAAGAAAAAAAACTTGCTCAACTATTAAAGGGACAATGAAAACACCAAACGTCCTACATCTTAACAGTGTTTATGGTGCAGATACTGCCCCTTTTATCAGAAAAATGGCAACGTTTCCATTTTACCTAAAACATGCCTCTAGCAGCTAGCTATCTGAAAGGCACTGGATACACATCAATTTACAAAGGCCTATATGTCCATCGTCACGCAGAGCATGATGATAAATACAGAAATGCTTCTCTCTGAGTGCAGCTATTGCGCATGCGCACCATGTACTCTATGATTTTCTATGAAAAACATTGTATTGGACATAGATAACCGTGACGGATGATCTCACAGAAAACAGAGGTGGCTACAGAGAGGTGACTATCCTGGCCTATTCACAAAGTTAGAGCTTCCTAGACAATAATTCATGTGCATTGAGTTAAATGGACACCAACGTAATTCAGACCATTTGATCTCAATGATGTGGTCTGGGTGCAGTGGCTGTGTCCCTTTAATCCTGCAATGTAAAACAATGCAATTTAAAAAAAATAAAAAAATAAAATTGAAAACTGCAATGTTTACATCACATTCCATCTTTTGTGATTGTCTTGACAGCAATTAGAGGCGTTTCCACAGCAATAACCTGTCACGTGACATGGAAACCCATAGGAAAGCACTTAATACAATGCTTTTCTATAGCGAAGCATGGATGTGCTCACAGTGCAAACATATCAAGTCCCCAATGTTCCGCAAACGTTTATTAATTTATATTGATTTTATTGGAAAGTAGGTGGGCTGGAACTAACTAGGGACAGGGCCACTATAGCATTAGAAATACAGGTTTCTATTTAAAAACACAATAGCGTTCCTTTAAGTCAGGGCTCGACAAATCCTAGGTGCTAGGTTACCATGGCAACTAGGATTTTTGACCTGGCGCCCGTGATTTGTTGGCTCGTTCAGCCCTCGAGGTGGTCGGCTGCCTATGAGTGGAGGTGGGCGGCCAGCCTGCTCATGAAGAGCATGGGCATGCGGGCAGTCGGCCTGCTGAGGGAGAGCATGGGTGTAGGCACAGGCGGGAGACTCCTTTAAGATTGAGACAGAAGGGCAGGCGCGCGAGGGAGCTGTAACCTTCCTGCTCTGCTCCCTTGTGCGCTCTCAAGTGATACCAGGAGCCAGAATAAGACGTTACTCTGGCCTCGGCATCACTAAAACAGTGCTCTAGAGAGCAGAGCAGGGAAATTCCAGAAGCCCCAATGGATCCCAGGGAAAGCCAAATCACTACAGCTGTCCAAAATGTAGGGAGGTTGAGTGGTCTCATGAATGTGTGTGATTGTTGCAGCAACGGTGATTGAGTGTGTGTCTGTCAGTGAGTGTGTCTGTTTAGGTGACTCTAGGCAGAGTGTGGAGATGCTGGACGTAGGTGCTGCGCACTATGCAGCACTGACCCAGGATGCACCTCTAGATGCCATCTGAGTGACTGTCACTAGAAGTGTTACTAGACAACAATGTAAATACTGCATTTGAAAAGGCAGGGTTTACAATGAAAAGTGTGCAGGGACACAGGCTATAGACACCAGAACAACTATTTTGAGCTGTAGTAGTTCTGGTGACTAGAAGTGTATTTTTGACATTGAAAAACCTGGCTCCTAGATTCCAAGCAAATTTGTCAAGCCCTGCATTAAGTCACAAAGTACAATGATTGCGTTTAAAAGACAAAGTTATATGAGTGTTGTGAAAACGAAACAGTCAAGATACATTTCTCATTACTAGGTTTTCTCCAGCCTGCACTGAGATAAGGGATTACTTAGTGCAAGGAAAGTGTTTAAACCACAGGCTTCCTGCAGTATATTTTATAGACCTAGCTGTCATACATACAGCCGCTGAGTTATAAAGCTTAAACACATTCCACAAAACAGAGGATGCCATCAGAAACAGGATGGGCAGGAAGAGGAAATACATGGAAAAGGTCATGTGATACCATGGACTCACATGAATGGCAAACCACAGGTCATATTTATTAGAGATCAGCTTATTTATGTTAATGGAGTTTGCAATGCCAGCACTACACAAGAATAAAATACCAAAAAGCAATAAGGACCAACAGAGACATCGATGCTGTCCATGCAATTACAGCAGAAGGTTATAGATATATTACAGAACTCACTGCCACTTTCTGTGAAATTACTACCACATTAACAAAATAATAATAAAAAAAAAAAATATTTAGGGGTAAATAAAATTATAGTAGAGAACATTAACTAGAGAAAAACCATTAGTTTGTCTTACAGTGTAAAAAAAACCAAAAAAAAAAAAAAAAAAACACCCATACTGAATGCCTCAGATGCCACTAACACAGTACCTTTTGGACATGTTTGGGTTAAAGATTGTGTAAACTGAAGGACAACTACTGGTACATTACACTAACAGAGTCATGTGCTACACATACCCTCTGATTCTTGAGCTTAGCTAAGTAGCTGTATTGACAGTACTCTACTTACTATAAAAAAAAAAAACTAAAAACAACTGGGAAACTCCACATTGAGTTTAATCCTCACAATACAATCATTACTTTCTTATAAATCACTAAAATAAGACCAGTAGGGATGCCTTAAATGGGTATAACATGATCATGTGAATGAATACGGAACCCTAAATGAAGTGAAAAGGCTACATTTGGACTACATATGAATGGCTCCTTTTAAAAGGCAGTTGCAAATTGCAATCACTCTTATTCAAATCTGACAAGCGGCTGGCCTAGGAATCCTTGCTATTAAGAGGGTTCAAGTCATGGGTTTGTTTATTCAGCTGTTTATAGATCTATTTTCTCTTTAGCGGTTGTTCACTTGTGTATATTACCCAAGTTAGACATGCATTATATGCCAAATACACAGTGTATCAGGAACAGTCAAACATGGTATATGCCACATTGTGCACTATACAGTAACAATACTGTAACCACAACAGTGAGTAATTGTCACACCCCAAGTGAGAAACCATAAAACCTCCTTTATCTTCCCTTATGATAAACACTTTTTGAGAAAACAAGATATTCCAGCTTCGTTGGATTAGGATAGATGTGTTAACTTACTCCAAAGATAACACTCAGACTAGAATTGATCATTTACGTAAGTAAGCACCGGCAATATGAAATGTTATCATGCTTCCAACAAAATTATTTACTAGTAGTGCAATGACCATGCTTTGAAAAAATGCATTTTTAACATCTGGACCCAATCTCTTCAGTACAGCACAACACCAAGAACGGTTTAAGTATTCAAACAGCAAGAACCATTTTTATTTTGTTAGGAGGACAAAATCTTGATTAGAGCAATGATGCATTGGACACGATGGTATATGAAAAGATTTGTGAAAATAAAAGAGAAAACTGATTAGGTATATTGAATAGTATGGGCGCACGTGCTCTGCTCTATGTAATAGTCACAGGCCTATTAGATTAGCATTCAGTACAGCATCTAGTAGGCTAAACCATTTCCTTCACTGGCCCCTGGCTGGTTTATCAGACTCCACCCTGCTGGCCCAATGACTTCTGACAATAACCTTTTCAAGATTACATGACACTGCTGAGCTAGACTAACAGCAGTGAAGCCAAACTGTGTTCGCTGTATCTCTTAAAAAGTGCCAGACTTTCCTAGATTATCAGTGTTCCACATGTGGGCCGTTTTTGGCACAGATATTCTAAAGCATTACTCGTTTTTATAGGGTCATTAATCCACAGCACATTAAAATTTTACAATGGAAAAGCAAAGTAACAAACAAAATAATGTCAACAGAAACAAGAAGTGAAGAGTGTTCTGTCAAACGAGCTTACAATCTAGGATTGTGTTTTTCACCTGACCAAATGTATTTTGTCTTACTTTTTTTGGAATTCAGGGGAACTTATCTGCTCTCCCCATATTGACACTCTGACCCATTTTCCCATTTCCACCCACGATATTCACTATACCATTCAGCCAAGTTTAAACTGTCTTATTGGTCCACTCCCTATTGCCAGCATGGTGCTAAGGGACACATCATGTCCATGGGTAGCACACAGCTGAGGGTTGCCAGACTCATCATGTTTTCCTTAACAAATTTCACTTCTTCACGCTGATGGTGTGAACGAAAAGTTGAAAAGTCATGGACGAATCCTGCAGAACAGCAACTTTTAATTTCTCTCCATCTGCACGAATAAGTGATATGAGCTCAAGAAAACAGTGGCCCTGGCAAATCAAGCATTAATCCATTTGCCCAAAGCTGGTGCTGTACCTGAATGCCCCTTGTCAACTTGCCAGTATATCCTGCTTGCCTAGGACCAGTGCCCTGCTCCTTACCTTGTCTCCATGATGTCCTCACCATACATGCCAAGACCTTTCTGATATTTCATATCATCCATCATTTCATTTTCCCAGTAGCACTGGCTATACCAACACCTTATCAACCAAGCACCCCCCCCCCTCGCCATCTTTAACCCCTTAAGGACACATGACATGTGTGACATGTCATGATTCCTTTTTATTCCAGAAGTGTGGTCATTAAGGGGTTAAAGACAACCCCATCTCTCACACCCCACAGGGCACCATGTCCACTTACCCCACTCCAGGAACTCGCTGACATATTTATCCCTGCGCAGCGTGGAGGTGCTGCACTCCGTGTACAGGCAGATGAGCACATCCAGCAAGGTCTCCACACTTAGGGCCCCTTCATTCCTCTGGGGTCCATCCAGGAGCAGCTGCTCCAGCTTCTTCAGTCGTACCTTGGCCGACATCTCCGTGTATGAATACCAGGACCCTGTGTGGCCCCCTACTCACAGCCTCTGCCTATAGGAGAGTACCAGGTCCCTGTGTGGCCCCCCACTTACAGCCTCTGCCTATAGGGTAGGAAACAGGTCCCTGTGTGACCCCCACTTACAGCCTCTGCCTATAGGCGAGTACCAGGTTCCTGTGTGGCCCCCACGCACAACCTCTGCCTATATTGAAGTACCAGATCCCTGTGTGGCCCCCACTTACAGCCTCTGCCTCTAGGGGAGTACCAGGTCCCTGTGTGGCCCCCACTTACAGCCTCTGCCTCTAGGGGAGTACCAGGTCCCTGTAGCCCCCACTCACAGCCTATGCCTATAGGTGAATACCAGGTCCCTACATGCCCCCCCCCCCCCCACCTACTCTGCCTATAGGTCAATACCAGGGCCTTGTGGCCCCCTCTCACAGCCTCTGCCTATAGGTGAGAAACTAGACCCTATGTGGCCCCCCACTCACTAGCTCTGCTTGTATCCCAGGACCCTGCCTGTATGTGTGCACAGTGGTGATGGTGCTGATTGCTGGGGCCTTTCTGTGCGCAGTGGTGATGGTGATTGCTGGGGCCTCTCTGTGCGCACAGTGGTGATGGTGCTGATTGCTGGGGCCCTCTCTGTGCGCAGTGGTGATGGTGCTGATTGCTGGGGCCTCTCTGTGCGCAGTGGTGATGGTGGTGATTGATGGGCCTCTCTGTGCACAGTGGTGATGGTGGTGATTGCTGGGGCCTCTCTCTGTGCGCAGTGGTGATGGTGCTGGGGCCTCTCTCTCTGTGCGCAGTGGTGCTGGTTGCTGGGGCCTCTCTCTCTGTGCGCAGTGGTGATGGTGCTGGGGCCTCTCTCTCTGTGTGCACAGTGGTGATGGTGCTGGGGCCTCTCTCTCTGTGCGCACAGTGGTGCTGGTGGTCTCCCTATTCCCCCGATAGATGCAGGCGCTGTCTGTGTCCCAGGCCCCGGGGGTCCATGTACCGGGCTGTGCCCCCCACCCCGCCCTCACACGGGTTCCTCCAGGCTGCACACTGACCGCAGGCTCCCCGCTCAGTCTCCGCGCACAGCGATACCGGCGGCTAACATGGCCGCCCCCGCCCGCTCCCTGTCTGTCAGTCTGTCTGTCTGTCCCTCTTCCTGGGGATCGGAATCACGGAGCCGACCGGGAGCGAAACCCCGCCCACCGGAAAGGGAAGGAATGTCCGAGGAGACGTCACAACAATGCTGGAAGAGCCCTCTTCCGGTCAGCAGGCAGCACTGCACCTCCCTAGGGAATAACAGTGGGAAAGGAGGAGGACGGAGGGAGCGGAGGGACAAACCTCCTCCAACCGCGCTGCTGGCTGTCCTGTCCCTTGCATTACAGTAAGAATATGGACACTCGGAAAACAGGCTTTATTTTATTGTCAGATAAAACTGCACTAAAAAGGTTTTTTATATCCCATATAACCAATGGTGATCATGAAACAGACTGGTGTCTGGTAATATATTGGTAACAGAGCATCAATAATAATAATAATAAAAGATGGAAATAAATTCATATCCAGCCAGGCATGCCTTATACTAGCCTTTAATTTAAATTATTAAAGGGACACTATAGTCACCAATGTAAACACCTCCCTGCATGCGACTTACACAGCCTTCCTAAACACTTCCTGTAACGAGTCATCTAATGTTTATACTTCCTTTATTGCAAATAATGTTTAATTTGGAATTTCGTATCTCCTGCTCTGATAATAGCCTTGTAGATGCTTCAGGAGCCTGCTGTGTGCGATTAAAGTTCAATTTATGGAGTGTGAGATTAAAAACTTCTAAATTGAGTTAACACTGATTGAAAAGGAAACCATTTTGTTTCCAGTCAGAGGAGGTGTGACTAGGGTTGCATCAAGAGAAACTAAACTGATTAAACCCCTAAGAGGTATAGAATCGAGCAGTTAGTCTGGGCGGGTTGCCACCTGGCCAGTATTTTACCGGCACACCTAGTATTTGATGCTGTGTGGCCGGTGCCGGTATTGCAAAAATAGCGACAATACAGTTACCGGTATTTTTATGAGGAGAATGTGCTGCAAAATCGGCACCAGCCACCAATGTGTGCAGCGCTCTACGGCCGTGCAAAAACTCATTGATGCTTGGCTGTGTGGAGAGGGCTGAGATGGGATGTTGCACCTTGTCCTTGCCCTCTCCACTAAAAGAGTCCGCATGGGAGCAGCAGGAGCTACAGGACAATCATATGGAAGAATGGCAGCAGGACCTGAGTCCTGAGAGTAGGTATATATATGTGTGTGTGTGTGTGTGTATTCAGCAGTCTGTGTGTGTGCAGCAGTGTGTGTATGCAGCAGTTTGTGTGTGTATTTAGCAGTATGTGCGTATTCAGTAGTCTGAGTTTGTGTGTATTCAGCAGTCTGTGTGTGTGTCTGTATTCAGCAGTCTGTGTGTATTCAACAGTCTGTATGTATTCAGCAGTCTGTGTGCGGATATTCAGCAGTTTGTGTGCATGTATTCAGCAGTCTTGTGTATTCAGCGGTTTGTGTGTGTGTATTCAGCAGTCTGTGTGTGTGTTTTCAGCAGGCTGGGTGTGTATTCAGCAGGCTGGGTGTACATTCAGCAGTGTGTGTGCGTTTGTATTCAGCAGTCTCTGTATGTGTGTGTATTTAGCAGTCTGTGTGTGTGTCTGTATTCAGCAGTCTGTATGTATTCAGCAGTCTGTGTGCGTATATTCAGCAGTTTGTGTGCATGTATTCAGCAGTCTTGTGTATTCAGCGGTTTGTGTGTGTGTATTCAGCAGTCTGTGTGTGTGTGTTTTCAGCAGGCTGGGTGTGTATACAAATATAATGCTTGTGAATTAAATTCTCTGCACTTTCTCCCTGTGTTGTCAGGCATGTCAATCAAATTTTAACTAATCCAATGACATAATTATGTTAAAAAATTACTTAAATATACACGTAGAATTTTAATATATATGCATTTATAGGTATTTAAATTCTACGTTTATGCTAATGTAATCTTTTATGTAATTATATGTATTTATCTCTATATATATATTTGCGGTTATTTGTATTTTACATATAGATAGATATATATATATATATAGAATGTCATTCTAAGTGTATTCTGTTACCAATATATATATATTAATAACAAAATACAGTTAGAATGAAATTACATATGAATATATAATTTATTTTAAATTTTGTTTCAATATTTTATTTATTTATTTAATTATTTTATTTATTTATTATTGTAATTATACGTGTATATATATATATATAAATATATATATAATATATGTGTATATATCTATTATATATATAATATATATACATATAATATATATATATATGTAACGTCATTCTAAGTGCATTTTAATACTAATATATATACTAATATTAATATTAAAATACATTACGTATGACGTTACATATATGTATATATATTATATAATATATATTGTATATATATATATAAAATACTTTTAATTTAATTTTACACTTGTCTAATTTTTTTTTTTTTTTACAGATCCCACCAGCAGGGGGACTGTCTAATATTTTAGACAGCCCCCCTGCTGGCAGATCCACACCCAGCTATAGGGGGCCATGTGATCGCCCTGCTTAGGACGTTCCATTAGCTTTCCTGAGCTAAACCCTGTAATGCATGTCTAGCTCATTAGCTAAACGCATCAGATGACCGCTCTCAGCCAATGCACTAAGCCTTGCACCGCTGAGTTTAACTCAGACACAGAGCATTCAGTCCCTTCCAGATATATCGGAGGAAGGTGCTGACGACTGGCATACCCCAGGTAAGAAGTTAAAATAATAGTGTGACTTCTTACAACAGGGAAAACCAGGGCACTCCTGGTATTATAACCTCTACAGTATGCTGTAGTGGTTATGGTGTTTAGCTTAA
This sequence comes from Pelobates fuscus, assembly GCF_036172605.1. NCBI lineage: Eukaryota > Metazoa > Chordata > Amphibia > Anura > Pelobatidae > Pelobates > Pelobates fuscus. Next base: position 18,384,327 of record NC_086329.1, on the reverse strand, counting down.
CCCCTTAACGCCGTTACGGCGTTCTATGCCGTCGCGGCTTTAAAGCTGTTGCGGCGGCATAGAGCGCCGTAACGGCTTGCAGCCCCTGGAGGTCCGGCGTACTCACCTCCGCTGTTATCCTCTTCTGGAGGGCTGCCTGACAGCCCAGGCAGCCCTCCCCCGGCATATGAGTGATCACATGGCCCCCGGGGGCCTCATATGCCGGGGGAGGGCTGCCTGGGCTGTCAGGCAGCCCTCCAGAAGAGGATAACGGCAGAGGTGAGTACGCCGGACCTCCAGGGGCTGCAAGCCGTTACGGCGCTCTATGCCTCTATTACCGAGGCTTGAATAAAATAACTTTCAGAAATGCCTATCCTATCCCACTGATTACCGAGTTATTTGATCGTCTTAAGGGCTCCAAAATCTTCACCAAGTTAGATCTCAGAGGGGCTTACAATTTGGTGAGAATCCAGCAAGGTCACGAGTGGATGACGGCATTCAATACCCGGTATGGCCATTACGAATACACTGTTATGCCATTTGGACTATGCAATGCTCCTGCAGTATTTCAGGATTTGATTAATGAGGTACTTAGGGAGTTTCAGCATGATTGTGTTATTGTTTACCTGGACGACATACTAATACACTCTAAGGAGATTGAGACTCACCATAGACAGGTCAGAAAGGTGTTACACAAACTTCTGCAACATGGTCTATACTGCAAATTGGAGAAGTGCAGTTTTGATCAGTCTCAGGTAGACTTTCTTGGGTACGTGATTTCTGGGGAAGGTTTTAAAATGGATCCTGGTAAACTCCAATCTATTTTAGACTGGCCTTTGCCCAAAGGACTCAAGGCTATCCAAAGGTTTATTGGTTTTTCCAACTACTATAGGCGCTTCATTAAGGGTTACTCCTCTATCATTGCGCCTATTACCAATATGACCAAACAAGGGGCTGATACTAAGTTCTGGTCTGAGGAAGCTCTTGGTGCTTTTAAGACTCTCAAGGAACTTTTTGCCTCAGCTCCCATTCTAGTTCATCCTGATACGACTCTGCCTTTCTTGCTCGAGGTCGATGCTTCTGAGACAGGAGTTGGGGCTGTTCTGTCTCAAAGGTTAGGGGTGGATAAACCGTTACACCCTTGTGGTTTCTTCTCTAAAAAATTTTCTGGGCCTGAGAGCAGATATGACATCGGGGAGAGGGAACTGTTAGCGGTCATTAAGGCTTTAAAGGAGTGGAGACATTTACTGGAAGGGACACTACACCCTGTTACTATTCTAACGGATCATAAGAACTTGTCTTATATTGGGGAGGCTAAGCGCTTGTCCGCCAGGCAGGCTCGCTGGGCCTTGTTCCTCACTCACTTTAATTATGTACTTACGTATAGACCTGGTTCTAAGAACTCTAAAGCTGATGCTTTGTCTCGTCAATATGAACCATCCACTATAACTGAACCACTTCTGTCCTCCATAGTTCCTAAGGGGAATATCATCGCGAACACGAATCTCAGGATTCACTCTCCATTGCTTTCTGAGATCATGAAGTTTCAGCATTTGGCACCCAAACAGACCCCTGGGGATCGACACTTCGTTCCTGCCGCTCTCCAACTGGAGGTGCTACGCTGTCTCCATAACAGCAAGGTGGCTGGGCATCCTGGCATCCGCAAGACTTATGCGCTGGTCTCTAAAGATTTTTGGTGGCCTGACTTACGCAAGGATATTAAAGAATTCATCGGGGCATGTGAAGTTTGTACCAAGACCAAGCTACCCCATTCGCTTCCATGCGGATTTCTGCACCCTTTAGAGGTTCCTGAAAAGCCTTGGTCCTGCCTGGCAATGGACTTCATTGTTGATTTGCCTATCTCTAAAAAGCAGACTGTCATCCTCACTGTGGTAGACAGATTTACTAAAATGGCTCACTTCATTCCCTTACCTAAACTCCCATCTTCGCCCGAGTTAGCGGAGATATTCGCCAGGGAGATTTTCTGTTTGCATGGGATACCTTCCCAAATTGTCTCTGACAGAGGCTCCCAATTTGTTTCCCGTTTTTGGAGATCATTCTGCTTCCAACTAGGCATCAAATTGAATTTCTCCTCTGCCTATCATCCTCAGTCCAATGGAGCTGCTGAACGCACTAACCAAAAAGTTGAACAATATTTACGTTGTTTCGTTTCAGAACACCAGGACGATTGGGTCGGTTTGATTCCTTGGGCGGAGTTTGCACATAACAATCTCATTTGTGATTCTACGCATTCTAGCCCTTTTTTCTTGAATTATGGCTTTCATCCTTCCATCCTTCCTTCGGAGTCTTCTTCTCAAGGGATACCGTCGGTGGATGTTCATGTTGCCAATTTAAGAAACTTGTGGGATCGAACTCGACAAATCCTTCTGCACAATTCTACGCTGGTTAAAAAACACGCTGACAAACGTAGAAGGGCAGCACCGGTGTTTGTTCCAGGCGATAGAGTATGGTTAAGTACTAGAAACATTCGGTTAAAAGTGCCGTCCATGAAATTTGCTCCTCGATATATTGGACCGTACAGGGTACTGTCTCAAATTAACCCAGTTGCGTATCGTTTAGCGTTGCCTAATGCCTTACGCATTCCTAATTCATTTCATGTTTCCTTGCTAAAACCATTAATATGTAACAGGTTCTCCTCCACGATCGCCCCTCCCCGCTCAGTTCAGGTGGAGGGTCAGGAGGAGTATGAGGTCAATTCCATCGTTGATTCTCGAATCTCCCGGGGGAAACTGCAATATCTGGTCGATTGGAAGGGTTATGGTCCTGAGGAGAGAAGTTGGGTACCTCAGGAGGAGGTGCATGCTCCCCGTCTCCGCAGGGCGTTTCACTCTCGATTCCCTTCTCGCCCTGGTGTATTCCGCCCGGTGGGCGTATCTGAGAGGGGGGGTACTGTCAGGGTACCTGTGGTCTCTACCTCTGAAAGAGGTAGAGACTTAGCTGTTCCTCCATCCAGACGGCCTGATGGCTCCCTTCTCCACGGTCTATCCGGTCATGCAAGGCCGGCCACGAGGGAGTGACTGCCTTTTACAGCATCTAGGCAGGAAGTTGTCATCAGGACACTCCTCCGGAACGACCTGTCACTCAATTGCTGCAGGACCAATCAGGACGCCTCGGAGGCGTGGTTACTGCTCTGAACAGGGTATTTAACAGAGCTTCTTTCATTAGCTCATTGCCCTGTCGTGGTTCTAGCTTGTTCTAGTCACTCAGTGCTTGTGTATTCTATTATCCCTTTTGGTTTTGACCCGGCTTGTTTACCTTACTCTGCTTATCTCTGTTACCCTTGATTCGGCTTGTCTCTCGCTTACCTGTCTTCTGTTACCCTCGACCTCGGCTTGTCTTTGACCATTCTATACTGTACTACTTACGTTAGTCCGGCCATTCTAAGGTCCGGTATACGTATCTGGCTACTGTTTGTACTCTGCGTGTTGGATCCCTGTCCCGATCCTGACACCATCATATCCATAGATGGGGATTGTACCGTCCTGGCGTATATATATGGAGCTGAATATAAGCTCCAGAAAATTGTACGTGCACATTTTTATTTATTTACCACTATCAGCTATTCAACATACTACACTATACCTGTGTTCTATCCTCTCTCCCTGATATCTCACTGAGCTTGAGAAGAATACTACAGGCGCTGCTTCCTGACACTACCTTCAATACTCTTTGTTGGATGTAGTTGAAGCTGGAAGCAGCGCCCAGTGGACACAGGTAAGAAGCCAAACTTAAAATTTTAATTCATGCTCTATCGGTCTAAGGGAGATTTGGAACTGTTCACTTTTCAATGTTTTGTTGGTTATTACCGATTTAGGGGGAAACAAAATATCCTCGCACCCTTACCTGTATCAAGTGCTCAACCAGCTTTCATTTATATCATACAAAGACCAACCACGTGATGGGGAAAAAAATGAATTTCCTTCAAATCTTAAACCCATCTCATTCTACTTCAGACAGAACCTAATTATATGTACGTGGGACTCCCATTAAAAATTGATTAGTTCTTTACAATTCCTGTGCGGGTAAATGCAATAGAGCCTCCAGTGACTTCTTCCAAAATAACCGGGCACTATTACCAAAGCCTTTAGTCGGATGGGGATCAATACAAGACTTTTCCCTGTGGCAGATGTCCTGCATGTGCACATTTATTTCAAAATCTGATTGATCTTAGTCCTGTCTGTCTTGTGAAATACATGTAAGTTCTGGATTCGGAGAAAGTTGGATTTAAAAATAAATATTTTTTTGGCCCAAAATCTGCCAAATGACCAACAGGATAAAGTATAATTTAGATTACTCTCAGGAACATTCCTAATGACACAGTTACAGGCTCAGGAAGCATAGTAAGAGAGGTGTACTTCCCACAGGGAGGGCGGAAGGAAATCTAATACCTTTTTTTTTAGGAACATCACAAAAAAACGAATGTCATGTTTCTTATTTCCCACAATCGTTACTGCATGGTATAGCTTTCTGTTGACATTATGCCTCTGGGCAATTAGTAAAGACACAGCGATCATTTACAGATAGAGTAATGGATAAAGAACATGGGAAATCCCAATACCACTATCTCCACGTGACATTTGGCTGGATATGGATGATGGGAAGATGGGAAGAAGTGGCTTTATAAGTTTTACATCCAGGATTGAATAACTACAACTCCCATAATTCATGGGCTGCCTCGGGAGTTGCAAAATGATGCGGTTTAGAAATGTTACAAAAATAAATTTTAAAGCTTACAAAATTATGACCATCTATTACACGTTTTTTTCAATGCATTATGCAGATAATATTATTAAATATTAAAACAAATGCAAAAAAAAATAAAAAGAGTGATAAAGAAACATTACCTTGAAAGTACCGCTCGGTGCACTGAATAGCGGGTCTGTCTGCATTCATTTATCCGTTACAACTGTTAATAGCTCCCGACTGATTCCTCTCTGTCACTAGTCTAATACTATCCTTACCTTTTAGTGTCACTTTACCCCACTCCCTCTAGAATGTAAGCTCATTGAGCAGGGCCCTCAACCCCTCTGTTCCTGTGCGTCCAACTTGTCTGGTTACAACTACATGTCTGTTCGTCCACCCACTGTAAAGCGCTGCATAATTTGTTGGCGCTATATAAATAATAACATAATAATAATAAAATCATAATATTCACACACACACACCCACAAAAACCCAAACAAACCCACAAATGAAAATAAAATGGCTGATCGCAGTTTAGACACCTGCGATCAGTACTTAAGGGGTTAAAGGGTTATTATTTTCTTTTGTTTTTTAAAAATAGCCCCCCACAAAAAGTCAGCCTGATCAGAGAGCCCTCTGATCACAGTGGTCACTGGTACGGTACTGTACACCAGCGATACTGTAAAGTACAGTGATCACGGCAGCAGGGAAGGGGCTAAGGGAGATTTGGGTTGCTGCGACCGACAAAAAGGGTAAAAAATATATATTTTTTTTTTACCCTAAAAAAAATGAATATTAGTATAAATGTACGAAAAGCCCTAATCAGGTTGATCACAGGTTTGATGCTGTGATCAGCACTGATAGGGTTAAAAAAAAACCACTTTTTTCAAAACTTCTAACAAGCTTTAAAACTTTTTTGCACCGGAGGTACAATCAGCAACGATCTCTCTACGTCTCTCTCAGATCGAAGTGAGGTGAGGAGAGGGGCAGAGACAATGTGTCAGCCAGTGGTTTAAAATCATTGGCTGACACATTGTAACAGTGATCGCAGTGACTGGCTGTCACTGCGATCACAAGCTGAAGATCTCCTCTGATTGGCCACAGGGGGCCTGCCTGGGTTGCCAAGAAAGCCCCCACCACGTTATGCAACTTGGGAGGGAGCGAGCACATGTGGGAGGGGTAAAACAATGGGGTGTGCTATGCCCATTAACGCTGGGACGGCATAGCACGCCCATAGGGCGTTAACGGGTTAAAGTCATCCTAAGCTTTAAAAACCTACCTTTTATTAGTTGCAGAAATAAAGCTGTTGTCACATACAGCAGACAAAATATAGATAAATAAAAATGGTCAATGTAGCCTTTGAAATTGGCCTACAAAGGTTGCTGTGTATGTGTGTCTGTGTGTCACTGGCAGAGAAAAAAATATTTTCTCTGGAGCAAAACAGAAGGTAAATAAAAGTTTATTGGGTAAATTTAAAGTTCCATAGCTTTGCAATATAAAACAAAACTTAAAATATATAAACACCAACCAGTTTAAGGAGAGATGTGGAGGAGGAAGAGACAGTTAAAGCAGGGTTAAAGGGAGAAGGGTGAGACCCTGACAAAAGCACTGACAATCTAACCAGGAGTAAACAGAAATGCGAAAAATCTATTCGTTCACGTTCTAGAAATGCTTGTCATAATTACTGGATTAATTTGCTTCTGTGTAATGGGGTGTTACTCACATGATGATTGAAAGTTATTAAAGCATAATTAAATTCTTTAGTCTCGCCGTCACTCCTGCCTTCTTATTTGTCTTATGTAGCGTAGCTTATGTGAATGAGCGAGATTGCTACCTATCTTGGAAAACATATAGTGCAGGGACAGAGTGAACCAGCGCGGCATGTAGTCAAACATTTAATCTATAACTAAACCGATTTTATAAATGCGCAAAGATATTTTAACGAATACACGTGTAAACCATATTTAATATCTGTGAAGGATCAACACCCAACAAGCAAGGCTGATGGCAACAAGTTTCCTATACTGTAAGAAAATGTATTACCGGACCTTAAAATGGTATCGAATACAAGCAGACAAGAGTAAACTGAGACATGACAAGGTCAAGGAATGGAGAAAAAATTATTTTTTTGGAACGAGTAAACAGAGCCGAAATCAAGGATTCTAGAGATCAGAGTAGCCGAATATCAGAATAACACACACCATAAGTCAAAATGTACTACGGGGTAACAGAGACCACAATAGGGAGAGGAAGATAGCCCATGGTAGACTACCATTGGCCTGCATCAAGAATAACATCAAATATATACACAACATGCATCGTTTGATCAACGTAGATTGACTTGGCATCAATATATGACACAGGTCTTGGAGCGTACAAATAGAATGCAAGTGAAGCATTCCACATCATTATTGAATGCCAGAATGATGCTTAGCATCATTGCACATGGTATCTTTCTCATAAAACATGATGCAGGAATGGTTCAAAGCTTCTAAATGTGTGCTCTGGTGCTTGGAAGGTGCTGGAGCCATGACAATACCTTACATCAGATGTCTCAAACTCTGTCCCCTCCAGATGTTCCTGAATTACAATTCTTTAAAAAAAAAAAAAAAAAACAGTGCCAAAAATAAGAAAACTATTCACGCTAGTGCAGTATATGTGCACAGTTGCTGTGGTCAATCAGCAATAAACATAGACATCCAAAACATTGAAAAAAGCGCAATACTCAGTTAAGTAGATAAGGGTTATTGGTGAAACCCTGTATTTTTTAACTACAATTTCCATGGTTATCTGGTCATCTATTGCATTCAGAGATCTTTGGGAGTTGTATGCCATCAGCATCTGGGTGGGCAATGTTTGAAATTTCTGATAATGTTCTAAGCCTATACACAGTTACAAATGAAATGATTACACCCTGTTCCACATTATTATGCAAATTCTATTTAAGTGTCACAAAGATTAAATATTTAGTTTTTCAGTTTAACTCATGGATGGCATTGTGTCTCAGGGCTCTTTTGATCACTGAAAACAATCTCGGACACCTGTGATAATTAGATTGCCAGGTGAACCCAATTTAAGGAAAAACTGCTAAAGGAGGTGTTCCACATTATTAACCCCTTAAGGACCAAACTTCGGGAATAAAAGGGAATCATGACATGTCACACATGTCATGTGTCCTTAAGGGGTTAAGCAGAGCACCATTTTCATGCAATTTGGGGAAGAAAAAGGATCTCTCTGCTGCCGAAAAGAGTGAAATAGTTCAATGCCTTCGACGAGGTATGAAAACATTAGATATTTCACAAAAACTTAAGCGTGATCATCGCACTATTAACCCCTTAAGGACAGAGCTTCAGAAGCTTGTCTTTCACTTAATGACAACAGCATTTTTTGCATTTTTTGCTATTTGCGTTCAACTGCAATTTGCATTTTACTAATTTATTGCACCGACACATATTATATACCGTTTTTTAAAGGACAGAAAGGGCTTTAATTTGATGTAACACATATATATATAAATGCTTATTTATTATAAAAAAAATACAGAAATATGCAAAAAAATGAATTTTTGTGTGTTTTTTTTTACAGTTTTTGCAATAATAATGTGTACATAATTAGTGCAGGTTAAGGAAAGTAATTAAAAATAAATTCATTTAGTTGTTCTGAATTACAGAATATATAATGTGTCTGGGATTTTAAGTTTTTTTTGGTAGTTACAGGTCACAAAGCACAAGGAGTAAAATAAATTTTTTATGTGGAGCGATTTTAGAATTTGGTATGTTTGTCTTGTAAGCCTAATAGCCATAAAAGAAAACAAAATTGCCACACAAAAGTATATATTTATATAAAGTAGACACCACAGGCTATTTACCTAAGGTTGTTTTGACACTTTCTACGTAGCCATTTCACCGCCAACCTCTGCTAAATATTGGATTAAAATTGTGTTTTTTGGGTTTTTTGGCACGCAAACTTTTAACAAAGAACTTCTCATGTGTATTTTGTAAAGTTGGTGTGTGCTATTCCTGTACAAAGTTTTATTTTGTGTTCAGTTACATCTGCTTAGTAAAATGACACCCCCATTGTATGTCTTTGGCACTATTTTGTGAAGCTACAGTGCCATATAGGAGACCTGTCCTTTTCAGTATTCACAGTAGAATTTTGAGAGACGGATTTAATGAGCCTATGCTTCCATTTGGTGTATTATACCAGTTTGACTGGTCAAAAAAAAACCACAACGGCCTACCATTTGTAAAAGTAGACACTCCAGGGTATCTCATTTGGTGCATATTGTGCCTTAACATGCCCCCATTTTTTCACCAATAGATGCCAAAGTATGTGGTAAAAAATAATTGTGTGCGTTTTTTACATATGGATTGCATTTGTGTTGGGCATTTTGCATATTTCACATGTGCCACTAAGTTCAAACCCCCCAAATTATGTTCGGCTAAGTCTTCTGAGTAAAATGACACCCCCATTGTATGTCTTTGGCACTAGTTCGTGAAGCTACAGTGCCATATAGGAGACCTGTCCTTTTCAGTATTCACAGTAGAATTTTGAGAGACGGATTTAATGAGCCTATGCTTCCATTTGGGGTATTATAAAAGTTTGACTGTTCAAAACCACTTCACAAAGGCCTACCATTTGTAAAAGTAGACACTCCAGGGTATCTCATAAGGTGCATATTGTGCCTTAACATGCCCCCATTTTTTCACCAATAGATGCCAAAGTATGTGGTATAAAATAATTTTGTGCATTTTTTACATATGGATTGCATTTTTACTGGGCATTTTGTATATTTCACATGTGCCACTAAGTTAAAACCCCCCAAATTATGTTCAGCTAAGTCTTATGAGTAAAATGACACCCCCATTGTATGTCTTTGACACTGTTTCGTGAAGCTACAGTGCCATATAGGAGACCTGTCCTTTTCAGTACTCACAGTAGAATTTTGAGAGACGGATTTAATGAGCCTATGCTTCCATTTGGGGTATTATAAAAGTTTGACTGTTCAAAACAACCCCACAAAGGCCTACCATTTGTAAAAGTAGACACTCCAGGGTATCTCATAAGGTGCATATTGTGCCTTACCATGCCCCCATTTTTTCACCAATAGATTCCAAAGTATGTGGTAAAAAATAATTTTGTGCATTATTTACATATGGATTGCATTTTTACTGGGCATTTTGTATATTTCACATTCCACTAAGTTCAAACCCCCAAATTATGTTCAGCTAAGTCTTCTGAGTAAAATGACACCCCCATTGTATGTCTTTGGCACTATTTCGTGAAGCTACAGTGCCATATAGGAGACCAAGCCATATCAGTTTTTACCAAACTTTAAATTTTGACGCTGAGCCTATGTGCAATTTCCAAGCATCTTAGCAGGTTTTAAATTCAAACTACCCCACAAAGGCCTACCATTTCTTAAAGTAGACACCACAGGGCATTTCAAAAGGTATATTCTAAACCTTAGTGTAGGATCATTTTTTTGTTAGTTTGTACCAAGTCTCATTGCAATTAGCATTTTTGTCTGCCTTTTTGACACACACTTGGAGATGTTACTGTATATTTTGCTATCCTTATGTGTGCTATGGCAGTATAACACCTAATATGTTGCTCAGTTATGTCATCTTAGTGCAACGATACCCACATGTGTACCTTTTTCATGGTTATGTGGATGTTGAAGGGGCATATTGGAGACCAAGTCATATGAGTTTTTATCAAACTTTGAATTTTGACGCTGGGTCTATGTGCAATTTCCAAGCATCTTAGCAGGTTTTAAATTCAAACTACCCCACAAAGGCCTACAATTTCTTAAAGTAGACACCCCAGGGTATTTCAAAAGGTATATTCTAAATCTTAGTGTAGGATGATTTTTTTGTTAGTTTGTACCAAGTCTAGTTGCAATTAGCATTTTTTCTGCCTTTTTGACACACACTTGGAGATGTTACTGTATATTTTGCTATCCTTATGTGTGCTACGGCAGTATAACACCTAATATGTTGCTCAGCTATGTCATCTTAGTGCAATGATACCCCCATGTGTACCTTTTTCAGGGTTATGTGGATGTTGAATGGGCACATTGGAGACACACCACTTCCATATTTTTCAAAAGTGGATGCTGGGCCCAAGTCTCATTTTAGCAGCTCAGAACTGCAAATTACCTCTCAAAGGCCACATATATTTTTAAGTATAAGCAGCTCATCAATTCAAATTATGAACAAGTGCATACTATTTGTGTGAAAAGGGGGAATAGTTGGGGTAAACTTATCCAGGGGTAGTACATCTGCGTCCCGGGCAAAGCTGTCATGGTTTCCCAAACTAAAACACAGACAGACCACAAAGAGAGAGAACACAGAGAGAGAAACTTGTAATACCGGTCCTTAGAATGGCCGGGCTATACAAGCAGAGAATTGTCAAGGTACAAGCCGAGGTCAAAGGAGTAAAGAGAAAAGAAACAACTATAGGACAAGCCGAAGTCAAGGATCGGAGAAGACAGGATAAATGGTAGACAAAGCCAAGATTCGGTAACCAATCAGACAGATGACTAAAAATCACACCCCAAAACTGGTCTACTTATTCGGCCTGGGTGTGAAATTTTTTAAAACAATGGCCAATACATAGGCCGGGCTGAGAGGGGCAATCAGGGCAGTAATAGCTGGTCTCAACTCTTACGCTCCTCTTGTAACACACCCTGCACCTTTTCTGGGGGTTTTGTTTTTTAGGGGTTGGTGGAATCTTAAAGCAGAAGTGACTTGCCTCCATTCTTCTGCTAGGCTCCACTGATGGTCTCCTTGTGTGGCATTCTAGCAGCTTAGAAATTAGCTCAAACTGGAAAGAAAGAAAAGTGCTTTTCAGCCCAGCATTTGCCTTTTTAAAAATGACAAAGGCATTGTGGATTGCCATCTGCATCAGGTATATGCCCACTTTTTTATACCATGCCCTGGTCTTTCTGATGATCAAATACGGCTGCATCAGTTGATCGGACAGGTAAACGCCCCCCATATGCCGATTATATTGCCGTATGCAGACTGGCACCCGTTTACATTCGTCTCTGCCACGAACTGCGACCCTCCGAGTGTTTTCACCATGGATGGTGGTTAAGATGAAAACATCCTTTTTTATACCTGTACTTGAGTGCCAGCAGTTCATTCTGGCAGAGAGCTGCTGTTTCCCCCCTTTTAATTTTTTTGTTCGCTAGAGCCTTTGGGAAACCTGTGCGACTTTTCCGAATAGTGCCACAGGCCACGGTCTCGAAGCAGTACAACATTTTTAACAGTGGGATGCTATTATAAAAGTTATCGATGTATAGATGATAACCTTTATTAAGTAGTGGCATTATTAAGTCCCAGACAATTTTCCCACTTGTCCCTACTATATCTGTGCAACCTGGGGGATCAAGGTGGCTATCCCTTCCCTCGTATACACGGAAGGTGTATACGTAGCCACTGCCACTTTCACATAGTTTATAAAATTTGATCCCATATCGGGATCTTTTGGATAGGATATATTGTCTAAACCCCAGTCTTCCCTTAAACTTCATTAGGGACTCGTCAATGGAAATGTTTTTATTGGGGGTATATATAGTGGCAAATTTACTGTTAAAGTGGGCAATTAAAGGGCGTATTTTGTAAAGAAGATCATACTGCGGATCACCTTTTGGGGGGCACTTGTTATTATCACTAAAGTGCATAAATCTTAGTATGTCTTCATATCTTTCCCTTGTCATTGTCTCGGCAAAAATGGGGGTATTGCAAATAGGATGTTTAGCCCAATACATCCTAATTGTGGGCTTTTTAATTAGCCCCATTAACATGGTCAGTGCCCAGAATTGTTTCAATTTTGGCACACTGGTTGGGTTCCATCTCTCTTTCCTGGAGATAAGAGAGTCTGGATTGCGTGCCAGATATTGCTCCGCATAGAGATTAGTCTGGGTGACTATCTCCCCAAAAATCTCATCCCCCAAGAACAGCTGCATAACATCCAGCGCACTATAGGCAGACAGGTCAGCCTGTATGCCAGGATTGGATGTAAACACTGGCATGTCTGGGGAAAAATTATTAGGGGGTACCCAGTCATCTGCGCCATGTTCAGCATTAGGGGAATCGTCGATTTCCCCTGATGGTCCTGCAGTATCTGGCACATAGTCCCTGTCGCCTGCGTCACTCCCTGCTTCACTCTCTGAGGCAGTGTCAGTCGCCTCTGAGTCGGCCGCTAACAGGGCATAAGCCTCCTCTGCGCTATACTTTCTAAACATTGTTAATACAGCTAACACAGCTAACAAAACTCTAACTAAAAATAATTTTATTTTTTTTATTCCCTAATTCCCACTAAATTCCACCCACCAAAATAACTAAATCACAAATTAATAAAATCAAATAATAAAATGTAACCCCTTAGGGTTACAAAAAATCTAAAAATTAACCCTTGAAAGTAAAAATAAAAGAAAATAGATCACAGTAAAGTACTGTGACCTGTATATTGATCACTGCTAGCAGTGATCAAGCAGCAGGAAAAGGGTTATTTTTTAAAAAAGGGGAAAGGGATTAGGGACTTTTTTTTAAACTTAGCTATTCTTCTGGGACACAATGTAGCACCGATCCGTCTCTCTCCACTTCACAAACCCACACGAGGTGAAGGGAGGCGGATCAGATATCCCAGCAGCATTGTGACCGCTGTGACTGGCTGTCACAGCGATCACCTGGGCTGGGATGTCGGGATTTGCTGCTGCTGGTCTGCCCCTGACTCGGAGGCACCCAGCAACAGCGTTAACCCCGCGATCGCCAGTACTGCGGCGATCGGGGGTTAATTTTAACGCGTGACGGACGAGGTCCGTCACTCGTCATTAATGCTTTCCCCTGAGTGACGGACCTTGTCCGTCACTCGTCGTTAAGGGGTTAAGAGATTTGTGGCTGATTCAGAGCACAGACGGGTTTGTGCAGATAAAGGCACATTGAGGAAGATTTCTGCCAGATCCATGCATTGGATCAAGACAGCAGCTGCTAAAATACTGTTACATAGCATCAAACAGATATTTGAAGCTGCTGGTGTCTCTGGAGACCTACGGACATCAAGGTGTAGAATCCTCCAGAGTCTTGCAACTGTGCATAAACCTTCTATTCGGCCACCACTAACCAATGCTCACAAGCAGAAACGGCAGCATTGGGCAGAAAAATACATGAAGACTAATTTTCAAACAGTCCTGTTAACTGATGAGTGCCGTGCAACCCTAGATGGTCCAGATGGATGGAGTAGTGGATGGTTGGTGGACGGCCACCCTGTTCCAACAAGGCTGCGACGTCAGCAAGGCGGTGGTGGAGTCATGTTTTGGGCCCGAATCATGGGAAGAGAGCTGGTCGGCCCCTTTAGGGTCCCCAAAGGTGTAAAGATGACTTCTGCAAAGTATGTGGAGTTTCTGACTGACCACTTTCTTCCCTGGTACAGAAGGAACATCTTCATGCATAACAATGCACCATATCATGCTGCAAAGAACACCTCTGCATCAATGGCTGGTATGGGGATAAAAGGAGAGAAAGTCATGGTGTGGCCTCCATCCTCCCCTGACCTCAATCCTATTGAGAACCTTTGGAGCATCCTCAAGCAAAAGATATATGAGGGTGGGAGGCAGTTTACATCCAAACAGCAGCTCTGGGAGGCTATTCTGACATCTTGCAAACAAATTCAAGCAGAGACTGTCCAAAAACTCACAAGTTCAATGGATGCAAGACTTGTGAAGCTGCTATCAAATAAGGGGTCCTATGTTAAAATGTAACATGACCTGTTAAAATGTTTAAAAAGTTAAAATGTTGTTTTTAAGTTTGATTGAAATAGCTTTTGATGGGGGCGGAGCCTGACCGGGGAGCTGAACAGACACGTTTACTGAGAGCTCCTGAGCCTGATCCCGGTTTTAAGCAAAAATCAGGGGGTAATCTACAATTTCTGCACCCCAGTTCACCCTGCCTTGTTTCACAGGAGCAGGGGTACCGGGAGACACCTTGATCGACTATATGCCCGCTGTGATGCTGAACCGGAGGGCCGAGGCCTACAACTCGCAGAGCTGGAGAGAGGCGGCCGCTCTCCCAGCTCACCGATCCTCACAGCACCCGCAGTATCGGACCTCCCTCCCCCCCCCAAGACCGGCGGGGGTCATCCCGGTCCCAATCAACATGTGCCATCAGCCCACAAACGAAGCAAAAACCGACGGCACTCCACAACAGGCTCTGCACCAGCAGGCTGTAAACCGCAAAATGGCGACCACACTCCTCAACACGGAGCCTGGAGAAACTCAGCCCCTTCATGTACGCCTGGACGCTTTGCTGAATAGTTTCTGGGAAAAACTGGAGCAGCGGAGCTTACACCAAACCCCCAACCAACCTGCAGTAGTGGGGAAGCGGGAGACTGCGAGCCGGAGAGGGCAGATCCCGGACATGGCCACCAATTCTTCAATGGCGGAGTGCCCTTCTAGGCAGAGGCCCAACAGGAGATTCTCTCCAAACCACCGACCACACCGCAGGGGGGTCGCCCGCCGCCGGCGGCGGAGAACCACCAGATCCCTCCACAGCGCCCATAAAGGGAAAGACCCGGCCCAGAGAGGTACCCGAGTCTGTGGACACGAGGTGGGGGCCCAATGTAAAGCCTGGAGCTGGGGAGAAGCTTCTCACCGCACTCAACCCCTCTGCACGCTTACCCCACGACTTGAAGTCTGTCTCGCTGCACTGCCGAGCAGCCGACCATCCATCCGTCCGACACCTGCCTGGCTCCTGACCGGCATCGGCTGAATGCTACCAAGAACTCAGACAGAACAGGCCAGTGCTACCATTCCCAGTGACACAACAACCTTGCCTCCTGACGGACTCGGTTCAGCTACCTTGATGGACTGGCACTGTACTGGACATTCCCACCTAGCGATCTGAGCAGCTGCTCTAGCCCTTAAACGCCATGCACCATATTTTGAGTTCTGTGTCTTTTTCTTTTACTGATCGGATGAAGGCAACTGATAAAGCTCTACCACGCACCCTCCTGTTGTCAGGCTTATGGACTGCTATACAACTGAACTCAATTCCCGGTATCTGAAAAGCTACTATGCCTAGTTTGACACAACGAGCAGTACTGGGTACTTATGCAACTTGATGCATGTTTAAGCCTCATAAATTGCAGTAATCACAGCCTTAATATAACCTTGATATCCATGCATAATAGTACAGGGCACTGTTTTACTTTCCTTAATTACCTACTTGATACTTTGCTTATGATTAGCTAGATTAAGACAAATAAGCCATTCTGTTTCCAATCGTATTGTTTATTCCACTAATATAACAAGAGGCAGCCCGACATCGGAGATGTTGTCACGTGTTACCGTTAGGCCTGTGTTTTCTTTACGTTACTCTTTTCACTATTTATCCCTCCTAACATTACAACCTACTATGAGCTCTGTCGGCTTACACAACATATTAAGGGACTTAAACCTGTTTATAATATATTATAAGCTTGTATGTGATATGCAAACGAAGTCTCCATTGCCGACACTGAATACATACTTGACATGTTAGGGAATTTAAGCCTGTGTATTAACTGTTCTTATAAGCGCATGTATGCTCAGAAGCAACCTGTTATCAGTTTATTTTGTTTGTTTTTGTTAAGAACTAGCAATAGCTGAAACAGTCCATGTATAACTGCATAATGTAGAACCTGCCCCTTTGCCAATATAACACTCTGATGAATCTTAGCTACGGCTACTTGAGTGTCACAAGTAAAACTGAAACTCCGTTACAGTCCAAACTACAAGGTTTCATAGTCTGCTATCCTCTTGTTGTTAAAACTCTGTTTTAAACATGTTTGTTCAACCGTTTCAAGACCAAACGTGAACCTAAACTCGTTAACCTACATAAAAAATAAAAATTAGGCATTGTTTAGCAGGAAATGTAATTAACGTTGTATTAACCCTTATCTGTATATCACTATTGCATTTCCCCTCTCTTTGTTCTGTACCCTATTGCACATGCCTTAATAAAAGAAAGATTGACAAAAAAAAAAAAAGAAATAGCTTTTGATTTCGTTCTTTACAACCTATAAAGTGTTTTGAAACTTACTGTGCGTAATAATTTGGAACAGTGCATTGTAAGTTTTTTATGTTTAAAAAAAATACTGTTATCATTAGGAGGTTTGTTCAATAAAATTTGAATTGTACTCTTAAAAGATGATAACATGAGAATTATGCTTACTGTTATTTACATCAATTATTTAGGTAAATGAGAAAAATATCATTTGCATAATAATTTGGAACAGGGTGCATATTTTAGCGGTGTATACATTAAAGGGACACAAATAACATTGTCACATTTAGCTGGTGCTATACTATTGGATGCATTAAGAAATATTAGATTTCCGAACCCTATGATCCCCAATATAGTGCTCTCCTTTAGGGCTTTACCTAGAACTGTGCATAGGGTGCACTATGTGTATCCATTCACACCTGAATGCAACGTCAAATTTTCATCTCTGTCCCCTTCTTAAAGCCTAATTTTGTTATAAAAGAGCAAGGTTAGGTGACTTTTATAAAGCCACACCATGAGGGACAGAGGGGGACAGAATGCAAGATGGATATAGATATGGGGTGTAAAACCCCAGGACAGGAAAATAGTTAGATAAGTCATAAATTGAAGTCACAAAACTGACAGAGCGTCTTGAAGTCTGCCCCCCCCCCCTCCCCCAGGACCCTAAATCTTGCATATACCAAGTCCTTAAAAGCCTAACCCCTGAGTAGTTCCCAACCTTAATTCCCAGTACACCTAAATACCCATTATCCGAAAATCCCCAAAATCCTAACTCTAAACCCTTCAACTTTAACTATAACCACATCTTCTGTTAATGCACAACTATACTGATCAGACCTCATTCATTTGTACTGTGCCAATTAAATGAATAATGCACATAAAATGCATACATTATCATTTTAGATCTCACTGCTCCCCCTACTGGTAAACTGTACAACTACAACAAATTCCTGATTTTGAAAAATAGATGTTGTGTACTACTACTACTACTGTGGATAATGCTTTATTAACACCTATAAAATGAAGATACATTCAACATGATATTTGTGGAAGCGATTAATTTCTTATCAAAATTAATTAGAACACAGTAATTTTGATTGCGGCAAATATCAGATTTTATTTTTTTTACTTTTGTTCAAAATAAATGTGATACTTTAGTGGTAAACATTGGATCCTTCTTCTGGCAGTGCAGCAGCTAAGCCCTCTCCTAATTTACTAACAACAACTATTTATTTTCTAACATTGATCCCTATTTTCTGAACCAGACCTCTCTGTCCTAAAAGGGACACTATAGTCACCAGAACAACTACAGCTTATTTTAGTTGTTCTGGTGTGTACAGTCAATCCATGCAGGCTTTTTAATGTAAACACTGCCTTTTCATGGAAAAAAGCAGTGTTTACATTGCTGCCTAGGAACACCTCTAGTGGAAGTCACTCAGACGGCCACTAGAGGTGCTTCCTGGGTCAGTGCTTCACAATGTGCAGCACTGACGTTCAGCATCTTCACTATCTGCATGGAGACATTAAACATTCCTCGTAGAGATGCATTGATCCAATGTATCTCTATGAGGAGATGCTGATTGATCGGAAAGCATTAAATTGGCTGACATTTGATGATCTCAGCCAAGGAGGGGGAGCGTTCTCGGCCAGACACAACAAGACCTGTGTTGCTCTGGAAAAAAGGTGAGTGAACTACATTTTACACTTCTGACAGGGGGGCAGGGCACCAAAATATCACTTTTAGAACTAAAGTGTCAGGAATTCATGTTTGTATTCGTGACACTAAAGTGTTCCTTAAACACTCATTGACCGTCTCTTGATTTCCTTTCTCACAACACTCTTTGTGATGTGATGAACCACCAACTCTATACTTGAAGGCTGACAATTTATTTGTAGTTTATTGACCTCAATAAAAAGTTTCATTCAATTGACTGCAATTACATGCAGACCTACATTTCAGAACATGTCTTTTGTTTTTTTGGGATGCAAGCTATGATGTCCAAGTCTGGAATGCAATCAGTGGTGATTCGCATTGTGTGTCACATACCGCATCTAAAATTACAAGAGAACTTGTAATTGCACATCTTTCTGGCAATGGGTCTATTGCAAAAAAAAGAATAAAAAAATAAAATTAAAAAAACAATGTAACTTAGCAACATAAAGGATATAATAAAATTTTTCTGTGGCAACCGTAGATCTTATTTCTCATAGAACTCTAGCATATACTTCATATCCTCATATAGGGATATTTTGTGACCAGTTACAAAAATACTCAGAATTCTTTCTCCCTGTTGAACCCCAGATTTAGTTGACAAATAGGTGGAGTAAATTTGAAAGAGTTACCATCATAATGTAGTGATTTGGGGGTATAAATGAAGCCTGCAGCTTTGCAGTTGAAAATCGTGTAATTTCCAAGGAACAGAATAGTTTACATTTTGCAATCTCCACATTTTCGAACGAAATAAAGACTTAACCTTCAAAGGAAATGGCTGCAATGTGAAAGAGCTCTCGGATTTGGGCTGAAAACAGAGAAATAAGCAGGAAAAAAAGCATCAAAAACCTCAGAAATCTTACTTTATTAAAAAGCTGATTGCTCACGGATCATACTGTAGCAAAATAAATCAGAAAAATGAAATGAAGGAGGAGGGAATTCTCTAAACTACCTAAGGCCTATAGGAACCTTAAAAAAGTCCATCCATGTTGGAAGGAATGTTACAGGGGTTTAGAGAGACTCTCAGAACGGATTTACTTGCAGAAATAACGTTTGTGTGCAAAGACAGGACCGAATTGAAAATTGGGACGGGACGAATTGAACGCACCCTAGACGGACAATCCGGTGCTCATAAAGAACTTGAGGCTAAAGTCAGAACGATTGAATTGCGGCTCAAATTCGGTTTGGCGAAAGTCAACGAATTGGAAGATAAAAGCTGGAGGAACAACATTTGCATATGAGGTATCTCCAAATCGGTATTCGCTAGAGAACTAATGGATTATGTTAAGGTTATTTGGTTAGGTTTGCCGAATTTGATGGATTAGAAGGAAACTGTTTACAGATGCCGTAGACTCCCTAAGCCAAATCAAATTCAGTACCTAAGGAAGCTCCAGAGGATACTATTATAAACAAAAGCATATTTTTCACATAAAAGAATAATTCAAGGGGGCGGAGCCTAGCAGCCGAGCTGAACGGCCGCACATCGGATGAGCTCTACACTCAAAAAGCCTGAAATACGCCTAAAAACGTACATTAAGCGATAAAACTACCTGCTTTTCCACCACCGAGAAGAGGACATACCACAGAGGCAGTGCAAAAGCAAAACTGCGGCCGAAATCAGCGGTGACATCCCGGGGATTGATCTGAGGCCTACAAGCGGCCTACTCAGACGGCACGAGGGAAGCGGCCGATCCCTCTGCAGACTGCAGCCTTCTCACAAGGAGGTCTCCCTGGCACACTCTCTCCCCCCCCCCCCCCCCGCCGGAGAGGGATATCCCGGCAAACAGCCCACGACTCAGCAGCACAACACTTGGCGTACCTGCACTACCGGTCCAGCGCTGCTAAACATGGCGGATGCCACGTGCCAACCAGATCGTGGATCCCCATTGCCACCACTCTCGGAACGGCTGGACCGCCTGCTGGCTGACTTTTGGGCCAAGCTCTCTGCCCGCAGGAGCATTGCAGCAGAGGTCTCATCGGCAACAACGCCACAGGTCACCACCCCACAGCCCGCGGCTCCAGGAAGGGGCCAGGTTGCAGCATGGAAGGCTGGGAGGAGGAGGCGGGAGACAAGACTCAAGCCTCAGCGGGTTAGCAACAGACCAGCGGTGAGTCAACTAACCAAGACCCAACAAACCCCAGGTCTACCCACACAAACCCACCTCCCCCAGGGTATCCACTACTCCTCCTGGGCGAAGACAGCGTGGCGGAGGCCCTCAGACTCCCAGACACGTCTCTACCCAAAAGTGATGTGGCACGATAAGGGACATCCCCATACTCACCAATCTTCCCCGGCAGAGGACCCCAGCGACCACAACCTTTCCAGTCCCCACCAGGGACAACAAGCCCACGACACAGCTGGGAATGTGAAGGGCACCGACTGGGGAGACCCCCACCGTCTGCTACCCCGGGCACCAACTCTACTGCTGATGGGGATCGGTTAGACCGCACAACTAGGACTTCGTGTCCCTCACTATGGACGCTGCGCACTGGGTCCAACATAATTTGTATATTCAATTTATGCCTGCACCTGAGTCAGTTCTAATATTCGGTTAAGCATGTTTTATACCATAGTTAGTTTAGCCCACAAATGCAGGAGTCTTTAAGCTACTCTCATTATACCTCTTACTAATGCATACTCTGCAACAGCAACGCTTCAATCTCCAATGCTAACTCTGTGTAATCTTATATTATTTTATTTTGCTCACTCTAATCTTGTACCTTACCTGTCATGATAAACAAAACAGAAGAAACTCCTCGACAAAAACAAAAACATAGCTAATCTCAACCTATTGAGCATTGTTTCTACTTACTAGTTTTACTTATTATTGCGCTGACTGTATAAATGTTTGATTAAGCTTGATAAAACGATAAAAATGTGCGAATTCTCATGCCGCTACCTAATGTTTATTACTATTGTACTACGCTGTTGTGGCGCTTGATCATATGCTGTACCTACCCGCACAACAAAAATAAAGAATAAAAAAAAAAAAAAAAAAAAAGAATAATTCAAAGCTGAAATAAGACAAGGAATTGAGATGTCTGAGAAATTTTAACATTTAAAATTCTTTCAGTATATATCTTTTAAGAAGATAATTTCAACCTCTCACTGGAGAACTATAAAATAAAAATATTAGATACAGATTGGGATTTCCTATTAAATTAATGTTTCAGTATGGTAAGGTTAGGGTATCATCATTAATACTCCAGAAGATGGACAGGACTTCTTGTCTACTTTGATTTCTGAAGACCCCTGGAGCTTAAAAAAATAATATAATTCAAAAGAGAAGTACCCAGGACATTGATTTACAAGCCTTACAGGCTCATTGGATTTCCAACCACTTCAGCTCAATGAAGTGGTCTGGGTGCCAGGTCCCTCTAGTTTTAACCCTGCAGCTGAAAACATAGCAGTTTCAGAGAAACTGCTATGTTTCACTGAGGGTTAATCCAGCCTCTCTAGTGGCTGTCTCACTGACAGTCACTAGAGGCCGCGTCCGCGATTCTTATTGTGAAAATCACAGTGAGAAGACGCTGATGTCCATAGGAAAGCATTGAGTAATGCTTTCCTATGGGCGGTTTGAATGCATTCGGAGCTGACATCGGAAGAGGGAGGAGAGTAGCCCAGCGCCGTAGGGAGCCCGGTGCTGGAGAAAGGCAAGTGGCTGAAGGGGTTTTATAGTAATAGCCCGAAGCCCTGGAAATTTATACAATCTGACTTTAAGGCTTTGGCCAAATAAAGATTTCTTAACTATAGCGCAAATAATGAATGACGATAAGATACTTACATTTCATTCAATTCTTAAATACCCCTACCTTATTGGCCTGTATTTTTCTATTCTGTGGCTTATT
The DNA here is from genome assembly GCF_036172605.1 of Pelobates fuscus. NCBI lineage: Eukaryota > Metazoa > Chordata > Amphibia > Anura > Pelobatidae > Pelobates > Pelobates fuscus. Next base: position 18,362,034 of record NC_086329.1, on the reverse strand, counting down.
TTAGTTTTGTACATATTTATTTTTTTCCATCCCTGTTAGGTATATATTTCCAAGTTTTTCTAGCTTCATTTTTGTATTTTTGGCCCTTATCAATCCACTCTGAATGCAGTGCATGCTTTACATTGTACTTACAGTTTTATTTAGGTGTGTTATCTGCAAAGGAAATGTTACATTTAGCCTATGGAAAGAAAATGTCAACGTGTTTGTACTATACCTTAAGTTGGTCAAATGGGTCTATCTTAGTTCTATAACCTCTTTTAGGTTTCATTGGGCTCTGTTGTGTGTTGTGTTGTTCAGGTCCTCGCGTACCAGAGTGGTTTATTTTGATTTAGTTGTTAAGCCCCTTTCAGTCATTGAAATGGTATTTAAAATAATGTCTTTTAATGTGAGAGGTTTGAACACACTACACAAGGGAAGATTATTGTTTCAATAGGCTAGAGCTAAGAAATTAGGCATTATATGTACAATAGATACCTTTAAACGAACAATGTTGCGTTAGGAATACATATCTGTGTTACGAACACTACAGTCCTGATGGGGCTTTTCATGGTTCCCCCAGGTTTATAAAAAAATATATAATAATAATAATTTAAAATAAAACAAACTACTCATCCTATTTCCAGTGCCGAATCTCCCTTGGTGCTGCCGAGATCTCTTCCTCAAGTGACGATGCCTTCAGGATGACGGTCCAACCCAATGCTCCACATAGAGAAGCATTGAGGACCGCATGTGCCACGTTTAGCTGCGATGTGCCTAAGATTTTACCATAGAGAAAAGGCAGTGTTTACATTGGTGCCTAGTAGCACCTCTTACACGGCAACCAGAGGTGCTTCCTAGTCCGGTGCTGAACAGTGTGCAGCACTGGCGTTCAGCGTCTCCCCTTCCTGCATGGAGGCGCTGAACGTTCCCCATAGAGATGCATTAATTTAATGGAGGAGATTTGATAGCCTTTTTGCAGAGCAAATAGTCTGGATTGGCTGAGATCATCAAGATTGATGAGCTCATCAATGGAGGTGGAGCCAGAAGGGATTAGCCAGGGTGACAGTAGCGCAGTGAGGAAGAAAAATCACCTTTCTCCTGAGATTGGAGGGCGTCTGGTCACCTAAACAGCCACTACAGGACTATAGTGTCAGAATTACATGTTTGTATTCCTGATACTATAGTGTTCCTTTAACCCCTTAACCCCTTAAGGACACATGACATGTGTGACATGTCATGATTCCCTTTTATTCCAGAAGTTTGGACCGGTGGAGGTGATCCCGGTCCTCACCCTGTGGCCCCAACTGCTACAACGCAACCAAGGCCTAGTGGCAATACCATTCCGACCTGCAGCCCAGGCACCTCTTCTAAGATGGTGGAGGCCATGTGCACAAGTGCTGAGGTCAGAGGAACTGAAAGCTATCTCCCCGCACTTATAGCAATCAGCGCGGCTTACAGGCACAAGCTGATGCGATACCTACAGCAGCCAGCTATAAGCACTTGTTATAGAGCCCTAGCACGACACTTACCTCCTGAAACTCACCACAGGACATCGGCTCCGGTTCAGAGACAGGCCCGAAGCAGGCTGAAGAGAGGGAGGCACAGAAGGCCAGCGCACACAAAACGGCAAAGGCCATCAAAACTCAGCCCGTGAAACTCTTCCCTCCAGACGTGCCGGGGAGCCGGTCTCCCATGCAAGATGCCGCATCCTACCCCTGGACTGCCATACAGCACCTCCCAAACAGCCCTGACGGAACCGCAACATATACCGACAGCCGGCAGCGGGACCACGCTAAGCCCACAGAGGGCATCGGCTAAGCAGAGACTTAAGAGGACGCTTTGCTTATGTGCCCCACTGATTTAAAGCTACATAGTATGTATATAGCAAAACCGTAATTTCCTCTGTCATGATGAGCCAACCATACTAATCATACCTATGCGTAGCTATAGGGGCCTATAGAGTGAATTTTGTCACCCACATTTAAAGCAGCCACCCAGCTTACTACAAGCAGCATGCATAGCCCACTAATATCGCTCTAAGTTGGAAGGTTTAAACTACTTTATCATAGTCTGCTATTCGACTTACTATCTATTTTATAGTACCTACTAAGCTATATTTACTTGATATACCTAAAGTTAGCCTGTTTAAAACATAAAAATGTGCATGTTTTCATTAACCTCTTCTTAACTATAAACATGTGCATATTCTTGAATCCCTTCTATTGCAAATGGTATGCCATCATCGGGGTAATTCTCATTCCTGGGCTACCACATGGTCTCAAAGGCAATATAACCAATCAGGCGAATTTTAATGTGAAAAAACTGAAAAATGTAACATGCTATATTTGACCCTGTAACTTCCCCAAACACCCTAAAACCTGTACATAGGGGGTACTGTTTTACACGTGAGACATCGCTGAATACAAATGTGTATTTAATTGCAGTAAAAGCAAACAGTCTTATGACAGTCAGTTAAAATGTCATGCAGAACTAAAAAAAAAAAAAAAAATTCTTAATTTCTCACATATTTTTATATTTTATTCATATTCTATCATGTTTCATAGCTAAATATTTGATGTTACACGAAAGGCCTATTTCTCCTGAATAAAATGATATAGAATAAGTGTGGGTGCACTTACTATGAAATAGGTGAATTACGGTTGAACAGACATATAGTCAAATTCCAAGTTTTGTCTACGTTTTATATTGATTAAACCATGTACATTTGGCTCAGTCCTTAAGGGGTTAATGATTGTTGTAACAATGTTCTGAAAATAATTCAATAAAATTATTTTAAAATAAAGAAAGTCTCCATGGCACAGCATAACAATGTCAATTATTGTGAAATCTGGCGTATGTGTGATATGATGTCTGTTTTTGTAGAAGGCAGAACTGGTATTTGATATCCTTGTGATTAATTTAATTAACTACAGACATGAGTGACAATGTGGAGGCGTTGTTAGTTTTATAATAACATGGATGAACTTATCACAGAGTTTAGACAGGCACACAAAGAGGAAGGTATGATGTTTTGTGGAACAATAGACAGGAAGTACAATCATTTTAACCAGACACGGCTCATTTCTTCCAAACTGCACTGCTTCCAATGTACAGAGGAGGACCGATTTTTTTTTTTAAATATGGACACAATAAGCAGGGTGTTAATGTGAATCTCAAGGTGAATGTCTACCTAGTGCACACAGGATTATTACCGGAATTTGAACTATCAAGAATTCAAAGTGAGTTTCAAATTCTAGGTCAACATAATCGAATCTGAAGAATTCTCCAAGTCAACCTAAAATTTGAAATTCACCTTTTATTAATAATCATACGCATGCCCAACACATTATATCAGTGTGCGCACCCAGAGAGAATTGCAAAATCATTTTTTCTTAAAAGATGTTAAAGGAACACTATGGGGCCAGAAAAACAAACATGTATTCTTGACCCTATAGTGCTAAAACCACCATTTAGGCTGCTTGCCCCCCCCCTCCCTCTGCCCCCTTAGAAAGGGTTAAAACATATCTTTTTTTCCTGACCCCGATAATCATCTTTGGCTGACATTATCACTATTGATGATTTCTGCCAAACCAATGCTTTCCCATAGGAAAAGCATTGTATTGGCTGAGATTGCCAAGGAGGCATGAAGGGGGCAGGTCTAAACGCTAGCCAGGCCAGTCAGGGTCTCCTCATAGAGATGCATTGAATCAAAGATCATTGTCTCCATGCAGAGGGTGGAGACACTGAATGTCAGTCCCAGTGTGCAGCACTGCCCCAGGAAGCACCGTTAGTAGCCATCTGAGGAGTGGCCAGTGGAGGGGTCCCTAGGCTTTAATGTAAACACTGCCTTTTCTATGAAAATACATTGTTATTATAAAGCCTGGAGGGAATAATTCTACTCACCAGAACAACTGCAATGAGCTGTAGTTGTTCTGGTGACTATATTGTCCCTTTAATGTAATAATATTCTAATTTTTTCAGTTATAGTGAGATATAGGTAGTTTTTTTTATAGGCTACTCATGTATTCGCCTTGTTTTTGTGATTGCACCCAGCTGATATAATTGTAGATTATGCTAACGTAGTGTACCTATAATCTTAATTTTAATAATGACAGGAGGCGAGTATTTTGCATGACTTTCTTTACTCATGCCTCCAGCAGCACAAGTCAATCATTAATTTTTTTTTATTCTTTATTTTTCATGTGCTCAGATTAACAACAGGCGTGCAGAGCCACGACAGCCTCTGCACACATTTTCACAACAGTTTGCAGTGTAGACAGCACATTTTATATATATATATATATATATATGACATGAGGAATACAGGTAGTTAAAAATAAAGATAGTAGTGTTTAGCATGCTAGAGTAAACGTGCATTTGTCTTGACTAGTAGCGCTGAAGTATGTATATCCAAGATATTGCATCACTAGTAACGACAGCTATAATGGTAGGATATATGTTGCACATTATGAATTATTTATGCAGGCTTAATAAACAGCATATTGAAGCTAAAGTACAGTAACAGTTAACGCTTTTTGCAATGGCATCTGGGGAGTTAATATTACTGGGGTCTGGGGGACAAGCCTGAACTTAGTACTGTCACTAATGAGAACACCTGAGGTCCCCTGTGGCTTTAATCTAGTAAGTGGTTTACAGTGTCGTAGGGAATCTATGCCAGGTAAAGACAGTGTTATTTAAGATAGAGGCACAAGACTTATGCAGGATCTCTGATTGCTAAGTATCCTCAGCATAACAGGGGTATTTAAATTAAATAAAGGCTCTATGCTAACAATTTAGGCTGGGGATGATTCACTTCAGTCAAATAAAATACATACAATAAATGCAAGACTATAATATAGTAGTGAGTAATATGTTGGTTGTTGCTTGCCGGGTTTAATAGGATTCTCCAGTGCCTGTGAGCGGGTGAGCTTTTGTAGTGTCCGGTCAATGAGAGAGAGAGTCTCTGCCCAGGGGCGGACTGAGAACCCTCAGGGCCCCCGGGCAAAATAAATCAAGGGCCCCTTACAGGCCCCACCCATACTCTGCAGCAAGCGCCACCCATGTCCCGCCTCCATGCACCGCCTCCAGCCACACCCTACACAATCTTTAGACACAAGGAACAAAAGTGCAATAATCCCTTCAAGGCCCCAGTAGAGACTACAATGGGCCATGGAGGGGGGTCTTTCTAGCAGTGACTATCTCAGTGTCCTTTAGAGAGTGTGTTAGAAAGAATCCCCTCCAGGCCCTATTAGAGACTACAATGGAGTCTAATAGGCTTGGAAGGGGGTCTTTCTAACAGAGGCCATCTCAGTGTCCCTGCTGGAAACAGTCGCCTCCAGGCCCCAGTAGAGACTACAATTGAGGGCTAATGGGCCATGGAGGGGGGGAGCATTCTAGTAGAGGCTATCTCAGTGTCCTTTAGAGAGTGTGTTAGAAAGAATTCCCTCCAGGTCCCATTAGAGACTACAATGGAGTCTAATGGGGCCTGGAGGGGGGTCTCTCCAACACTCTGGTTCCTATTCACAATATAGCAACACAACATAGCTGATACCTAGGCCAAGTTGGCTCCTCTTACCTTAATTACTGTTGCTGACTGGCAGTCTGTGGGCTTGCTGGAAGGCTGTGGGCTTACTGGCTGCGGCTGGCAGGCTGTGGGCTTGCTGGCAGGCTGTGGGCTTGCTGGCTACTGCCGGCAGGCTGTGGGCTTGCTGGCTGCGGCAGGCAGGCTGTGGGCTTGCTGGAAGGCTGTGGGCTTACTGGCTGCGGCTGGCAGGCTGTGGGCTTGCTGGCAGGCTGTGGGCTTGCTGGCTACTGCCGGCAGGCTGTGGGCTTGCTGGCTGCGGCTGGCAGGCTGTGGGCTTGCTGGCTGCGGCTGGCAGGCTGTGGCTTGCTGGCTGTGGCTTGCTGGCTGGCAGGCTGTGGCTTGCTGGCTGCGGTTGGCAGGCTGTGGGTTTGCTGGCTTTAAGCCTAACTGGTGGCCTGTAGGCTGGCTGGCTGTCTACTGGCCAGCCTGTGGGCTGGCTGGCCTGTGGGTTGGCTGGCTTGCTGGCTACTGGGGCACTCGTAGATTATTTAAAGAAATAATCCATGCAAAATAACCACTACTACTCTGTGTAGTCGTTATGGTGCCAGGAGGGCCGGGCCCCCCTCCCAGAGTAAGTAGTCAAACCGTTTAAGAACAGTTTGACAACTTACCTGGGGTCTGCTGGGATATGAGGCTGTAGTAGGGTATAGGAGCAGTGGTGCAATGTGTAAGGGGTGCAGTGTGTGTGAAAGGTTCAGTGTGTGTGAGGGGGTGTAGTGTGTGAATGTGTAGGGTGTGTGGGGCAATGTGTGTACGAGGGGGCTGTGTATGTGTGTGGCAATGTTAGTATGGGGGGCTGTGTGTGTATGGGTGGGCAGTGTATGTGTGTGTGTGAGGCAATGTGTGTAAATGTGTATGGTGTGTGTGGGGGCAGTGTGTGTGTATGGGGGGCAGTGTGTGAATGTGTATGGTGTGTGGGGGCAGTGTGTTTATGGGGCTAAAGTTCACTCTCACCACTGCGACCACCAGGAATACCTGGTGGTCACAGTGTTGAGAGTGAACTCTAGCCCGTAGCTCCAGGGCTAGAGTTTACTCTCGCAAGAGCCGTAACGTTGCCGTGGTAACCGCGGCAACGATCTGTGCTTGCGCAAGAAGGACCCAGAGGAGCTGCAGGCTGAGCTCCTGGGTCCTCTCTTCCTCCCTCCCCTGCCGGCTGCCCGCACGGTGCCTGCGGACAGGGGAGGGGGCAATTGCCCTCCTCTTACTCCCCCCTCCCCCTCTTCTTACCCCCTTCTTACTCCCACTCTCTTCTTACCCCCTTCTTACTCCCCCTCTCCTTACTCTCCCCCTCTTATTACTCCCCCTCCCCCTCTTCTTACTCCCCCTCCCCCTCTTCTTACTCCCCCCTCTTCTTACCCCCTCCCCCCTCTTCTTACCCCCTCCCCGCTCTTCTTACCCCCCTCCCCCCTCTTCTTACTCCCCCTTCCTCTTTTTACTCCCCCCTCCCCTCTTCTTACCCCCTTTACTCCCCTCTCTTCTTACTCTCCCCTCTTCTTACCCCCCTCCCCCTTCTTACTCCCACTCTCTTCTTACCCCCCTTCTTACTCCCCCTCTCCGTACTCTCCCCCTCTTCTTACCCCCTCCCCCCCTCTTCTTACCCCCTCCCCGCTCTTCTTACCCCCTCCCCCCTCTTCTTACTCCCCCCTCCCTTCTTACCCCCTTTCTCTCTTCTTACCCCCCTCTCTTCTTATCCCCCTCCCTTCTTACCCCCCTCCCTCTCTCTTCTTACCCCCCTCCCTCTCTCTTCTTACCCCCTCTCTTCTTACCCCCCTCCCTCTCTCTTTTTACCCCCTCCCTCTCTCTTTTAACCCCCCTCTCTCTTTTAACCTCCCCTCCCTCTCTCTTTTAACAACCCCCCTCTCTCTTTTAACCCCCCTCCCTCTTTTAACCCCCCTCCCTCTCTCTTTTAACCCCCCTCCCTCTTTTAAACCCCCTCCTCTCTTTTAACCCCCCTCCCTCTCTCTTTTAACCCATCTCTTTTAACAACCCCCCCTCCCTTTTAACCCCCCCTCCCTCTCTCTTTTAACCCCTCCCTCTCTCTTTTACCCCCCCTCCCTCTCTCTTTTACCCCCCTCTCTTTTACCCCCCCCTCTCTTTTAACTCCCCCCCTCCCTCCCTCTCTCTTTTTACCCCCTCCCCGTAGCGTGGCCGAGCTGCTCTGCGTCCGCGGTGCCGGCCGGAGTGATAGGAAGGTGCACACACACTGAGTGTGCACCTTCCTGTCAGTCCGGCCGGGTACAGGAAACAGAAACTCCTGTTCCGCGCGGAACAGGAGTTTCTGTTTCCTGTACCCGGCCGGACTGACAGGAAGATGCACACTCAGTGTGTGTGCACCTTCCTATCACTCCGGCTGGCACCGCGGACGCAGAGCAGCTCGGCCACGCTACGGGGAGGGGAGGTGAGAAGCTGCAGCCGCCTGAGCGCTCTTAAGAGAGCGCTCAGGCGGCTGCAGCATTTAAAGGGGCGGCCGGGCCCCCTGAGGGCGGGCCCCCCTCCCGGCCGGGCCCTCGGACCATGTCCGAAGTGCCCGACCGGTCAGTCCGCCCCTGTCTCTGCCTGACAAACAGGGTCGCCGGCTGTGGGCAGCGCTCTGCAACAGTCCAGTCTGCCTTAGCCTATGCCCTTCCTGGAAGCCTTGTCTGTATACCTGGGACAATGACTCGGTTGTCTGAATAGTGTGTCCGCCATCCCTCTTCTCGAGTGTAAGGGCCCAGTTGTCGGGCTTGTTTGTTCGCGTTGGTGCTGGGATGCTGGTGGGTAATCTGGGTATGATCTGCTATTGGCTGCCCGTTGTGTAATTGCCCACGCTGGTCGGACACCGCCTGGGCAGGCCTGCCGGTCCTTTACGTGTCCCGGTTTGTGTTGAGGTTTGAGGGTGGCTGTCTGTTTCTCCCGTAACACAGCTGTTGCAGTCTGGCTCGTTCGCGGTGGTTTTCTCGTTGGCGGGAGGCGGCGCCTGCCGCGACGCCATTTTCTGGCATGCTTGTTTAGTCGTGGAGCCTGTTTGAGGTAAGCTTGAGGAGGCACTGCCAGCGTTAGTTTCTGAGCCAGGTCGCTTGTAGCGGCTTGTCGCTCACCAATTTTCCTCCAGAAAGCCTCAAAAAGTGTGTCGATTTGCTTTAGAGTCTCTGTTAACTGTGTAGAGCCTGTGTAAGTGAGGCAGCGTTGTCCGCCATTTTGGAGGCCCCAACTCCCGCCTTGTTTGGTAGGGTCGCAGGCTTGGTCGTGGGGCATGGAGTCAACGCTTCTCCTCCGAGCGGGGACCGGGATCTCCCCCACCGGTCCATAGGGGGGGGGGGTGTTTCATTGTCGCTTGCGGCTGTTTGCACTCGGCGGGGAAGCGGCCGTTTTCCCTCGCCACCTCCCAAGGTAGGCCCCATGCTACCGTTTTGGTGTCCGGTCTTCCCGGTCGTCGGGTTTGGTCTCACCAGATTCCAGTAGGTGACCCCCCATGTCATGGGCTCCTTTGTAGGAGGATTGTGGCATTACAGCTTGAGTAATTGGCAGATTTTTGGCTCTTGTGGCAGGAGCTCCTATAGAGCACGTCCAGCCAGCTTGCCAGTCAGGCTCCGCCCCCCCAATCATTACATTTTTTAACCAATCATAACAAACCACATCACCATATATAAAGCCTTGCTTCTCACATGACTTCCTCTTTCTTTGATGAGAGATTAGTCTATATAATGCCAAGGAATAAACCCAAAGTTCGTAACAATAAAACAGTCCAAACTTGCTCCATGTGATTCCCAACTTCAAAGTGATAACGTATGTCGGAATATAAACTTGATCTGTAAGATCCAACATCCAATGTGTCCTATCCGGGGCTGATAACGGCCATCACACTGCAAAAAACGGAAACGAGTGTAAGAGGATGGAAATAGACTTATGTCTACATGATATCAGTGTTACTGTATCTATCCGTATTCTATACAAATAATAATAATAATAATCTATCTTTATATACTAGCATTAAACCATAATATCAATAAGTACTCGTCTATTACCTCAACCTCCTATTCATATATTCTATATAAACTATACAAGTTATAACTGCGCAAAATAAACGGTGACATTTGATAACCCATAGAAACGGGAGGGGAGGGAGGGAAAATACTCGCCTCCTGTCATTATTAAAATATTATAGGTACACTACGTTAGCATAATCTACAATTTTATTACATGACAGGAGGCTTCCTATTTTGCATTTTTTTACGTTGAGGTAATAGCGAAAAAGATGCGTGTGTGGTCTGACGAAAATAAAATAACCGAGAGGTATCTTCCCGTGCCCAGTCTGCGGAACGTAGGATATCCGCTAGGGACGCTCCCGCCGAGAATGCTCGCAAAGCGGCCGCGCCCCGAACCGAATGCGCCCCGAAGCACGTCTCCACTCCTGCTAAGGATAGGATCCAACGTACCCATCGGGCCAGTGTAGTGGTGGTAACCGGTTTGTAGGGTTTGGTGTACGACACCAGTAGTTGCCCTCTACTAAAAGCTTGAAGGTTTGCAGTAACCTCCACATATCGAGTGAGTGTGGACACTACACATAACCGGGGAACCCTAGGGAAGAAAGGGTAAGATATAGTTGTTGAATTTGTTTTAGTTCTACGAGACAACATGTAGGTTACCCCTTCTGGTGATGGATAAACCGTCCACGTCGAACGCTCGCACGTCCGAAACTCGTCGAAAGGATACCAAACATAAAAGGAAAGTGAGTTTTGCCGACAGCTGACGCAGGGATAACTCTGTGTTGTCTGGCCAATTTCTAAGGAAATTGAGGACCACCTCTACGTCCCACATATGCTTATACTTGGGTTCCGGTGGTCTGGATAGTTTGATGCCCCGCATCAGGCGACATACCAAAGGGTCCTGAACGACCGGAGCGCCTTGCATTGGCATGTGTGCCGCTGAAATCGCGGAGCGTATCACGTTAATGGAACGATAGGATTTTCCTTCCATGAAGAGGTGTGACAAAAAATTTACCACCATGGTGGTAGGTGCTGTAAAGGGATCACAATCCCTTCCCACACACCAGCGTGTCCATGAGTTCCACGCTGATATGTAACTACGTCGGGTACCCGGTGCCCATGAATCCCATAAGAGGTCTGGTTGCGATAGACCCTCGACGGACCAGGTTCCCCTGAAAGACTCCAGGCTACTAGTTTCTCCTGTATCACTAATGGATGTGGTTCCCCTTGCGGATCTGTCAGTAGGAAGGGGAACGAAGGAAGAAGTAGGGGATGTTCTTGTGTTCGAGCCAATAATTCTGGAAACCACGCCTGACTTTTCCATAACGGTGTGACGAGAATCATCGAGATCTTGGTCGCTCTGATGCGATGGATCACTCTCGCTATCATCGAAAATGGTGGGAATGCGTACGCTCCCTTCGGGGGCCACTGTTGTAGAAAGGCATCTACCGCCTCGCATTGAGGGTCCGGAAGCCAGCTGTAATATCTTGGTAACTGTGTATTCGTCCGAGACGCAAACAGGTCCACGGCCAGAGGGCCCCTGAGGTCCTTCACCGCTGAAAATACTGACGTGTCCAGTCGCCAGTCGCTGTTGTCCCGCCAATGTCGAGAAAACCAATCCGTCGTGAGGTTGTTGATTCCCGGTAAATATTCTGCCTTCATCGTAATGTTGCGGGGAATACAAAATTGGGAGATGTCCTTCGTCGCCTCTGTCAGGCTTCTTGATCTGGCTCCCCCCAGGCGATTTATGTATTGGACCGCTGAAACATTGTCCATGCGCAATAGGATGCAGCAGTTCGCCATGTCCTTGGCTAGACTGCGAATCGTAAATGATCCCGCAATCAGTTCCAGGCAGTTGATGTGGAGACCCTGTTCCTCTTGGGACCTCCCGTAGACGCGTGGGCGCAGTGAGCACCCCAGCCCCAAAGGCTCGCGTCCGACTCCAATGCAAAGTCCGGGTTCGTCCCGAAAATGGCTTTGCCGTTCCAGGCTTCCGTGTGAAGTAGCCACCATCGCAGTTCCGTCCGAGCTTCTGCGGAGACAGGAATCCAGTGATCGTATGTGTGTCCTGCTCGTAGGTATTGAGCTTTCAGTCTCTGCATGGCCCGGTAGTGGAGCCGGCCTGGGAAGATCGCCTGTATGGATGAGGAGAGTAGGCCTACGATCCTCGCTAGCAGTCGGAGAGGTATGGTGTCTCTCCTGAGTATCGGTTGGATTTCCTTCCGAATGGCCGCTATCTTGGAGGCGGGGAGGCATAGTACGCCCGAGTTGGAGTCTATCTCGAACCCGAGGAACTGAACTACCCGGGATGGAGTCAACGCTGATTATTCTCTGTTCACTATAAACCCCGGCGATTCCAGTAAGTGAATGGTAGATCTCGTCTGAAATTGAATTCTGGATTTGGATTCGCAGAAGATCAACAGGTCGTCCAGGTACACGAGACAGCGTATTCCATTTCCTCTCAGATGGGCCATCACTGGTTTGAGGAGTTTCGTGAAACACCATGGGGCCGAACTGAGTCCGATTGGTAGACATGTGAATTGGCAGGGGCGGCCCATCCAGGTGAAACGGAGGAAGGGTCGGCTCTCTCTTGCCATGGGGACCGACAGGTATGCGTCTTTTAAGTCTAGACGTGTGAACCAATTGTGTTCATTCAGTAGGTCCCTCAGAACCTTCCATTTTGAAATGGTGATAAGCCACAAATACATTGAGTTCTCGTAAATTGATGACTGGACGGTAGTCTCCCATCTTTTTCCGGACGACAAACAAGTTGCTGAAGTAACCCTGGTCGTCTGTGGCGAATTCCACTGCTCCCTTAGCGAACAGGGTTTGTATCTCCGTGTCTATGAGGCGTATCTGGCTCGCAGACGCCTGCATGGGTGCTGGGCGCCTGGTCTGAACTGGCGTATGGGTAAACTCTATCACGTACCCTCGTACCGTCTGTAGGATTCATGCATCTGTGGAGATGCGTTCCCATTCCTGTGGAAACGGGGACAGTCTGCCAGCGGTTATACTTGAATGACATAACGGAAGACAGTTCATGCTCACCTGAGTTGAAGCGTCCCCATCCTCTGCTCCGAGTGCCTCTGGTACGGAATGATCCCCTTGTGAAGGTGGCTGTTGCATATGGAAAGAACTGTTGTGTAGCATATGGACGACTCGGGCCAGATGGCCAGAAGCGGCTGGTGGCCCGACCCCTCTGCCGACCATCCCTGCCAAAAACACCTTGATTCGTTTGTGGGGTCCGAAAGACCTGTCTGATGGAAGATTGGGCCTTATTCAGCATAGTGAATAGGCCAACGTGTTTCTTCAGTTCCGCCAGGAATGGTTCTCCAAAGAGCAGTCCGTCTGCCCGGGGACCTAGCTCCTTCTTTCCCAGGTCCAACAGTTTGGAGTCTATCTTCGTTCTGCGCACATGGCGGCGTTGGAGTTACCTAGGAGGCAGATCGCCCGCTGTGCCCATTCTCTAATGTCGTGTGCCTCGAGGGTCGTCCCCTGAGTAAGTGCCAAATCTGCGAAGTATAGGATCTTCGCTAGTGGGCATAACATGTCCAGCATTTTGTCCTGAACCGATTTCATGCCCTTCTCGACACCTTTCCGCGGGTCTCTGCCCGAGCGGGACATAAACACCGCCCACTGTGGTGTAAAACTCTGGGGTGATGGCAATCTTGTCGGGAAGCACGGGACGTGGGCACTCTGCTTTGAGTTTGGCCCGGACCTCCTTGTCCATCGGCTTCCTTAGCCAAAAATGTACGAATTGAGTTAGGTGGTCCGGCAGGTTCCATTCTGATGACCTGGGGTGTCTTATCTGGCGTGGATCGAACATGGGGTTGCCCGTCTCGTCCAGGAACACCCCGTCCTCAACTACCTCCGTCTTCGATGTCCGTGTTCTTTTGCTGCCTGAGTGGCTAGCCCATTCTGGCTCTTGGCTGCATTCTCCGACCTCCCGAGGTATATCTTGCCAATCCTCCTCCTCCGAGGGAGAATCCTCTGCCCTCCATTCATCAATATGTTGACACGACAGGTTGACACTAAATCTGACATGTACATGTTTCCAGCATCGGGTGTTGCGTTACACTGTTTAGGTACTTGTTAGTCGTAATTAAGTAATTTAAACAATTTTCATTCCAGAGAGAAGGATAGTGTAAGTAAGAATAGATTGGGCTCACAGGCCGTTCAACAGGGGAGTGAGTGTGCAGTTATTTGTAGATCTTTGTTTCGGCATATGTCAGTTATCAGTTACCATTGTCTGTTGTCTTATAAGTTTTTTTATTTATTTTTTACCGTTGGTTGTTAGTATTGTTGATTATGTGCTGGGCCTATGATAAACTTCTACTGTAGGTGTTCGTATTAGGATCGCCTGATTTCTCGGGGCTCCAGAACCCCTCCTGTCATCCGCCTAATGCCAAAAACATAAGAATGGCACCCTTAATGTAGAAAAGTGTCAGAAAGAGAAATAGAGGCAGAGGAGGAAATATGAAGAGAGAATGACTCCCGTCCGAGGTCCTCGAGCACCCCCAGTATCTCCCTTCCAAGTATTATTCCACAGTATCTACTGATTATCTGCCCTAAACGTGAACCATGGCTGCCATGCCTTCGCATGCCTGGACCCCCTCCCCTCCAGGGAAGCATGAAGTGCCTCTGCTGCTTCAATAACCTCGACCCTGTGAATCAACTCCTCCGGAGCAGGGATCTCAGACCACTTCCAGTAAACCGGTCATCTGACAATTGTTGGTCTATTAACGCACATTAAAGATAGCAACATCAATACAAATTTAATAGCTACAAGACTTGTGCATAGTGAGACAATTTAGCTCGGTCGAATCACTTTTACTGATAACAGATTTATTTTTTTGGGGAGTATCTGAATGTCATTTTGACTAAGCAGCATTTCGGTACCAAAAACCTGGTTTGTGAACCAAATCAGGCTTTGTTTGTGAACCAAAAGGGTTCGAAAATGGGACGATCAGTGTATGGCAAAATTATATACATAATATGTATATTTTTGCAGTACACCGATACAAGCCTTTCCCCACAATTTGATGCACAGAAAAGAGAGAAAAAAATAACCAACAGAGAAAAAAAATAGTAGGAGAAGTTAAAAAAAAAAAAGAAAGAAATCTATATTTATAAAATATATTATGATAAAATTCTCCTCCATTTGTCTCTCTATTGCTCATTTCTCACTTGATCTGTGAACAAATTTAGTGACTGTAGCCAGCATCTTTTTTAACCCATCAATCTCTTTCTTTGGCGCATCGGGCAGAATCCAGAATCACGACCCGAAACGATCATGCTCGGCCTTTGTGCGTTTAGTCATTTCGGAGTTCGGGAATTCGACTGATCACTTGATGGGCCCTTGATGAATTGCAGTTCAGACTGAAATGAATATCCAAGTCTAATGTCTACCCTCTGTGATTTTTGAGTCTTAATTACATTATGTGCGGACTCAAGAACAGGTTCCTGAACAGGGCTCCTTGGATTGCTAAATTTTGAAAACAATGTGGGGTATTAACCTCTGAGTGTTTAAATAATTCTTTATATTTCGTATATTTTGTGCATCTTATATATTTGTTTAGTTAGATACAGAATCCACACGGTGCACACTTTCTTTCCTTCTGGATGCATTCCACTTTAAATATTATATTATTTTAATATATGCTACTTTCTACAGACTGGAATCTTATTTGAGCAAGGCCTTCATAACAGCTTGGTTCTGTCCACTTCACTTGCTTGTCCGTGTTGCAGACACAAAAACATCAGACAAACAAGTAGTGACAGAGATGAAATAAGGTTGCACAGGGCTCTAGGCAAATTGCCAGTTTGGGGCCCCTGTCTGAGCCCAGGCTTTGGTCATCTCATGGGTCAATGCTGGGACCACTTCTTTTTTTTAACATTGCCTGATATCATCCTATGGCTTTCAATATGGATAACTTCACGGTTCCTAAAACTCAAACTCTCTAAGACTGAATTATTTGTATTTCCTCCCTCTAAGGCTACCTCTGTACCTGTTTTCCTTAATTTCAATTAACTGTCAAGAATTCAAAGTGAATTACAAATTTTAGGTCAAAATATCATAACCTCTACCCCACCCCACAGGCATGATGTCTTGTTGTGCTCTTTGACTCCGATCCTTGCTTCACTTACGTAAAATATATCACCAAAATATATCTCCTTAAAAACATTTCTGCGATCGTCCCTTTCTCACTCCGGCAGCTAAGATGCTTGCCCACGCTCTTGTTGTTCCCCTCATTGATTATTGTAACCTTCTGCTTGTCGGATTTAAAAGTGCCCAAATTTCCCCTCTACTGTCCATAATGAATGTTTCTGCCAGACTCATCTACCTCAAGTCAGAAAATTCTCACATTTCACCCCTCTGTCAATCTCTAACCGGATTCTGGTTTCATTTAGGATTTGGTTCTTGTGCTTACTAAAACAGCTCTCCATAACTGCACCCCTGCTTACATCTCCTCCCTCATTAGCAAATATGCTTCAGCCTGGCCTCTTCTCTCCGCTAACTGTTTAGCACCCTAGACCTTCACCTGCAAGACTTCGTCAGGGTTTTCTACTCCTCATGTAATACCTTCACAAGGGACATCCAAATCTCAGTCTTTTTAAAATAAATTTCCTTAAAAACGCACTACCATTGAGAAACCAGCACAGCTCCTCATCCCTTACATCCCTTTGCTGTCTACCATCTTCTATGCTCCCTTCTCTAAGACACCCCTCCCATCCTTTTGGTAGATACAGTTTGATTGAGGGGACTCAATCTCTCTCTATGTGTTTGTCCCTCATCCCTTTAGATTGTGAACTCATTTGGGCAGCGCCCTCTTCACCTACTGTTCCCGTGCGTCAAACATGTTTTATTAGAATTAAATGTTTGCTTTGTTTACCTATTGTACAACTCTGCAGAATATGTTAGCGCTATATAAATAATTATAATTATATTTAGCTCTCGGGTTCACAAGTTTCTTTGCCCTATCAAGAGCACATTCATACTCATTTATTGTTTTTCGCTTGTTTGACTATTTCTGATCTCTCTAATCCTGACCTTGGCTTATCTCTCGTATCTATACCTTTCTATGCTCCTTTGACCTCTGTATGTTATTGTTTACTCTCTGTCTGCTTGCAATATCTCACTTGTCTTGGCTCTGTGCTAGTCCAGCCATTCAGAGTACTGCTTTGTGCCACTATCCTCTGTCTTTGCATAGGTTTGCGTGCTAGAGTTAGCCTAGTCTTGCATCTCCTTTGGATGGGATCCGGAGATTGGTAATAGCTTCTCTACATTCTTCCTCAGATTCATCATAGCTGTTATATTCTATTATTCCCACATAGTGATGTCGCGAACATAAAATTTTCTGTTCGCGAACGGCAAACGCGAACTTCCGCAAATGTTCGCGAACCGCCATAGACTTCAATGGGCAGGCGAATTTTAAAACCCACAGGGACTCTTTCTGGCCACAATAGTGATGGAAAAGTTGTTTCAAGGGGACTAACACCTGGACTGTGGCATGCCGGACGGGGATCCATGGCAAAACTCCCATGGAAAATTACACAGTTGATGCAGAGTCTGGTTTTAATCCATAAAGGGCATAAATCACCTAACATTCCTAAATCACAATGGATATGGATTGACACCTGACATATGACATATTGACACCTTGACATATGGATTGACACCTGTCCTCAGAGACCCTGATACACACTGACACAGAGCAGAATAGGGACTGTTCCTCCTACATAGGGTCACTTGGCAGATATGGATTGACACCTGTCATCAGAGACCCTGATACACACAGACACAGAGCAGAATAGGGAATTTTCACTAGATGCCAAACATTGTTATACAGGGGAATATTCAGTAAATAAGGATAAGGGGGGGGGGGGACCTAATGTCCTCCCACCCGCCCCCACCCGTGAGTGGTGGGGGGGAGGGGGACCTACTGTATGATGTTGTATCGATCAGGTAGTGTAAGGGTTACGCCTGCTTCACAGTGACAGACCAAACTCCCTGTTTAACGCACCGCAAACAGTCCATATGCACAACCACAAACTCCACATTTGCACAAGGTTGGATACCAAGCTAGCCATGTCCTGTTCCTTGTCCTCACTGATGTCATTGAAGGTCTCTTCCTCCACCCAGCCACGTACAACACCAAGGGTCCCCGAAAGGTGACAACAAGCCCCCGGGGACGCCTGCTGTGTTTGGTCTTCCACCTCCTCAAAGCCACCTTCCTCCTCTGACTCCTCTTCTTCAGACTCCTCTCTCTGCGTTGCCTCTCTCTGCGTTATTATAAGGTGTGTTAAGTAGTACTATTCTGATCAGTATAATCCCTGTTACGAGTAGAAGACTATTTCCTTTTTTCGCCAAACCCCTTCAAAGATGGAAAAAGCGGTATGAGTGGAAGAAACGAGGAAATGTGGTCAGGTGGTGGTGCCAGCCCCACCGAGGGCTTGTACCCAGGTATGCTAATAAACTGAAAAAAGAAAAAATCTCCCAAGAAGGAGATCTAAAACTGGCATAGGAAAAGGTTGGACAACTATAATAAAGTGATGCCTACAAATCCTAGTGAGCATAGGTGTATAATAGAGGGAGAAAGGGAAAGCAGATTAATGCTTCCTAATACCGTGGTTAGTACCCTTTGTTAAAGTAAATTGAGTAATGGACAAAAGTCTTTATTGTATCATTTATAAATAACAAAGGGATACTATACTCATTCCCCTATAGTGGCTAATTGTGTAATAATGGTAATACTATTACCTATTATATAATATTGCCAGGGGCAAGGAAATTCCCTCTAAATAGATGGGTATAGGCAGAGAGTATGGAGACCGGAGTGATGCTGTCATAACACGTGTCAATAAGGTGATATAAAGTTAAATGTATCACAGACACACAGACACCCTTTCTCTTAGCTAGTTTCCAGAAATGCTGGACAGGTAGAAGGGCTATAAAGACTCAGAGAGGTCTAAGATGAATCCTCTAAACTAGCCCTAATCTCCTTAAACACCTTCAAGGGTGTTCTAAGCTAAAGCTCAATCTAAACGTTTAGATGACTGCCTGATTTCCCATCACAGATGCTGGCTAGGAATAACACTGTGCAAGACAAAGAGTGGGTCTAAGTGCCCATGGTGCAGTAAAGTGTCCCTAGTGACGTGAAAAAGAGAATAACGAGCTGGTGCCCAAGAGAATAACGAGCTGGCGCCCTATCAGGGGACGTGTATATGGCATCGATTTTAGGAACCGGGAGATGGAAAAAGATGCTTGGTCGGTCCTCCTACTTCAAATTTGGGGCACTGCGCGTGCAATCTAATGTGCCGCCAGATAGGAGTGGTGTGTTAAGTAGTACTATTCCTATTAGTTTAATCCCTGTTATGTGCCTTTTTTTTGGTTTGGTTTTTGAAGCCACAGTGCAGCACCAGAGGCCCGAAACATTAGGCATGTACACATGCCTGAAAAATTAGGTATTGTTGCAGCCGCTGCTGTAGCAGCGGCCAGAAAAATTGATGTTTGCTTCCCAGGCAGAAAGTGCCCTAAAACATTGCGGCTTGAACCCTAGTTGGTGGTGGATAAGTCACGCAAGTCAACCGGCATTCAGAGCTAAAATACAGCAGAGTGTGGACCATTTTTAGCCCAAGGCAGCTCATCTCATCAGGCCTTTTTTAGTCGACTGTAACCCCCACTGTCAGTCCCTTCGGGATCCATCCCTCATTCATCTTAATAAAGGTGAGGTAATCTAGACTTTTTTGACCTAGGCGACTTCTCTTCTCAGTGACAATACCTCCTGCTGCACTGAAGGTCCTTTCTGACAGGACACTTGAAGCGGGGCAGGCCAGAAGTTCTATCGCAAATTGGGATCAGGGCCGGCCTTAGGGGTGTGCGAGCTGTGCGGCCGCACAGGGCGCCATGGTGCAGGGGGCGCCCTGCGGCCGCATAGCTCACACGGCATGTCTGTTAGCCGCAATGCTAACAAGACATTTGCCTTGGGCGGCATTTTCCAGGGGGCGGCAAAAAAAGCCGCCCCCAAATGCCCAAGGCAAATGTCTTGTTAGCCTTGGGGCTAACAGACATGCCTGGCTGCTGGGCGGTCGGGCGGCACTGGCGGGCGGCTGGCGGGGGAGCACTTCCTCTGAGCTGTATGCTCAGCTCCCTCGCGCGCCGCAGAGTGAGGCTGGGAGCCGGAATATGACGTCATATTCCGGCTCCCAGCCTCACTCTGCAGCGCGCGAGGGAGCTGAGCATACAGCTCAGAGGAAGTGCTCCCTCGCCAGCCGCCCGCCCAGCCCAGCAGCCACTGGACCACCAGGGAGGAAGAGACCCCCCCCAGCATTCCCAAAGGTAAGGAGGCTGGGGGGGGGTCTAAATAAATGTAAAAAAATGTGTTAATGTGGGTGAGTGTGTGTGTGTGTGTATGTTAGTGTGTGTGTCTGTTAGTGTGTGTGTGTGTGTATGTTAGTGTGTCTGTGTCTGTTAGTGTGTGTGTGTATGTTAGTGTGTGTCTGTGTATGTTAGTGTGTTGTCAGGGTATTTATATCGGCAGACATTTGTGCTATGATAGAAATACAAAGTGTATGTTCTGAAGTCATTGCTAAACAGACCAGACTCCATTTTGTATCTTCAAGTTAACAAAGAGACACAAAATTTATATCCTTTCTCTTTGACTGACTGCTTTGCCCAAGCTGAATGGAATGTGTATATAACCAAACCAAATAGATAAGACATTGAGAACGGGGGATGGACAGAATATAATAAATTCTATTCCCAGACTTAGGTGACAGAGGATTAAATAATTAAATTTTACTTTCGATATTGTACAACGTCCCATTATAGTTTAAGGTGAAACTTAGTTCACAAACTATCAATTTTAGGAATTATAGCAGAACTTGCAGACGCATGGTCTGGACAAAACTGAGAAAGACCCTGTGATCTGACAGATAAAATAAATTATTGGATACATAGAGATAACGTAAATGATGTCAAAAATAGCCACCAGGAAAAGTTAACTCTTTCCTGGATAGGTATGTGTAGTGGAACAAGGCTGCCCTCTTGAGTTCGAATATTAAAATGATTACCTAGAAGGCAACCACACCCCACATTTGTGATTGGCTATCACCTAAGGAATTTTTCCCTTTAAAAAGTTAAGACAAGGGAAGAGAGGGAGATTCAGAAATTCGGAGATTCAAAGATTGAAGAGAGACACATTACGATACTCTGGGGATTCAGAGAGATCCAGGCAGAATCGGGCGACCAGAGTAACCAAGAAACTCTCACACTCCATGCAGAGAAAGAGATCTATGACATTTAGCTACCTGAGGATATCTGATGAGAAAATATCTACTTAACTGGTAAATATACAGACATTTAATTAATTAATTAAAATTAATTAAAATTAATAGCATGATATATGACTGGATAAATCATGTTTGATTTCATATTTAGAAATCTTAATTATTAAAGAATATATATATGGTTATAGCATCCTATCTGCAGCTGGGATTAATATAGCCATTAATGTATTTGTGTGATTAATATCACGTTAGCATATCATGACCATTTATCCAGCTGTATTGATTGGCTCTAAAATAAGATAAAATATCTATTTAGACAAATTAATTAAAATATCAGCTTATGTAATATGTATATTTCTCATTGGATGGATCAAGGAGTGGTTATTGACTATTTAAATATTATTTTTATTTAATATTACATAGGAACAGATCTTAAATCCCTAGAAGAGGTTTAACCAGCATTGAAAGGGTTATTTCTAACTGCTAGCTAAGTTCTATTGCCCTACACTGCAGCTCAGTGTGAAACTCACATTCTTTCTCCCTGTAAAGCCTATCATAAATTGTCCTGACAGCTAAGTGCTGTAGAGGCGTTTATATTAACCAGGAAGTAAATGGCCTATTGTATTGCATATATTGTTTTATACTGAATATTCATTGATTATTGCCATATTGTATTGCATATTGTTATACTCGAATTCCATTGATTATTATCATGCATGTTACTCATCATTATTATTTAAATTGTTAAGAAATAAATATCTATTTTTATAACAATTTGTGATTTTTAATTACCGGTATATGGTTATACATTTCATTTAACACGATAACGATTAGGGATCTGAGAATTGAAAATCGTGGGCAATTTCTCATCTGTTTACATTATTATCCCATAAATATCCCCACAGTGTGTCTGTGTATGTTAGTGTGTGTCTGTTAGTGTGTGTCTGTGTCTGTTAGTGTGTCTCTGTGAGTGTGTTTGTCTGTTAGTGAGTGTGTGTGTCTGACTGTGTGTGTGTGTGGCTGTCTGCCTGTGTGTGCGTGTGTGTGTGAGACTGTCTGCACGTGTGTGTGTGAGACTGTCTGTGTGTGTGTATGTGTGTGACAGGGTGTGTGGGGGAGGGGGGGACGGGAAGGGGGGGCGCTGTGAAGATTTTTTGCACAGGGCGCCCAAATGCCTAAGGCCGGCCCTGATTGGGATAGCTCAGGCCACAGGTTAAGCCTGCACACCCAGTAGTGAAGGGGTTCATCGCTCCTCAGAGTGTCGATATCTGCAGTTAAGACGAGGTAGTCTGCTACCTGTCGGTCGAGTCGTTCTCTGAGGGTGGATCCCGAAGGGCTGTGGCGATGCGTAGGACTTAAAAAGCTCTGCATGTCCTCCATCAACAACACGTCTGTAAAGCGTCCTGTCCTTGCCGGCGTGGTCGTGGAAGGAGGAGGATTACTTTCCGACTTGTTGTAATTTGGTAACATTTCAGCCACTTTCTGCTTATACCGGGGGTCTAGTAGCGTGGGCACCCAGTACAGGTCGTTCTCCTTCAGCCTTTTTATACGAGGGTCCCTCAACCGGCACGACAGCATGAAAGACCCCATTTGCACAAGGTTGGATGCCGAGCTACTCATTTCCCGTTCCTCCTCCTCAGTGATCTCAATGAAGGTATGTTCTTCCCCCCCAACCACGTACAACACCACGGGTACCAGATAGGTGACAACGAGCACCCTGGGATACCTGTTGTGGTTGGTCTTCCTCCTCCTCCTCAAAGCCACATTCCTCCTCTGACTCCTCTTCCTCACAATCCTCTTCCAGCGTTGCCGCAGGTCCAGCAAGCGATGCTGATAAGGCGTTTTCTGGTGGTGATGGTGACCACAACTCTTCCTCTTCACGCTCATCTACGGCCTGATCCAGCACTCTTCGCAGGGCACGCTCCAGGAAGAAAACAAATGGTATGATGTCGCTGAAGGTGCCTTTGGTGTGACTAACTAGGTTTGTCACCTCCTCAAAAGGACGCATGAGCCTACAGGCATTGCGCATGAGTGTCCAGTAACGTGGCAAAAAAATTCCCAGCTCCCCAGAGGCTGTCCTAGCACCCCGGTCATACAAATATTCATTAACGGCTTTTTCTTGTTGGAGCAGGCGGTCGAACATTAGGAGTGTTGAATTCCAACGTGTCGGGCTGTCGCAAATCAAGCGCCTCCCTGGCATGTTGTTTCGCAGCTGGATATCTGCAAAGTGCGCCATGGCCATGTAGGAACGCCTGAAATGGCCACACACCTTCCTGGCCTGCTTCAGGACGTCCTGTAAGCCTGTGTACTTATGCACAAAGCGTTGTACGATCAGATTACACACATGTGCCATGCACGGCACATGTGTCAACTTGCCCAACTTCAATGCCGCCAACAAATTTGTTCCGTTGTCACAAACCACTTTGCCGATGTCCAGTTGCTGCGGAGTCAGCCACTTTTCCACCTGTGCGTTCAGGGCGGACAGGAGTGCTTGTCCGGTGTGACTCTCTGCTTTCAAGCAAGTCAAACCCAAGACGGCGTGACACTACCGTATCCGGGATGTGGAATAATACCTGGGGAGCTAGGGGGGTGCCGTTGATGTGGAGCAAGACGCAGCATTCCATGCTTGGCAGCCGTCAGCAGGTTTACCCAATGCGCAGTGTAGGTGATATACCTGCCCTGACCATGCTTTGTAGACCAGGTATCAGTGGTCAGATGGACCCTTGCCCCAACACTGTGTGCCAGACATGCCATTACTTCCTTTTGCACAATCGAGTACAGGTTGGGGATTGCCTTTTGTGAAAATAAATTTTGGCCGGGTACCTTCCACTGCGGTGTCCCAATAGCTACAAATTTTTTTTGAACGCCTCAGACTCCACCAGCTTGTATGGTAAAAGCTGGCGGGCTAATAGTTCAGACAAGCCAGCTGTCAGACGCCGGGCAAGGGGGTGACTTTCTGACATTGGCTTCTTACGCTCATACATGTCCTTGACAGACACCTGACTGTGGGCAGATGAGCGGGAACTGCTCAAGGCGAGAGACGGAGTGGCGGATGGTTGAGAGGGGGAAAGAAGGACAGCAGTGGTTGATGTGGCTGAAGATGCTGGACCAGGAGGAGGATGGCGGCTTTGAGTTTGTGTGCTGCTTGTACTCATGTGTTGATCCCATAGGTGTTTGTGATGTGCGATCATGTGCCTACGCAAAGCAGTTGTACCTAGGTGGGTGTTGGACTTCCCACAACTCAGTTTCTTTTGGCACAGGTTGCAAATGGCATCGCTGTTGTCAGAGGCAGACACACAAAAAAAATTCCACACTGCTGAGCTCTGCAATGACGGCATTCTGGTGGTGGACACAGCATGCGTTGATTGGCGTGCTGTCGGGTTGACCCCGGGTGCCGATGCATGCTGTCTGACTGTGCCACTAGCTCCTTGCGATGACCTCCCCCTGCTTCCAACTCGTCTCCTCCTCCTCACTTTCGCCCTGTTCTTCTTCTTGCCGAGCGGGCACCCACGTGACATCCATGGACGCATCGTCATCATCAACCGCTTCACTTGTATCTGACAACTCAGCAAAGGAAGCAGCAGCGGGTACAACATCATCATCACACCGTACGTCCATGTGTGTAATGCTGCCTGACTGAGACATATCCCTGTTATCTACATCCTCTGGCAATAATGGTTGCGCATCACTCATTTCTTCAAACGGATGTGTAAATAACTCCTCTGACAGATAAAGTGAAGCGGCTGTGGTGCTAGTGTTGGTGGTGGCAGCAGGCGGGTGAGTGGTATCTTGAGAGGTGCCTGAAGCTAAGCTGGAGGAGGATGGTGCGTCAAGGTTCCGAGCGGAAGCTGTAGAAGATTGGGTGTCCTGTGTTAGTCAGTCAACTATGTCCTCAGAACTTTTCAAGTTCAGGGTACGTGGCCTCTGAAAACTGGGCATTATTCTAGGGCAAAAGGGAATCACAGCACCACGACCACGACGTGGCGGGGTGGCCTGCCTCTGCCTGTCATATTTTTTGGGGATTAGTGGTACTATGCGTGCAAGCTACTGTGAGACCAGATATGAGTGGCACTGTGCAGTGGCAGAGGTTGACAGAGTACACGCTGTAGGCCTGACACACCCACTTGAAGACAACTAACTGCTATTCAATCTATAACAGTGAAAAAAAATTTTTTGTTTTTAAATGCACGCTATTGTGACACCAGATATGAGTGGCAATGTGCACTGGCAGAGGTTGGCAGAGTACACACTGTAGGCCTGACACACGCTTGAAGACAACTGCTATTCAATCTATAACAGTGTAAAAAAAATGTGGGTTTTTAAATGCAAGCTATTGTGACACCAGATATGAATGGCACTGTGCACTGGCAGAGGTTGGCAGAGTAGACGCTGTAGGCCTGACACACAGACGCTTGCAGACAACTAACTGCTATTCAATCTATTACAGTGAAAAAAATGTTTTTTGTTTTTAAATGCAAGCTATTGTGACACCAGATATGAGTGGTGGCACTGGGCAACTGCAATTAGATTACACGGGGAAAAAAAGCAGACTGATGTTCTAGCCCTAAAAAGGGCTTTTTGGGGTGCTGTCCTTACAGCAGAGATCAGATGAGTCCTTCAGGACTGTAGTGGACACTGAATACACTAGCCTAGCTATCCATTTCCCTATCAAATCAGCAGCAGCTGCACTTTCCCTCCTCTCACTAAGAATGCAGCTTCAGAATGAATCTAAAATGGATGCTGTACCGGAGGTGGGAGGGTCTGCTGCTGATTGGCTGGAATGTGTCTGCTGACTGTCAGGCACAGGGTCAAAGTTTACTCAATGATGACGAATAGGGGGCGGATCGAACCGCGCATATGTTCGCCCGCCGTGGCGAACGCGAACACGCTATGTTCGCCAGGAACTATTCGCCGGCGAACCGTTCGGTACATCACTATTCCCACATGATATACACCAACCTTTATCATTCTCAGCCATACCATCCAGTTAAAACATTTCTTCTGATTTTAACTAATTGGAGCCTTAATGGGGAATTGGGGGCTGCTAAAGCAAAAGCTACATTATAACAGACTAAATCAAAACCACCAGATGGCGCTATTGTAAAGGACACCTGAATAGGCAATGCTTAATTTTTTACTATGGATCTGGATGTCAATTTAATATTTTTCCCAGATCACCACCCTTTTACAAGACATTTGTTTTTTTTGTTTTAATCATGAGAGGGTTTGTGAACATCAGATATACATTAACAATTATAATTATAAGACACTTAATTATGTCAAGATGGGATTAAAAGTGCTGTCTGATAGTATGCAGAATTCACATGCTCTGAAAATCAAATAAATTATATTCTAACTGTTAGAATTCCAAACCACTTTTATTATTAACTGGTAGATCTAAGACCAGGTGCACATTATGTGCATTACATTCTGATGATGACATATAAACTTTGCCTGTTCAATCAAAAGTAACATTTTTAGGCAGTCATTAATCAATATTGGGAACATCAATAGTATAGTGTCTTATTGGCTACTCTGTCTTATACTTCTCAAGTTAATTGATTCACCCGTGTAATTGACTGGTTCCTGACTTTTAACCATACTTCCCAACAAACCAAAGATTGTGCAGGACAGTCACTGTCAATGGACAGAGTAAAAGCGGGCAGGCCTATGACACAAATCACCTCACTGGTGCTGCACAGAGGTGGTAGACCCTCTAGGAAAGGGGGGTGGGTCCACCCAAAGAATTGGAAGGTTAACCTGGTGTGAATGCGCACCATGCTGCCTGCTATTTAAGCAAACCGGACCACCAAGAGCGCACCATACAGCGATTGCTGTTTCAGCGCTTTCTGCAAGGTCTTAGTACCTTGAGCAAAGCACAAGTGTTTCTAATGGCACTCTGGCGCTACGCTTTTTGAAGACAGTTTGCGGATATCCCCAAAAGAACACTAGGGAACAATGTTGGGAATCTCGCTTTTTCATGCCAAACTGACAAACCCCATTTTAGAGCTGGGCCCCCATGCATTTCGCATCACAGTACACCCCCTTGTGGTCTGCTCCACCTCTAGCTATTATATCTTCCAATGCTGGAAAGTGAGTCTTAACTCACCATGCAATTCTAGGAAACATCATGAATCAAATATTGATTTGATACATTTGTGAAGAATGATCAAGAAAGCAGTAATAATAATGAGTTGTAGATGTTGTTTTTTGGTAACTACACTCCCTATAGGATCATGCATGGTCAGAGGAAGCATCTCAGAGCTGCAGCTATGATAAATTGACATGTATGGAGCATGCTGTTTAAGGCTTATGTCCCTTTAAATATAAAACGTAGCTTTAAAAGAAAAAAAACTCACAGATGAATAATCCGAGAATTCTTCCATATGAAGGTTCCTTCCCTTGTTTTTATTTTTAAGATCTGCGATTAATATTTTTTGTAACTGCCGTTTAAAATAGAAGCGATGTAAATCTTTTTTTATTTTTCCATCCACCAGTGTCCACATGCTTCTTACCCCATAGCTGTCTACATTATTATTGCTCAGCCCTCATGCATAATTTGAAAACTCAATGAATAGTATTTATGCCCAGGTAAAAATCCTTTGCCACAGCCGCTGACATGGATGTCATAGTAACACCATTCTGGGTATAAGTGAAAATACAAACTTTACAGTAAGATATATATCCCTTTATTTCAACAAACATTTGGACTCTCATTCTGCACAGATGGGGAAGTTGGCTGAGCAATTATTATGCATAATGAAGGGTAATAATGCACCGATCACCTCCATTCAGTCTGGGCGTCCTGATCATATCACATCAAATATGTTGGTTCTGATTTTCTATCGTATGTTATTTGTAATAAAACGTATGCTGAGAATTAATTCTATGTGTAGAATTTTGAACATTGTGGAGTTTTCCAGTAGAATATACAGGAAGAATGCCAAACATCTGAAGAAAACTAAACAGATTGTGTGACTGATGATCATATTCAGAATAGCTTGCAAGATGTAAACAAGAAGCACGGTTTTGTGATGTGTGCTATTGTCAAGGCTCACCTTTGTTGCCTTCAACAAGAATACAAGGTATTTGTTGAAACAAAGGAAAGATTCCAGCAGTTCGTATACCATTGTTCATATCTAAGATGGTCCTAAAATCGAGGTCAATCACATAACAGAAGGGCTTGCAGGGTGTTCAGCTGTACCATAGCCAAGAATGCCTGTTATGTTTTTGGACCTGGTAGCACAGCCTGGATATCTGGATGATGGCCACGTATGCCAATAACTTTTGGAAACTCATAACCAGCCATGGTGTCCTTCACCCAGGTTCGCACTCAGCAGTATCAAACCGGTAATTCACACTTCAGTCTACTGGGAAAGGCACATATTCCACAGGTACAGCAGGTTCCACTAGCACCCACCGAATCAAACACATTTTAGGAGAGACAATTACATTTTAATTCTTGTTAATGGATCACCTGCCTCAATCTCTGTTCTTTTAATACCATCATCACTGTGTCCCACTACATGCTGTAGCCATTCTTTTACCACTGCTTCCTTAAACTGCTCTACCTACACAGTCTACGGCAGTGACTCTGCCAACACCATCTGTTGACCCTCCTTCCCACATGTGTCTCTGTCTCCCTGCAGTACATGTTATGTTTCAGTATCAAAAAATGCCATTGATGATGCACTTAGTGGGAGGTGATGCAAAAAGTCAATGTGGCAGAACAGAGGTTTCATCAAAATACAAGAGGGAATCAAGAGAGTTCTGTATATTATGTATATGGAGACCTTATTATTATTATTATGTTATTATTTATAAAGCGTCAACAAATTCCGTAGCGCTTTACAGTGGGTGGACGAACAAACATGTAGTTGTAACCAGACAAATTGGACACAGGAACACACAGGAAAAGAGGGGTTGAGAGCCCTGCTCATTGAGCTTACGTGCTAGAGGGAGTGGGGTAAAGTGACACAAAAGGTAAGGATAGTATTAGACTAATGACAGTTGCAAGAGAGGAATCATTCGGGAGCTATTAACAGTTTAATTGATACGCTTGTATGAAGAAGTGGGTTTTTAATAATTTTTTGAAGGAGTGGAGACTGGGTGAGCATCTAATGGGTGAGCAGCCCTCGAGAAGTCTTGAAGGCGAGCATCAGAGGTGGGATGTGCCTAGCAGATTGATACAATACATACCGTATATACTCAAGTATAAGTCGAGTTTTTCAGCACATTTTTTTTGCTGAAAACCCCCCACTCGACTTATACTAGAGTAAATGTCTGTATTATGGCAACTTACATTGTCATGTAACAGACAAGGGGCTATTGGGGGCTGGCAGAGATCGTTTACTTACCTTTCCTGCAGCTCCTTTCTCCTCCGCGCCGGTCCGGTCAGCTCCCTTCTCCTCCAGTGTAAGTCTCGCGAGAGCCGCGGGGTCAGAGCGTTGCCACCGATTACCGTGGCAACGCTCCGCGCGGCCGCGAGACTTACACTGGGAGCTAACAGGGGAGCGGCACGGATCGGCGCGGAGGAGAAGGGAGCTGACAGGAGCTGCAGGAAAGGTAAGTAAACGCTCTCTGCCAGTCCCCTCCTACACAGCCCATCCACTGGACCACCAGGGAATGAGAGCCCCCTCCCTGGCCAGCTAACAAGCTGGGAGGGAGGATGAATAAAAATAAATCAAAATGTAAATAATAAAATAAAATATTAATAATATTTAAAAATAATAATAATAAAAAAAATATTACTAATATAACAAAAAAATATTAAAATAATAATAATTAAAAAATAATAATAAAAATGCCCACCCCCCACCAAGGCTCTGCATCACATACACAAACACACTCTGCATCACACACACACACACACACACTGCATTCATACGCACACTGCACTCATACACACACACTGCACTCACACACACTGCATTCATACACACACACACTGCACTCATACACACACACTGCACTCATACACACACTGCATTCATTAGATACACACACTGTAAATAAATATTCAATTAATATAATTTTCGGGGGATATAATTTTATTTAGAAATTTACCAGTAGCTTCTGCATTTCCCACCCTAGTCTTATACTCGAGTCAATAAGTTTACCCAGTTTTTTGGGGTAAAATTAGGGGTCTCGACTTATACTCGGGTCGACTTATACTCGAGTATATACGGTATATAGTTAGAATCGCAGATAAATTAGCCATTGCAGCTTATGACAACATTAACAAACTGTTCAGTAATGTAATAGAACGTAATAGAACTCATCCCTAACATTATCCACCAGCTACTTCAATGTTACTTTACTGTAATAAACTCCTAAAACGATATGACTCATTGCCTTTTCAAGGTCACAGAATTTTTATCCTGCCTATCAGAACCTTGAATATTATAATTTTTTCCTACTGCGAGTTGATTTACAATTTTACAGTGGGCATGTATAACAGCAATTAACCGGCAAAATTATTTTGACTGACACAAGTGGTAGAAAGGCTCCTAACCAAAAGAGCTTGCAATCTAGGAAGGTGTCCAAGACTGATCAAACTTTACAACCTTTACTTCCGGTTTACTTTTAAACGTATAATGCTGCACTGTAATTACAATCACCTGTCTTGCTCATTGTTATAAAAAAGATATAATGTCCATTCTATTACAGAAGGACATTGTGCTGTGTGATGACATTTAGAGATTAATTCTGGCAGGTTCAGATTCTTTCAGGCCTTGGGCGAAGGCAACAAATGTTTCTAGTTATATATTTTAGTCACAGAATGTGAAAAAAACAACTTAAATATAGCCCTGTATTGCATGCAGTGAAAATAAAATTGCTATGTGGAACGTTTTTGAAACTGTTAAAATAAAACCAATAAAAAAACACAACAAAACAGCAACTTCAGCTGCAGAGCGGCTCAGGCTTAACGATAATTACAGCCACAAGGCTAAACGGTTAACTCGTTAGAGCTCATAGCATTTTGAAAATGTAAAAATAATGAATCTTTTTTTTAATTTTTTATTAATTTTGTGCAGCCCCGGTGTGTATATATACCCAATTGGAAATGTAACTTTATTTTTTTATTTTTTTTTATTTTTTTTAGACATAACAAGTCTCTTGACCAGTGACTTTCACGATATGTCCCTCAGGCCACCACAAAGTGTGCCACATATACACAAACCTCAGATCTGGAATATGAGGACTGCAGTCCTTAAATGCGTTTTTAACAAGTGTCAGCATTACAATTGGGATTCCCATCTGGCAATTAATTAAAACAAATATGTTGATCTAAATTATCCTAGTGAACAAAAAATGAGCGGTTTGGAACTGATTTAGAGTATGTAACATCACTTAATCTTGCACCCCTGGCAGAATGTCCTCTCCGGTTTTAATCTTAGATGTATTTATGCTATATGTTATTTGTAACAGAATTCTGACGCTTGAGTGCTAGAAAATGTATTTTATTAATATGAATTTGAAAAGGTTAAAATTCTGACTTAAAATGTAATTTAAAAAAAAAAAAATATGTCAACTTGATTAGACGTATGCATATCTCCCTAGTAAGGTTTCAACTAACTATATCAAACATAAGATATATCAAAAAAATAATAATAATGGAAAAAAAAAAAATATATATATATATATACCGGTATATAAAGAAGGATTACCTTGAAAATGCTTTTATTATTAAAGCGTGCATTAGTCCGAAAAAATATATATTTGTGAATCACCAATCTAGATAGCCCTTTTACCTTTCCCAGATACTTATTGTTCCCAGAAGAACAGTTTGTTAAAACCTGGGGGGTCAGTATTTGATTAAATGCAATCTGTAAACATTTAAATAATTCTCTTACAGTTTGTATGGGAGATAAATATCACCGGGTTGAGTGGCTTATTATATGAAAGTTACAAGTAAACAAAACTATTGTTAGTCACACAGAAAACAAGGGGAACATCACATGTAACCAAAACAGCTCACAAGAGGCTGAGAACGCGTCCAGATGGACGGTTGTATAAAATAGATTCCTTTTGTGACTAATTTAAATTTTAAAGCCTGGCACAAAACATTGCTATTGTGGAGCGTAGATTTGTTGACACTTTCACCTCGGAAAAAATAATACGGTGCTGAAAATATCGGTCTTGGAATGGCGTAGCGAGGTATTATCATTTTCTTTCACACAGTCATGTCAGATCTGAGTGACACAGAAAGAATGAAATAGATTGTCAGCATCGAGAAACAAAGCTGTGATTACAGAGGGAGCCAATCTGGGAGCCAATCTGTGTAATTGTTAAGGAAAGGGAACATTACGATCTTCAAAACTTCAACAAAAAAAACACGTTTCTCTATGCTACCAAAATGCTGATGAGGGTCATTTAGACAAGCCAAGTGCTAGAACAGCAATAGTAGCATCGGCTGCACAGATGTCACAACTAAATGCCCCATCGTGCCTAAATATCCTCATAGCCACTCCAATGTGAATCTCACTTTATAGCACAAAGTAGCCAAATCCGAAGATAATTTAGCTAATTTGACCTTAAAGGGACACTATAGTCACTTGAACAACTTTAGCTTAATGAAGCAGTTTTGGTGTATAGAACATGCCCCTGCGGCCTCACTGCTCAATCCTCTGCCATTTAGGAGTTAAATCCCTTTGTTTATGAACTCCAGTCACACCTCCCTGCATGTGACTTGCACAGCCTTCCATAAACACTTCCTGTAAAGAGAGCCCTATTTAGGCTTTCTTTATTGCAAGTTCTGTTTAATTAAGATTTTCTTATCCCCTGCTATATTAATAGCTTGCAAGGCCCTGCAAGAGCCTCCTGTATGTGATTAAAGTTCAATTTAGAGATTGAGATATCTGTTTGAAAGTGAAACCAGTTTTTTTTTCATGCAGGCTCTGTCAATCATAGCCAGGGGAGGTGTGGTTAGGGCTGCATAAACAAAAACAAAGTGATTTAACTCCTAAATGACAGTGAATTGAGCAGTGAAATTGCAGGGGAATGATCTATACACTAAAACTGCTTTATTTAGCTAAAGTAATTTAGGTGACTATAGTGTTCCTTTAAACAAACACTATAGTCATCACAACAACATTTGGCTTAATGAAGCAGTTTTGGTGTATAGATCATTCCCCTGCAGTCTGGCTGCTCAGTTCTCTGCTATTTAGTAGTTAAATCACTGTTTATACAGCCCTAGTCACGCCTCCCTGCAGACTTCCACACAGCCTTCCAAAACACTTCCTAAAAAGTCATCTAATGTTTACACTTCCTTTATTGCGAATTCTGTTTAATTTAGAATTTCTTATCTCCTGCTCTGTTAATAGCTTGCTAGTCCCTGCAGGAGAATCCTGTGTGTGATTAAAGTTCAATTTACAGAGCAGGAGGTATAAACTTTTAAAGTAAGTTACATCTGATTGAACATGAAGCCATTTTGTTTCCATGCAGGCTGTGTCAGTTACAGCCAGGGGAGGTGTGGCTAGGGCTGCATAAACAGAAACAAAAGTGATTTAACTCCTAAATGGCAAAGATTTGAGCAGTGAAACTGCGGGGGCATTATCCATACACAAAAACAGCTTCATTAAGCTAAATTTATTTTGGTGAATGTAGTGTTCCTTTAAATTTTAAATTCACTTTGAACTCTCACTTTAGTGAATAACTATTAAAACTCACCTTGTTAGGGGGCGGGGCCTGACCGCTTAGCTGAGCAGATGCAAGATAGTGCTGCTCCTGCTCTTCCTGGCAAATATTGCAGGTTATAAGGCATACACAGCCTTCACAAGACTCAAAAGGGCCCACCAACCGTGAGGTGAAAGCATTGGGGAACACAGTGGCACCAAACAAGCCGTATACCCTGCAGAAAGGACTGGAACAACATTCACGACCTACAAGCATGGTCGACTCGGGGGAGGCCGCCTTCACGGCTGGGAATCTTACAGACAGGCCCTTGTCCCCTCCCCCCCTTGAACTGGTGGGGGTTATCCCAGTCCCAGGAAAAGCCCGCTGTGAGAAATGTCGGCTTCCTCAGACGAAGCTTACTAACCCTCAAATGGTGGCGATCGTCACTGGGCCTTCTAACACAGCACAGGAGTCTGACATCCTGGCATGGCTGGACGCCGTATTTACTGCCTTCTGGAGGAAGTTAGACCTTAGAGCGCAGCAAGCTACTGCACATACTCCAGACGATACTCACCTTTGGCGCTGTCCCACATGCTTCCGACTTAGGGGCGCATTTTTCCGCACAAAGCAAGCCTGAAAATGGCGTTGCAGATGGCAAATCACCCTGACCGCATGCAAACCCACGCGTCTGCACCCACCTACCTCCCAATGCAAGTAAATGCAGACTCCATTCAACTCCAGCCTCACATCTCAGTCCGACAAGGGGTCACTAGATAGCCTGCATCCCACCCCACGCTGGACCCTAACAACACAGAGGAGTGCCAAGCAGGCCTCAATGGGTAGGATCTGCTCTGGTCATTCTACGGCAAGCCTCCACTCAAATGAGCAGCAGGGCCCGAAACGGTGTTCCTCGGGAATGAGCTCTGGGTTGCTCCAATGGGGTTGCAAGAGATCAGAGTTGTATCATGGGATGTAACATGTGGACAAGAAGATTAAATATTGAAGCAGATGGTGGAAGCTCTTTCGGCCTATCCCCTTCTGGTGTGCTATGGGATGGGGACATATAATGAAAAATACATTTTCAATTATTTAATATTATTATTATTATTATTATTTGAGTAACAATGTTTTCTCTTTACATATGATTCATCCTACCCTTCCCTACTGCTCACATTACATTTGTTTCCCTCCAACTTAATTCCTCTTTATTTTCTATCTTGTTTTCATTTATAATATACAAATAAAAATACAGAGTCACAGCGTGTTGCCCAAATGGATACCAAAAACACTCGAAACACCCGTGTGGTAACCTCTCTATCCACACTAAAAATCACAGCAAGTCATATACATACAGTGGGTGGAATGTTGCGGTTCAGGGTTAAATATGATGGTATTGAGGTAGATGAAGTAAAAGGAGGGAGCCAATTGGAAATGGCTCAGTCCTGACGCCTGTGGGATAGTTAGAAGGGATCCCACTCCCTTCCAAAGTGCAGGTGATGTTCTGTATCAAAAAGGAATGCCCACACCAATATAAAATTGGGGACTATGTCCTTTTATTGGTAAAGTAAAAAGTGGATGTACAGCACAGTAAAATGAAATAAAATACAAATAAAATCAAAACAAACTTGATAAAATCACTAAAAACGTGCTAAAGTGAATGAGTCCACTGTGGGATAAAAAGAATTACTTGCAAAACGCGTTTCGCCCAAGTCCTGGGCTTCCTCAGTTGGCAACCCTCCTTTTACTTCATCTACCTCAATACCATCATATTTAACCCTGAACCGCAACATTCCACCCACTGTATGTATATGACTTGCTGTGTTTTCATTTATAGTTACACACTACATCACTACTTGCCGTTATCTAAAGGTTGTATTTTCAGGAAATGGAAGAAAAATATAGGGGACCTGAAAAAGGGTAGGGAAGCTTTGCTGCCTATAGGCTCCCTACCCCATTCCCTGGATGGCATTTTTTAATAGCACACAAAGCATCATGGGAGTTGTAGTTCTACAACATCTTGAGATCTACCTTTTGGGCACCCCTGCTTTAGGTTATGTACTATACGGGGAATTTATAAATAGGGGGTGTATGCATATCAAGACTGTGAAGGACAAACCTCCGTAATTTTTACTTTTATCACAGCTTATAATCATCACCTTTTCCATACACTTGCAGTCTTAATAGAGAGGCATGCAACATGTCCAGTGCACACATGTAGCTAAAATGATGTTAAAACTGAGTTTAAATTAATTCTCAGAAGGGAATCACAATTTTAATGTTGGCACGTATTAAAAAACGCATGCTTATAAAATCGATTCAACCTATTACTGCCCTAATATCAATGTATTTGTGGCACATTAGTTGAAAACCGCTGATCTAAAACTTCCTGTAGGCCACCCCAGGGAATAGTGTTTATCCAGATTACTGCATCAGGAATGCCTTTTCCCACCAGTTCTGCGCTGAACGATCAGGAAATCTTGGTATATAAATAACATGTGGTTGTTACTGATTTCACCCTCTTTATTTATTTCCAGCCATGACAGACTGCTTAACCCAACATATATTTAGATTTTGCACCCTTTGGCAGGTGCTTGTGGAGTGTTATTAGAGCAGTCTCATTATTATTGCGCAATGCCAGGGGCCATGAGAGCGCAACCTGGGAATTATCCAGAATTAGATGTGCAAATGTGTCACTTGGAGTCCGCGAAACACACTGGTCCTTACTACTAATTCCTATTTTAAGGATGTATTTTTCTTAGAGCCTACAGCTCTATTGTTTCATATTTCACCCCAAATGACTATATTTAGCTGAAATGGCCAGTTTCAAATATTATTAGTGTCTGCTGTGCAGACTGGAGGACAGAGCTGTGCTTTGTGCCACATGCCATCCAAGAATAGAAGCCACACATTCTAAACATGATGTTTCCGAGCTGTTTGTGATTAACCCCTCGTGTATGAGGTTGGCAATATGAGAATGAATTACAAGCTATATAAGCCACTGACAGCTCCATGACACTCCTGCAGGGATTCTTTTGTAAGTGCATTTCTTTACACATCAGTTTAATTTCATTTCATCAGATGGCATGACGCACTTGCGAGTGTCTCCTCTACAGTAGATCTCTGGAAGAAACAAAACTGAAGATTTTTGGCAACATTCCTGAAAATGAAACATAGAAAAAAAATGTTGGATTCTCAGAATGCTTAAACCTACATTAATAAATATAGTACTTTACATTGGTTACTTAAAGGGGCATTCCACTGCCCACATTAAAATAAAATGATAAAAACACTGTTTAGTATATATATCCCCCTCCAATAAAAATGCATATATTTTTTTCATTGGATTTATATCTAAGAACAGCTTGCAAACATTGCAGCTCTCTTGTCTGCAGCGTTTGCAAGCCCTCCCCTTCTAACCCCGCCCAGACTTCCTGTGGCTGTCCAATCACAGACTTCCCAATGCAGCTCAATGAGAAGTCTTTGCAAGGCAGGTGCTCTGGGCAGTTGCTGCCTCTTGAGTTTAGCTCCACTGAGATAATTAAACCAGGAAGTAACAGGAACTGTTGTCTGACTGACTGCCTGGGGGTGTAACCAGGTTAAAATACAAAACTTGCAAATTCAATAGAAGTCACCTTCTTCCCACATACAGAATTTCAGCAAGATAAAGTGCTTTAGAGGTTGGGAGTGTCCCTTTAATAATTTAATCCAACATATTTTGAAAGTACAAAAAATGTGTTCGGTGAGACCTATACAGTATACAGCATCACTTTTGAAATGAAAACAAAACAATACAGATCTGATGTCATATTCCCAGCACAATTCAACCTCACCAAGATGATGACTTTAGCCCAAAGCAAAATACTGCAATTAGCAAAACAGGAACAGACAATAAAAACAAAAACAACTAAAAATAAAATTGACCTGCTCACCGTCCCGAATCCCTATGCACATTCAAACAACTGGATGTTTTTTTACATCACTCCCATGCCATTTAAATGTAAGCTCACCTGCCACATCAAGGCAAAGCCTCTTAGGTGAGTCCTACACTAACAATTCACCTTGCTTCTCTAAGCTAAAAGGCAAAAGCTCTAATTAGAAAGGGGTATTTTTCTAAACCCCTACACAATTATTAACCCTTAAAGGACCACTATAGGCACCCAGACCACTTCAGCTTAATGAAGTGGTCTGGGTGCCAGGTCCAGCTAGGTTTAACCCTTTTTTCTATAAACATAGCAGTTTCAGAGAAACTGCTATGTTTATAATAGGGTTAATCCAGCCTCTAGTGGTTGTCTCATTGACAGCCGCTAGAGGCGCTTCCGCCGGAGAGGAGGAGGAGAGTTCGCCGCCCAGCGCTGGAGAAAGAGGTAAGTTTAACCCCTTACTCCCCCTAGAGCCCGGTGGGAGGGGGTCCCTGAGGGTGGGGGCACTCTCAGGGCACTATAGTGCCAGGAAAACTAAAGGAGTTTAAGCATGCGTGGGATAGGCAAAAGGCTATCCTAACTATAAGATAAGGCCAGGGACTAATGAAAGTATTTAGAAAATTGGGCAGACTAGATGGGCCGAATGGTTCTTCTTATGCCGTCACATTCTATGTTTCTATGTTTTCCTGGCACTATAGTGGTCCTTTAATAGGGAGCACATAGGGTGGGCAGCAGCACCAATGTAACATGGCTGTGTGATACAAGCAAATACAAACACACAAAATGAAGCCCTGCTCTTAAACTCCCACTACTCCTAGGCAACGATGGTAGCTAGCAATATGTAATGACTCATGGTGTCATCTTTGTGCGCAGTACATCATAGATTCAAATCGCATGGAAAGATGTTTTTTTATAAAGTATTTGGACCTGATATCTGTGCACTGTGGAAGAAAATTTAAAAGTAGCACGTAAGGCCGGTTGCAGTTACACTTTAATTACATAGTAACTGAGCAAGGTTTTTTCTTGTAGATACAATATATATAAATGTATATACTGCCTTCCTGTTACTCAGTGGAGGTCACGATAACAGCAGTACACTTTATCTCTTTTAGCTCATGGTGGAAGTGCTATTAATGGCTTTTATTGTTATAAGGATTTAGTTAATGAAGGGTGAAATGAGTTTGCTAATATTTCCATGTGATTGCATATGATACAAAAGACGATCACATCACATCGCAAACACATGATCCGCTGTTTTGTTGCGAAGTTCTAAGATCAGAAACTGCCAGGATCAGTTGTTGGAGGTTTTCTTAGTCCTGGGATGTTAAGGCCACATCAACGATAGTTTTACTTGTTTGCCAGGATAAGCATACCATGACATTTGAATGCTGTTTGGCACTGTCAGCAGACATTTCCATTGCCCTTTAAGATAGCTTTTTAAAAACTGACTGTATTTGATGCTGGTCATGCTTTAATCTTTTCACAATTTTTTTGTAAAAAGTTATTTATTTACGACTTACTGAGCCTTCTTTTCTGGCACACATTGCAGTTAGCATCACGTTGTAGGATAAGCAATCATATACTATTTGCTGAAAAATGGAAGGCCGGGAGTAAAATAAACATTCCAAGCACCATAACCACTACAGTCTGCTTTAGTGGTTATGGTGCCAGGATTGCTCTGGCGCTTTCCCATTAGTAGGATCTCAAAATGTTTTAGCATGATTTCACAACTTACTTGGGTCACACTGGGTGCCCTTACCACATTCTCTGATTTCCTCAGATTGATCGGAGGAAACACAGGCTGTGCGAAACGCGTCATTGAGGGTGAGGAGATGGCATGGAAACGCTGACTATCCACGGGGAATTTGGCGTGAAATCCAAAGCATCGCCTCCGTCTGACTATTACCTGCTGGGAATCACATTGCAAGCAGTGTGTTAACTTTCATGTAAGCAATTTCATGTTTTTGTTTAATAAATGTTACTGTAATTTTGCAATCTGATGGACACATGACAAGTCGACATCCTAACAGGAAAAAAAGGCCACCGCTTGCCTGAATGCCAGAGAGCGGAACCAAATGGGGAAAATGCACCCACCTGAACATTATCAAAAACACGATAAAATACCAATGTTATATAACAGTGCAATCTAGGCACTATAATCACAACATGCATTGATAGATTACTAATGCCATTTTTGCATTTTTGACTTGGTGACCCTGCCCCAATTGCTGGTATTGCTTTTCATTTTTAACAATAATAATAATAATTGTAAAACAATTAAATATATAGAAGATTAAAAAAAAAAAAAGACAAATAAACCAAACAAAAAAAAAAGGAGGAAAACATTCAACCACTGTTAAATTTACAACATAAGCATTATGAAAAACACCATGTAGTGTCAAACAGGGTGTAAAAGCACTTTACATGCATTGGTGATATATAGTGTACATTGGCGCATAAACTACAATCCAGCAAAAATCATAAATAGTATTTTCGTTTGACATTATCCTCCCATATGTTCCAGTGGTAAGTCAGTGATTTGGATGTGTTTGATGGCAATCTGAGGGGCATCTCATCTCAGAACACATTCTCTAAGTCCAATTTGAATACCGGTTTTATAGAAGGAACTACGTCAGACTTCCAATAACGTGGTACTACTGTAGTGGCCACTATCAAGACGTGGCCTACCATTATAACTTTTTAATTTTTTTTGGACAATCTTTATTTTCATTATAGAAATTATACAGGCAAAACAGGTAAGAGTATGCAGATATATGCCTCTGACATTTGTGTGGCGACAGAGGGCCTACCATTATCTTATCCAATTTGGTAAAATCTTCAGGGAATGACTTGAATAAACATAGCTCTGGAGACAAAGTCACAACAGAAGGAGTAATATCCCAGATTCTTGTATGTACATTCTTCCAGAATAATTGTAAACGTAGACAATGCCACCACCTAAATTTGGGAAATTCCAGTTCAGTATTAGCAATATCAAAATATCGTTGATATTTTCATGTCATTCATTGACTGAGCTCAATGCCAAAGTTCCCAATATGGAACTTTGGTTTTTTTGTTTTGTTAATAAATTCCTTTATTGATGAGGAAACAGGAGGTGCTTTAGAATGTTGTGTCAATAGGCACCTGGCATGTAAATTACGCCTTGCCTGTGACTATGACCAACTACTCTTATTCTCATTATTTTGGGGAAGCATTGTGTTTCTTAGATTTGTGAGGACAATATTGAGTTGGGACAAAAAGCTGAAGAAAAATTAAAGTTACAAAAACAACCTTAAATAGGCTGTCCGGCACCTGAGAGAGTGCACACAAAAAAATACTGAACATCAGAGGACAGAGAATTCTTTTTTCTTTTAGGAAGCTATCCATCGAAGTACTCATGGGTTTTATGGGAAATGTTTTTAAGTGAATAAATTAAAAGGAAAACAAGGTGGGAAGAAAGTCCACAAATTAAGAAAAATATATCTAAAAGTGCAAAATTAGTTGTAGTGATATATACTCAAAATGTATCAGAAAATCAACAGAAAATACAATCCAAAATATAAAATGGATCTTGAGGCGAAAAAAAAAAAAGATAAAAAAATAATATATAGATAACATCAGTTATTATAATATTGTCAAGATATAATGTATATGTAATGATCACAATATACAAAATAATAATAATAAGGACTAATTATTTTCGCTTTACCCCGTGGAGTTCTGGAGTTAGTTCCTTCATTGGCAATTCCTTGCTGTGCTTTTTTCTCTCTTAAAGGAACACTACAGCATTTGGGATGCAAACATATGTTCCTAATGCTCTATTGTCTCCTCGCCATTTAGATTAGATTAGGTTTGTTTAAATACAAACTTACTTTTACTTTCCTTTTTTTCTCCTCCTTCAGCAACCACATCCGGCAAGCATCACTGCATTGCCTTCTCGTCCAATCCAATGCTTCTCATAGTGGATATTGGGACGAGAAGCACATGCACGGCACATGTAGTGACCGCGTCCAATCAGATGTTTCCAATGTTCCATAATCGAGTTAAACTTGGTTATGAGTGTAGAAATACCTCAAATGGATGTCAAGAAGGCAGCTACTATAGATGTGTTTAGCAGTGCTAAAGCGCAAGGTGCACTGCACCAAAACCACTTCATTGGTTGCCTTTTGTGTCCCAGCCACATTAACAGCTATAAACCATGCATCTTCTCTTGTATTTTTTATCAGAATAGCGAACATACCTACAAAAACAAAAATATTAAAACAAAAATAAGATTAAAACTGAGAATATTCTTTCCATTAAATTGTCATAATTGATTAAGTAGCAAATTCTGCTGGTTTTTTATATTTGATTGCATTTAGTACAACTTTGATTATCACATTAGTTTTCAGTTATTATCAAGAGGCTTTTTATTGGTTCCAGAGAGAGCTAGGTTTTGTTTAGGCCGCGTGCTTTTCGAACACGTTCGCATAACTAGCAAGATATTCTGTTAATAAAATCTATGGGGAATACAGATATTTTTTCCTTGGTTGAACTAAAGATCATTGCATCTTAAAAAGCAAACTTTCCTAATGTAATGTCAGCACTGACCTAACCGAACTGATGACGGTTTAATAACAGAGCAATTATAGTTTGTATTTCCTGGTGCATATAGAAAAAGCAGGCGTACATATCTTTACTGCTCAAACTACGGGCCAACGCTAGAACACTTATCAGAAATTCTGTCTTCATTGGTAGATGTTAAAAGTAAAGGGGAAAAAAAAGACTTAGTCATCACAGGAGCAATAAACAGCAATTTAAAAGGATACAATGAAAAGTAGGATTTGTTTGCAAGCTAAACATTCTAGGTTTTTATTAAAATAAATAAATAAATAAATAAAAACTTTGAGCACGATTTGTTTTGCTCATGCCATTTGTCTTTAGTTTTACAGATAATGTCACTGAAGATTTGATGATTTTTTTTTTACAGATTTTCTGTAGCCCGTGGGTGTAAACTGGGATGAGATCTGGAACCAGAATGAGGAAGCAAAAATTCCAAAGAGTATAATGGGTTCAGGCAGAGCTATAGCAAGATCATACCTCCCAAATTTCAAATGGGCAAAAAGTGACATTTTAATTGTAGGCGTGTGAGTGCAGGTGTGGCCAGCAGCGTGGGGCTGCTCTGACACATTTTAGGTGACTTACTAATAACAATTAGCGGAAATGTAATTTAGAATAAGAACAATGTATCTTATTTACACAGACAGATTTATAAACACATGTATTCTAGTTTAAAGACACATTACGGTGAGTATTGTTGCTGTGGAGCTCTGTTATACACATTAGGATAGAAAAAGGGACAGATGGATTTGTACACAAAATAGGGACTGTCCCTGCTAAATATGGACACTTGGGAGGTATGTGATCTAATCCAAACACGTTAGAAGGTTTTATAAGGTGAATCTGATCAGGGTGTATTTGTGATGTGAGAAGTTACTATGCGACATAATACCAGCTTGTGTTATTTTGTAGAAGTGTACTTGTGCTATGTGCACTAGTGAAAAGAATTGACTCTCATGTCCTAGTGCAAGTCAATACCTCCCAAGTATACCTATTTATTTTCTAATGTGTACTCTGCTATATAAACTGTGAAAGTCCTCTCGTCTGTAACACTTTGAGAAAGCCTGTTTATTAGGTGAAATATGTTAGTGTATTACTCTGCTTCAAGATTATCTTATAAGATGCTTTTTAATAAAGTTACTGTATTTTTTTTTTTTTTTTTATCATCCTTGGACCTTTCTGTCATAAGCCTGACATTTGGACATTATTTTCCTTGGTGGGGAACATACCACTTGCGCCTTATGGAGTGAGCAAAACCAATTTTTGCTCTGTGTCAGTGTGTCAGTGAGTACATATGCTATTTATTTCTATTAATTTTATCACAGAGTGAGCAATATAGTTTACTTCCATATACTACGGTGTGGAGTCCTACCACATACATCCAAGAGTGAAAAACACACCATGAGTGGGAATTATTTCATGCCACGCTATTTATTAGGAGCCATCAGAAGTCTCCAATAAATGTGAGTGCACTGGTATATACTAATTATATCCAATATACTTAAAATATTACACTATATTAGTGTCATTGTTTGTTTTCTTCATATACTCCTGGACTAACCTGAATTGGACCGAGATATCAAGTTCATATCCACAGGCAAGGATTGTACCGTTCGCGCACATCAATTGGAGCTAATTATCAGCTCCACACACTGTAAGTGCAATTCCCCTTCTTTTTCTTCAATCAATAATTAATCTACTTCACTATTTTCTATCTCTGCGTACTCTCTTCTCGTTTCATATTTACCATGATCTGAGGAACCTCTTAAGGCGCTACCCCCCTCCTTCTGCATTTTATACATATGTACAGATATGCACATATATATTACATTCAATAACACTATATTGGTGAATTCACAAAACAGATTGTCTATGTATTTAAGAAGTCCCGGAGCCCACTTACAGGGTTATTTACTAAAAGGAGAGTTCAAAATATAATTAAAATCTAAGGCCAAATCAGTCAAACTGAACGCAAAGCTGGCTTAGAGAAATTTTCCAAGTGAACTATTTTGACCTTAACATTTGAAAAAGAAATGTCCGTACATTTAATTCCAAGGCCGCCCTGTTTCTTCAGGTATACATCGTGTCTTTTTTTTTAATATAAATCTATATCTGGGAATCTTTGCCATTCAGAAGGAGTCAGCGGTGTGTGATACAAAGCAATTTCCTGTGTAAAGCCTAAATGTTGGAAAAAATGTACAGCAATGGGTGTCATACTGCAGCCCAAAATACTCAAGGCTTTGAGGGATATTTCTATATTCACACTGAAAGCCTTATTTATTTGCCAGGTCATGTCTCCTGGAGATCCAAGGCCATCATATAAGCAAGGATTATCCAGCTGACTGTGACAACATCTCTGGAGTCTATCTTAATGGGCAGCTAGCTCTTACATCTACGGGACAGAATATGTGAGTGTGTTTCAGTGCGACAGTCACTTATGAATTCAGAATGATGTCTATTCACCACATATTTTGCATTAGCAGGTAAACACGCAGCTATTTATTCCTGCACTGCTGGCTATGAAGCCTTAATAACAACCGCAACACGCACTCTAAATACTCCCTTAATTTACCCTTTCAGTACCTTCCTACCATGGAACTCGTAATATGTAATCAGCCATGAAGTGGTTAGTTTAACATTGACCTTGGGTTGGGCAGGGGATAAATCACTTGATGCCTACAGAGTTAGGTTTTCTATTAAAGAAAGATGTCAATTAAAATATCCCAGAATAGCCCATATTTCCCACAATCTAATTAAAGCATCAA
The DNA here is from genome assembly GCF_036172605.1 of Pelobates fuscus. NCBI lineage: Eukaryota > Metazoa > Chordata > Amphibia > Anura > Pelobatidae > Pelobates > Pelobates fuscus. The sequence goes on along the minus strand of NC_086329.1, from coordinate 18,317,315 downwards.
TCTTCGCCGTTTGAAATGTAGAAACAAATGTTTTTTCTCAATAGATGGGTCTGCTATGTCTGTTGCTAGTAAATATCTAAAGATATATGTATAAATAGATATAATAAGATATGACCTCTCTCATCACCTTTAAATCAGTGTATTGACATAGAGGGCTATGTTATCAGCAAAGTCCATTATCCTGAGAATTTAGTGATGGGGAGAGCAAGAGAAACCTCCTACATGTTTGTTTTTTTCTGCTTATGATCACAACAGCTACAAAGCATGCACTGTAGTTGCTGTGATTACTTCTATAGTGATGGTGCCTCACACTTGGCTAGAGGAATATAGGAGCAGAATGACAAACTACATTCCATTCTGACATTAATGAACTGGTAGAGAGATGGTGCTAGGGTTTTGGGGAAAACGTGAACATTTGCCCTGCCTCACAACTGTTTCAAAATCAGGGTAAACTTTGCCAAAAGTGCTCGCCGCTGGTCTTCAATCAACAACTACACAGCCTCCACTGCGTAGTTAGCAGACGTCAGACAATATACACCAAATATTGGCTTGCTCAGAGTAAATGCTTTAGACAGCAATTCCATTAAAAAGGTTTATTTTAGAATATATGGGTAAATGTGACCTACCTACCTGGGGAAAGGAACATGGGTGGAATCAGAGTGTAGGTGACAGCGAATGCCTCCATAACTTCAACCCATTTTTATTAAATGCAAAATAGCTTACAGGTTCACATTAAACAAAGACATCTCTTAAAGCAATTAAACATATGTATTATTATCATCATAAATGATGTGTGGATGTCTCTTTAAAAGAGATGTTTATGGTTAATGTTAACCTGTCAACTATTTAGCGTTAAATTAAAGTTGCAGTTTCAAATCATATGAGCAATTTTGTGAATAGCATGAGAATGGGACGGGGTTGGGTGGGCCACAAGGGTTTGAGCTAATGATGCACTAAGGGGGAGACATAGGACAGAGGCCAAGGGTAGGCAACTTTCAGCACTCCAGATATTGTGCACTACATCTCCCATAAGGGGCGGACTGGCCGAGGTAGGGGGCCCGCCACCCAGCCACTTTGTATGTGTCTTTGACACAGACACACAACAAAATTTGCGCCAACAGCTTGAGTTCAGCGCCTCCCTCGGGCCCTGCAGTGCTTACCAGAGGTGAAGCTAGGATCCGAGGGAGCAGAGGGGAATTTCATCCCTGTGAGCGTGGGCGCGCAATGTCGACGTCACGCATGCCCATCGACGTGTGCCGCCTGCACGGGCCACCCGCAATGCTTATGATTAGGAGCCCTGTGTAATGCCGCGATGCATGGAGTTACTTACCAACAAGCTGAGAGAGGAGGGAGCCAGACTCCCATCACACTCAGCCAGATGCCACCCTCCTGAACCAAAAAGGTATGTAAGCAGGGGGGTGGTTAAAATATGTAATGTGATCTGTGTATGCATGTTATCTGTATGTGTTATAGTGTGTCTGTGTATCTGCATGTGTGTCTTAGTGTGTGTCTGTATCTGTATGTATGTTAGTGTGTATGTGTTAGTGTGAGTCTGTATGTATGTTAGTGTTTGTATATATGTGTGTGTGTGTCTGTGTATCAGCATGTATTTTAGTGTGTGTCTGTTTATCTGCATGTATGTTAGTGTGTATCTGTATGTATGATAGTGTGTGTATATCTGTATGTATGTTAGTGTGTATGTGTTAGTGTGTGTCTGTGTATCTGCATGTATTTTAGTGTGTGTCTGTGTATCTGCATGTATGTTAGTGTGTGTATATCTGTATGTATGTTAGTGTGTGTCTGTGTATCTGTATGTATGATAGTGCGTGTATATCTGTATGTGTGTTAGTGTGTCTGTATCTGTATGTATGTATGTTAGTGTGTGTATATCTGTATGTGTTAGTATGTGTCTGTGTATCTGCATGTATGTTAGTGTGTCTGTGTATCCGTATTGTTGTGTTTGTGTATGTGTGTGTGTGTGTGTGTTTGTGTGTCTTTATGCATGTTACTGTGTGTCTGTGTATCTGTGTATCTGTATGTGTGTTAGTGTGTCTGTAAATTTGTATGTCAATGTGTGTGTCTGTGTATCTGTATATGTGTTGGTGAGTGTGTATGTATCTGTACAAGTAAATACACCCCTGCATTTAAATATCAACACTACATACAGACACACCCCTACATTCAAAGGCAAACAGTACACACAAATACACCCGTACATTCACACACACTCCATTCAAAACATGCTTACAGTCAAACATACAAACACTGCTCGGGGCTAAGTTCAACCCTGCAAGGATTGGAAAATGGTAGATACCCATCTGGCAAAGTATTATGGTAGTTGTATGAAAGATGGGGATCTACCTTTTTTTCCATCCTTATGATAGGTGGACCGAAAAAAAATATTGCACCAGCACCCACTCTAATTTAGGTCAAAACCGTGAATAAAATAACTTTTTAATGGTAGGAAAGGGGGGCTGGGGACCTAAAAACTACCCCACTACAGCCCCTGTCCCCCACAACCACCCAACACTACATTCTCTATCTGCAATTAGAACCCCTATACCCCATCTACAGCGCCTTTCCACCCATTAGAGCCCCTGTTGGCCATTAGAGCCCTTATCTTCCCACACACTACAACTCCTGTCCCCTACTGAAGCCTCTCCCCCCCCCCCCCCCCCATTAACCCCCCATTACAACTCTTTCTTTAACACATGCATCTGTTAGTGATGTGAATTTGTGTCTCTTGCAGGTTGGTGGGTACACGGGGGCCCCATGATCTCCTATTGCCCGAGGGCCCCATGAGTTGTCAGTCCGCCCCTGTCTCCCATAATGCTATTACAGCCATAATGCTTGCAGAATAGCAAGAAACATGTAGTCTTCAATATCTGGAGTGCTGAAGGTTACCTACCCCTGTAATAAGCTGTCCTACCCTAAAAAAGGGGCTGATCTATTTAAAAATGGGGCATGCTAGCCGTGGTGCGGTTAGGTACCCCAGATTCACTGCACTTAAAGGGTCACTCGAGGCTGGAAATTACCCGAATTTTTAGTGCATAACATAAATAAAGCACTAACATATGCAAACAAAAAATATGCTCACATGTAAATTTTCTCCAGACGTTTTTTGGATAACAGGATATTTACTAAAAAGTACTGAAAAACCACATTGCAAAATTTAGTAAGATTTAGTAGCAGTATTTTAATAGCAGATTAGAAACATTTCTCATGCGTTGCCATAGTTACAGATTGGATATTTTAGTCTGAATTTCCTAATTTGGTTTTCCTCTCGCTTTCAGCTCACTGTTTAGCGAATAAACCCCCATCGTATCGGAGTATGTGAGAGTTTTTGCAGAGACTCAGTGTTGGAAAGAATGCGAGTGCAAAAGAGACTAAGCAGTTATAATTCATTGCAGCCAATTAACACCCACATGTTAATCCTCCAATGGGGACACCAACGCCTTACATCTTTATAATGTAATATCTTTATAATACAGACTTTGAGTCCCCCCTCCTCATTTTTTAGAGGCAGACATAGATGTGCCATTTATGGATTGAGGCAATCTGGGCCATTCTGATTAATCTGCCCCTCACTCACTCAGATAGCTGTCAGCCCACCCTGTGACCCAGAATGATGCTCTCCAAGGAACCCCTTTAGTAGCACCTCCCCTGCTGGTGGCAGGTTCCCTGTTCTGTGTCAACTGTGTGCATTCTCAGCAATCAAGGCACACAGGCTCCCTCTGCCTGTACTAGAGAGCTTGCACCTCACTGTATCTCTTGCATTCCTGTATCTGTGCACATACACACAGTCACTTAGCCTTGCACACCACCCTTGCAGTCACTGGAACAAGCAAGCACAAGGCACAGAGGGATGTCTCCCAGCCACTGATTCAGGGACCAGCAACACACTGTGATTAGTAGCAGTTTCAGGACCTTGAGATCACCAGCAGATTTACAGAGGAGCCATTAATCACCAGCAAGTCCAGTGATCACCAGGACTTTCTCTAATCACCAGCAGCTCAGGATTCACAGATCACCAACAATTGCACCAGTGATCACCAGCAGCAGCTCCTCCAGGACCTCATTCAAGGTGAGCCCTTCAGCACTTTTCACAGTCATTCTGAGCATCTACCCTGGGTGTGTATTTAAAGAACCCACATGCCAAATAGATGTGTGGATAAGAGGGAGGCTGTGAGATGTGCATGCTTTTAGCTTCTCTCTCTCTCTCTCTCTCTGTGTGTTTTTTCTTTTCACTGCTTGAGTTTGAAGAGGAAGGAAGGAAATGGGAGTTAAAAATAAAAGAAGTTTGACTAGAAGATCACTTTCCTTTCTGTAGGCAACTTGAAGGCTGGTTCTTCCAGTTTTCGGTAGAGTTCAATATAACTTGCATTTTGGAAGGGAAAAAAAGAAATCCTAGCATTTTGCTGGAGTGCATGCAGAGAATTGGTTTATTGTTTGCAACTAAATATCAGTTGCTCCTGTAGCAGTTCTACAGGGCTCTGTTCCATTCACTAGGAGTTCTACAGGGCTCTGATCCATTCAGTAGCAGTTCTACAGGGCTCTGATCCATTCCGTAGCAGTTCTACAGGGCTCTGTTCCATTCAGAGGTGATGGGGTTAATTAAATCAGGTGAGTGCCTGCTTTTATAACCTGCATGTAATCTGTATTTTTGATATTTATTGTTCTGATCTAGCAAGGGGCTTGATTTTTGTAATATCTCAGTAATTTATGGACGGGAGAGGGTTAAACATATAGCACACCTTATTTGCAGGGAGTCCCAGTGGCGAAACAATAGCAATGATAAAATGTGCAGCTAGGGGGCGTGCTATTAGTGACTGTATGGGCTTGTAGAGCGCCCTCTGTAGGGAAACAAAAGATCTACCATTACTTGAAGTATTGTTGCAGCTGGTTAATGGTATATTTTGGAGGTTAATAATATATTTTGCAGACAATATACTTATAAAAATACTAATGTTTTATGTCCATCATATTAGGTCTTTTCTAGAGGTTTATAGTGATGGAAGTGCATTACAGAGCCTCCCAGTGATCGTGCACACTGTAATATAAGGTGGTGTGGGTGTATCACAGAGCTCCATAACAATATTACACACTGTAATTTAAGGTGGTGTGGGTGTATCACAGAGCTCCATAACAATATTACACACTGTAATTTAAGGTGGTAGGGGTGTATCACAGAGCTCCATAACAATATTACACACTGTAATTTAAGGTGGTAGGGGTGCATCACAGAGCTCCATAACAGTCTTGCACGCTGTAATATAAGGTGGTTGGGGTGCATCACAGAGCTCCATAACAATATTACACATTGTAATTTAAGGTGGTGTGGGTGTATCACAGAGCTCCATAACAATATTACACACTGTAATATAAGGTGGTTGGGGTGCATCACAGAGCTCCATAACAATATTACACACTGTAATATAAGGTGGTTGGGGTGTATCACAGAGCTCCATAACAATATTACACACTGTAATATAAGGTGGTTGGGGTGCATCACAGAGCTCCATAACAATATTACACACTGTAATATAAGGTGGTTGGGGTGCATCACAGAGCTCCATAACAATATTACACACTGTAATATAAGGTGGTTGGGGTGTATCACAGAGCTCCATAACAATCTTGCACACTGTAATATAAGGTGTTGTGGGTGTATCACAGAGCTCCATAACAATATTACACACTGTAATTTAAGGTGGTGTGGGTGTATCACAGAGCTCCATAACAATATTACACACTGTAATATAAGGTGATGTGGGTGTATCACAGAGCTCCATAACAATCTTGCACACTGTAATTTAAGGTGGTAGGGGTGTATCACAGAGCTCCATAACAATATTACACACTGTAATATAAGGTGATGTGGGTGTATCACAGAGCTCCATAACAATATTACACACTGTAATTTAAGGTGGTGTGGGTGTATCACAGAGCTCCATAACAATATTACACACTGTAATATAAGGTGATGTGGGTGTATCACAGCGCTCCATAACAATATTACACACTAATTTAAGGTGGTGTGGGTGTATCACAGAGCTCCCCGGTGATCTTAATCACTGTGATGTATGATGGTATCACAGAGCTTCCTAGCAATCTTGCGTACTGTGATGTATTACAGAGCTCGCTAACAATCGTGCGCACTGTAATTTAAGATGTATGACGGCATCACAGATCTCCCTAATCTCACGCAGTGTGAAATATGATGACATCCCATAACAATCTTACACACTGCAATGTGTAGTGATATGAGCTCATCACAGAGCTCCCAAGCACTAAAACAAACAGTTACTTGCAAGGTGTAACTTTGAGCAGTATTGATTGAAATTATATGATGTACCAAATACTTTGCTGTTTTCGATTTCCATAATTGATTATTATTATTATCGGCATTTATATAGCGCCAACAGATTCCGTAGCGCTTTACACTATATGAATGTATAATTGTAAAGCAGTGCGGAATATGTTAGCGTTACAAAAAATGCTGCTAATAATAGGAAGTGTATCACAGAGCTCCACAGTCATAAATCATATAAAGACACTATGTGCATAGACAGAGTACAGTAACCGAGCATCTCTTTTAATTCTAACCTCTGCATGAACATAAAGCAAGATTTACCAAGGCAAAGCAGGTGCTATTCCGGCGCAAAGTGCTAAATAAAGCCCAATCACCATGGAAACCAATAAAATGTCTCCTCGTATTTAGCACTTTGCACCCACAAATAGTAGCCGTTTATGTTGATACATGTCCCTAATAGTTTGGTGCTCGGAGTTTCATCTTAATCATTGGAAACATACCTGTGTAACCAATGGGATTATTGGGATTTAATATATTCTCTGAATCTCCCTTATAATTGTTACAAACATGTAAATAACTGAATATTAAATATTTAGTACCATGCTTTGGGCACCCTTTAAGGGCTTAAATGTTTCCTAAATCAGTGTGTGACTTCTATAGTTTTTTTGATATAGATGGATCTGATTTCTAATAAGATTGAGAGTACTTTACAAAATTGTTCTAGAGTCGTGCAGAATCTTTATTTGCCATCGTTCTGCAAGGCTTGTCCATATGGGCTCTGTTCTTCCAAAGTCATGTTTAACGTTCCCATGACTGTCACATCTGAAAACCCTTCTGTCATCCCTGTCTTCTCCTGGTAACTCCGTCTGCAAAACACCCTCTCATTCACAAAACACTTATTGTATCTGTCAAGGGCAAACTAAACCCTGCTCTGAAGAAAGGAAAAAAAAAAAAAACTTTTTTATTTAAACATGGTGTTTATGAAATGCTACGTAAAAATATGGTCCTTCCCCCTCGCTTGTCAATCAGTTCTTGGCATAAAAAATATATTAGTCAGGTCACCTGATTTGCATCACAGCAACTACACCAAAGGAAAGTGCAGTTGATTTAACAGTGTGCTAATGAGCAATAGAGTCAGTGTTTTGGCATGATGGGGGGGAATGGCGACTTTCGAGGATTGGGCTCCTGTTTAGTGAGTGTTATTGGGGGGAACTTATAAAATATCCTGGAAATCACACACACTTTTTTTTTTATATTCCTCATTGTCATGTCCTCTACCAGAGGCCTGGGAGTCTGAGGGTTTTGCGCAGTATCTTAGCTGTTCCTAGAATTGCACTCTAATGTACAGCGATCTCAGATGTCCTACCTGGAATCTGCTGAAGCCACTCCCCCATCTCGGGGGGTCACAGCCCCCGAGTGCTCCTATCACAGCTAGGAGTAGTACTGCCTTCAGCAGGGTATATACTGATTCGCCATGAAACATTTAGTTCTCACATTGCGACTTTGTCTTCCAGAATCGAGAACCGCAGCAGAATAAAGTGATCTAAAATTGGTTTATTTCTCACCCGTTTTAGATATCTTCCATAAAGAAATCCTTAAAGAGACCCTCTAAGTACCATAACCACTACAGTGGAATCTAGTGATTATGGTGCCAGTGTGAGTCTATTTGCACCAGGGGTGGGGAACCTTCGGCCCTCCAGATGTTGTGGACTACATCTCCCTTGATGCTTTGACAGCATTATGATAAAGGTAGTGCAGAACATCTGGAGGGCCGAAGGTTCCCCACCCCTGATTTAGACCGATCCCAGAATTCTCCCCAACTTATATTAGATTTGCAATGGGGTGATTTCTAAAGGACCATTGTGGGGCAAAGTTGTGAACACTGTTCAGTTACCATGGAAACTAATTGGATGTTCCTATTGGTTATCCATTTTTAGAACTTTATCCCAGAGTAACCATTTATATGAAAGCTCCTTCTCCCAATGAACCTGCTTTTTAAAATCTAATTACACCACATGTATATTTACATTTATATGTTGGCGTGAAATGTATAATATAAGAGGACAATTTGTGAGATATATATATATATATATATATATATATATATATATATATATATATATATATATATCTCTATCTATCCAGGAAAAGAGTAGAGCACTCCAGAGGACTTGTTTAACCCCTTAAGGACCAAACTTCTGGAATAAAAGGGAATCATGACATGTCACACATGTCATGTGTCCTTAAGGGGTTAAAGTAGTTTATTCCGTGAAAAAATCGACGTTTCGACCCTCAGGTCTTTATCAAGATCTTCTTGATAAAGACCTGAGGGTCGAAACGTCGATTTTTTTTTTCACGGAGTAAACTACTTTAAACAAGTCCTCTGGAGTGCTCTACTCTTTTCCTGGATATATATTTACGCTTTGCAGCACCGAGGCTTTTTTCCCCTTTGGATCTACTTAAAGGTAGAGTGCCAGACTCTGAACATTTTGTTTATATATATATATATTATTTTTTTTATTAACATAGTCAATATTAATTTATTTAATTTTTATTTTCAATTGACCAGAATATGCCTTGCAGTGGGAATTTCCTAATTATGACCAGTTGCACAATATTGTAATTCATTCATCGTACAAAAAAAAAAATGACTGCATTTAATTTTGCCCATATTTTGTATTTCAGCATCTGGATTTCCCCCCTTTTCCTAAAAATAAATGTCAAAAAATGGTCACATTTTATAATTAAATAATGAATTACCTGCTGGCTGTCAATCAAATAGTCAGAGATGTTTTAGTCCAGCTTCTGTTAGCTCCCTTGAGCTAAAGGAAGTGTCAGACGTGCTCTCCTTGAGTGCGCCATCTCCCCCCCCCCCCCCCCCTCCCCACATGCTGCCTCTCAGACCTCCGATCAGCATTCATTCTGAACAGTGAGCTGTGCACACACGGAGGAAGCATTGGAGGTTATTTCTCTGTGAAAAGTTTGAGCATCTCTTCCAAGGACAAAAAGTAAAGTATTGCAGCTTTTGCAAGCACAAGCTCTTTGAAGATATACCTTCTTCTAACGTGAAGTTTGGGATCAGATACTCTACCAGAATCCCCCATAGACAGATGTCCTCTAGGTTTTGTAAATTTCCCTACTCAAACCAAATTGGGAAACTCCTAAATCTTGGCGTGCCTATAGGCGACGAGGATGGGAACCCAGGTTTAAAGCCTGTGTAATTTTAAGCAGGGCCGGCCTGGGAATGCAAAGCAGCCCTATAAGGCATTGTGTGTGTGTGTGTGCGTGTGTGTGTGTGTGTGTGTGTTTTTATGAATTAGATTTACTCAATCTGGGGTAGCAATATTTTAAATGTTAGAAAGAGATATCTAACATGATCACTAAAAGGGGTGTGTGTGTGTGTATATATATATTATTATTATTATTATTGCCATTTATATAGCGCCAACAGATTCCGTAGCGCTTTACAATATTTTGAGAGGGGGGATGTACCAATAAATAAGACAATTACAAGAAAACTTACAGGAATAATAGGTTGAAGAGGACCCTGCTCAAATGAGCTTACAGTCTATAGGAGGTGGGGTATTAGAAACATTAGGATAGGAAATATCAAGTAGGAGTGAAGCAGAGCTGGAGGAGAGAGCAAAGCACTATCCCATAGGAGAGCAAGAGACAGGTATGTAAGGGAGAGATTACTCTGGGAGGCCATACGCTTTCCTGAAGAGATGGGGTTTAAGGCCCTTCTTAAATGATTGAAGACTAGGGGAGAGTCTGATGGCAGTAGGCAAGTTATTCCATAGGAGAGGAGCCGCCCGTTAAAGGTCCTGCAAGCGCGAGTTGGCCGTACGGGTGCGAGCAGCGGTCAGGAGGTGGTCGCGGGCAGAGCGGAGGGTACGGGGAGATTACAGTGGCATGTTTAAGGTCAGCAGGAACAGTGCCAGAAGAGAGAGAGCAGTTAAAGATGTATGTTAGGATAGGCACAAGACAAGGGGAGAGAGATCTGATGAGGTGAGATGGGACAGGATCAAGTGGGCAAGTGGTGGGGCGAGAGGAATGGAGAATACATATTATACATTATAATATATATATATATTATACACTCTCTCTTTTGGTATGTTCCTTTTTTAATTATAAATATTAGTCCTTTCAGGGTAAAAAATAAATAATAATAATTATGCAGGCACAGACAATCTCACTGATACAAGTTCAAAGGCTCACAGACAGGCAATCTCATTGACAAAGACAGACAAGCTTACCGTTGCATACAAACGTAGTACAGACAAACTCTCACTGACACACACAAGCTTACTACAGACAAACTCACTGACACACACACATACATGCTTACTATACACATGCTCACTGGCGCGCGCACACACACACACATGCTTAATACATACATGCTCACTGACACATATGCTTAATACATACATGCTTACTACAGACCTGCTCACTGACACATACAGACATGCTCACTGACACACATGCTTAATACAGACATGCTCACTGACACACACACACACACATACATGCTCACTAGCTGCAGTATATTTGAAGCCTACCTGGCATTGCAGGCTTCTGCTGTGGAAGCCATGGGAGGTGAGAACTTAATTTCCTGCCCTGAAGTCAGCAACTTGAAATCGGGGGTGGAGCTTTGGTGCCACAAAGCTCCCTCCCTACAGTGCTCCCTCCGGCCGCAGCATCCTCAAGTCCCTCCCTCCATAATTCCCTCGGACTCTCACAGCCTGAAGAGGAAATTACCAAATGACCTTAGTTAAAAGTATTAATGCTCTTTCCCTGGCACCGGGAAGTTTTCCAGTATCCCGGTTGGCCAGTCCGGCCCTGATTTTAAGGGCATACTAGGATAGCAGGTGGCTAATCGAAAGCCCTCACAGTTCTGCCGACGCATTTATCCTCCCCTGTCCATCATTTTTATGTAATCGGATTATTTTGATGTCGTGATTCCGATCTGGCCTTGAACACATTGCTGCATAATGTACCGTGTTTCCATTATGGAAAGGCTGCATGAAATTTACTTAGCTTGTAAGCTTTTTTTTGTTATTGTTCGCACTCTTCATTATTCTACGCATTGAAGAGCGAGTGCCTAGTGCTTGATCTAAGCTATTATGTGACTAATTACACGGAATGCCGCGTATTGTTCTGTAAGAACTGGGAGGTGGATGGCAAATCTTAATGCGCTCTGCTTGTTAATAAGTACATTCAAATAATGGAACAAGATATTAAACGCACAGAAAAGGGTTCACAAACTGTGGCAGATAAGATAACCTCGCTAAATTCATCTGATGCGATTTCCAAACCTGGGTTTCTGAATTGTAATATTTGTGCAAGAACATTGTGATCCTGGTCATAACTGCAACATTTCATTGTTCTAGTGCCTAGAGATTTTTAAAAACATCCGTATAGTCATTACAAATCCACTTTATCTGAATCATGCCAATAAACTGCCATTTTTTACAAAAATTTCCTTACCGGATTTGCATGATTCTCTTCCCTTAAATATATCTGTCTTTTGATGGAGAGAGGGAACAATGATTTTATACCGGAGAAAGGAGTTTTTGGTTTTAAAGATTTTTTATTTTTATTTTTTTTTATATATATTGTAAAGAACTTCCATATAAGAAATTAATTCTTAAACCGTTACACTGATCTACGTATCTTAAACAGAAACTTAGTCCCTTATTGAAGTAGTTACTGATACCGGAGAAACTGACGGAAGCGAAGCACAGAGAGATGGACACAGGTTTCTTCAGGAAGGAAGAGATTCTTTATTGGATCACCGATCGGGACTCAGAGGGACTAGTGTCACCAAAATACAACAAGTTCTGAGCCCCGGACAATAGTGCAGGCTCCTTATATAGGCACATAACTCCTCCCATATTAAGCTCCACCCGCACATTCTCTTAACCAATCAACACAAATAAGAATTAACTTCCTGCTTGACCACATGGCCTGTCCAGCACAATGGAGGAGGGGAATACTATATCCTGTATTCTTGCACATGCTCCGTACACTACTGATCGTATCTTGCCTCGTGCAACCAACTGATCGATACGTCAGCATATGCACGTACACATGCCACGTGGTAATCTCGGCCTACTAAATTTATTTTTACCGAGATTCCACCACATTACCAATATAGTGACCGTGGTGATTGGTCTGTATGTGTAACGTTTAATGATGCACATAAAGAGCTGAATCCCTTTGTTACACCCCCGGCAGTGTCATTAGCTAGCGCAGAACAGGAGTTTTTGGCTGGCCTATGTCAGTTCTGTGCATATTGGATGTCTATCACCAGTCTTGTCTGTGTTCTGATGCACATCCACTCATCCCTAGCTTCCTGGTGCCTCATTATGACATCATATATAGCATGGAACCCTTACATTGGTCTCCTTTTATAATGTCAGTCTGTGGCATTTTTCGATGATGTGTACACATGTGTGACAACATGGCCCTCTGTATTCAATCACAACTCGGTATAAGGTGTGTGTGTGTGTGTGTGTGTGTGTATGTATATATACATACACTTTCTGCTTGCCCTGTTGTGGACAGCGCCCAGATGCTCCTGTGAGTAGAGGCGCATCACAGCGTTAGGCCCCGCCCTTAGTTTTAAGCTCTGCCTCCTGCCTGAAGGCCCATAGAGCTCATGCAAGGCTGGCTGGGCTGGAAGGTGAGTACACACAGGAAGGGGAGGGGCTAAAGAGGGTACAGAAGGGTAAAGGGCTACATAATGGAGGAGGGGCTAAAGAGGGCACAGGAGGGGATAGGGGCTTAAGAGGGCAAACGGAGGAGAGGGACAAGAGGGCACAGAAGGGGAGGGGCTAAAAAGGGCACAGGAGGGGAGGGGGTCAATGAGTGCAGATTAAGGGAGGTGGCTAGACAGGGCACAAGATTGGGAGGGGCTATATAAGGGCACAGGAGGGGAGAGGGCTAAAGAGTGCACAGGAGGGGGGAGAGGCTACATATGGCACAGAAGGGGATAGGGCTAAAGAGGGCACAGGAGGGGAGACGGTCTAAAAAGGGCACAGCGGGGGAGAGGGCTAAAGAGACACAGAGATGCTGGGGGGAAAAGGCACACTGATGGGCTGAGATGGGACAAAGACACACACGGATGGGCTGAGATGGGACAAAGACACACATGGATGGGCTGGGAAAGAGGAAAAAGACACACAAAGGAGTTGGGGAGAAAAAGATATACAAAGAGGCACACAGAATGACTGTGGGGATGAACAAACACACAGAATGGCTGGGGAGAGAGACACACAAAAGGGAGGGGGGAAAAAGAGACACACAAAGGGGTTAGAAATAGATGCCTGCTGGCAGAAGAAAGAGACCAGCCACAGTTGCCAGCCTGCCTGCCAACCAGCCACAGCAGCCAGCCAGCAACAGTAATTAAAGGGACACTCCAGGCACCCAGACCACTTATGCCCATTGGAGTGGTCTGGGAGCACACTCCAACTACTCTTAACCCTGCAAGTGTAATTATTGCAGTTTTTTATAAACTGCAATAATTACCTTGCAGTGTTAACTCCACCTCTAGTGACTGTCTATCAGGCAGCCACTAGAGGGCACTTCCCGGTTTCTAGCTCAGGAAACCTGTGCTAGAGCGTCGCTGGACGTCCTCACGCTGTGTGAGGACCTCCAGCGTCTCTCATTTCCCCATAGGAAAGCATTGAAATGCATTTTCAATGCTTTCCTATGGGTCATTGCCGCGCATGCGCATGCGCATTAGGTCTCCCCGGCTGGTGGGCGGGACCAGCATATTTGTGCAATGAATATTCTTGAAAACATAAAAAATTATTATGGGTACTTTTTACATTTTAAAAATGTAAAACACACTACATCCCCTACAAACAGACATACCCTGCACACACACAGTCACACTGCATTCCCTGCACAGACTAGACACACACTGCATCCCCAGGACACTCTCAGACACTACAGACACTGTATAGCATAATGGATGTGGTTGTGTTTTGGTGTGGATGCTTGTGGTGAGAAGTAGGGGGCAGCATTTAATCAATTTGTTTTATTTTTTACAGTACAGCTGAGGTGGATATTGGACAAGCTTAATGTCAACTATAGGAGGGTTTATCAAATTTATTTTTGGGTTAAAGTCCCTGGTCCACATAGCAACGCCCCTGGGGATGGGATAGAGCCTAAAGTGGAGGACAATGGTGAGAAGTCACATCGGGACATTTAGAAAAAACATACTGCTTAACACAACAATGCATGCACACACAGTAATGTCTAGTGAAGGACACTTATGCATACAAACATACACACGTCTTACAAATACATTCTTGCACTTACTAACTTATTTTTTACAAATATTCAATAACTGCATCTGTATTTATACACAAATATTCATTTGAATTCACAAGAATAATTCATTAATATTATACATGAATATTATTTTGAATCCACACACATCTGTAAATACATTTCTCCATTGCAAATACATTGACTCTCTGCAAAATACACCCAGCTTACACACAGTTCATACAAAAACACTACCAGCTGACAAGCTTTTTTTGTGGAAAAGAAATATCACTGATTAGCAATTTTGGGACAACAATGACACTGGTCAGCGATTTGGGCACACAAGTGGCACTGATATGATGGGCACAAAGATATTGAGACTAAGATGGTACTAATTAGCTATATTGGGACAATGATGGCACTTGGAAGCTATATGGGGACAGAGGTGGCACTGGGAAGCTGGGCACAAATATGGCACTAATCAGCTTTTTGGGGGCAAAGCTGGCACTGTAGGACATGTGACCTGGTTTGGGCGTGGAGTGGTTTCCATAGGAAATGGTTGTGGTTAGAGGTGTTATGTTTGTAAAGGGGAGGAAATGGCAATCTAGCCATACCCACAGCGGGTGCCGAAAATATTCTTGCACCCAGGCATCAGTGACCCCAGGATCGGCCCTGCTGTCATGGTTACTGTTTACCCAAGAGTGTGTTTATATTACTTATTAAGTTTTCTGACATTGGCTTGTCTGACCATTCTTGATCTCTATAAATTATCTTAACACTGAACAGTTTTAGTCCAACTATGATCTTAATCCCTCTCAAACCTTAAAGGGAAACTATAGTGTTAGGAAGCAAAGTGGCTATAGTGCCTCCCTCCCCGTGCTGCAGAAGGGGTTAAAAAAAATCTCTACTATTCTAATGGATATATCCTATTCACGGTATCTTCTTTTTTTTACTTGTTTAATATTTTATTTTTTTTCTTATTATATAAAACATATACAGCCTTTTATGCATTTCCATTTTCTCATATTGCATTTACGTGATATAAAAATTCAAGTGTATACATATCAGACATACAAAACATTAACTATACAATAACAAAAATAAACAAAAAGTCCAGACTGGGGTCTAACTTGAGTCAGATTAGATTTTACTTAAGTAATTTTACATTCCTATTATAGCATCTAGCTATCTTTGTATCAAATGTAAGCAGGGTTCTATAAACTAATTTTCCTGTATGATATCTAGCCAATTTTTCAGAGTACTTGGTTCTTTAACTATCCCTATCTCCATTTTCAACTGATAGATTAATTGTGATTTTACTTCCTCCCATATTGGGATTTCTCTAGCTTTCCATTTCCTAGCAATTGATATTTTGACTGCTAACAGTGTATGGATTATCAGGACAACATATTGGTCTAGATTCTGAGACATATGTAGTTGTAACAGAAAAAACTGTGGTTTCTTATCGACCTTAATTCCTGTCCATGATTCAATATTCTTAGTTACAATATCCCAAAAACTTTTTATCTCACCACATTCCCACCATATATGTAGCATTCCTGCCTTATGTTCCCCGCAGCGCCAGCATTTATCCGATGCATCCGGGTACATTTTAGCAAGTTTATCTGGCGTTAAATACCATCTATTCATGATTTTATATTGGAGTTCCACTAAGTTCAGACAGTGTACATTCTTTATGGTCAAGTTCAGTGCTTTTATCCAGTCCTCGTAACTTATGTTATTGTCTATTTCCTTCTCCCATTTTGATATCACTAGGCCAATAATTTCTTCCGGGTCAGTTTCGATTAACTTAAAACACTTTGAGACTAACTTTTTAATAATAGTATGGTCTTTTAATAATTGTTCCAGTATTAAATGTTTCGCTGAGTAATTTTTTATTAAGTGCTCATTAAGGTACCCCTTTATTCTCATATAGGTAAATATCTCTTTGGCTTGTAACTTATATTCGTCAGTTAAAATATTAAAATCTTTTATCTTGCCATTATCTATTATGTTGTTGATTTTGTTGACTCCTGCATTGATCCAGCTCTGGATGTTTAGATCCATTATATTTTTTTGTAACTGTCTAAAATCAATGCTAGTAAGCAGTTTGTCTTGTAAGTCTAGATCTTTTCTTAATTTGTACCATATGGGGATTAAATTGTTTAGGATCAAGCCCTTATCGTAATTACCTTGTCTAAGGTTTTTTCTATGGTCTGTCTTCCAAAAAAGAGGGTATATATCCTCCTTTATTTCATCATTAAGTAGGCTCTGTTCCATTTTAACCCAAATTTGTTCTTTTGCTACATCGGATTGGGTTATTATTGCATGTGCAATGTTACATACTCTCCAGGTATGATTTAATTGTGGGATTCCCAGTCCACCCGCTTTTATCTTTAATTTTGAATGGTTTCTGCTTAATCTAGGACGTTTTTGACCCCAAATAAATTTGTTAATGATTGATTGTGCTAAAGATAGCCAACTTTCAGAGCAGTAAAGGGGTAGCATGCGAAAGAGATACACCCACTTTGGGTATATATAGAATTTTATAATATTTATTCTCCCCCACCATGATACTTCAATTCCCTTCCAATTATTCAGGGTTTTAGCTGTATCTTTCATTAGCCTTAAAAAATTTTGTTCCATCATATTATTTGGTTCATTAGTAATTTCTATGCCCAAAACTTCCATGGTTTTTTTTTCACAATTAAATCCGAATTTATCAAATAGCTTTTGTTTAATATTCAACGTGAGATTGAATGAGAGTGCTGTAGACTTGCTTAAATTTAATTTATATCCTGAATAGAATGAATATTCCTCTATGGAATCCATGACCTTTTCCATGGATTTCACGGGATTTCTCAGGGTAAGTACCACATCGTCTGCATACATTGTAAGCTTTAGTGATTCGTTCTCTAGTTCTATTCCTTTTATAGAGTCATCCGCTCTGATTTTGTGTGCTAATGGTTCAAGACTAATCAGATATAATAGAGGGGACAGGGGACAACCCTGTCTAGTTCCATTTGTTAACTGGAACCATTCGGAAGAAAATCCGCTTCCCACTACCCTGGCCGTTGGAGTTGTATATAAAGCCATGATAGCCCTGGTGATGTTACCTTGAAATCCGAAGCCAGACAGGGCTGTCTCCAGAAACTCCCACCTTACCCTGTCAAAGGCCTTTTCGGCATCTAGTGACAGGGCAAGGAGGGGGATCTTATATCTGGTTGCCAAATCTGCCACATCTATCAATCTCCTAATATTAGAAGTTGGGGCTCTACTGGATATGAAGCCCACCTGATCTTGATGGATAATACTAGTTATTACATTAGATAACCTGTCTGCTAAAACAGAAGAGTAGATTTTAATATCGCTGTTAAGTAATGAAATAGGTCTATAATTTATTACTAATTCCAAATTTTTTCCAGGCTTTGGAATTGGAACTATGTGGGCTTTTAACAATTCGCTGGGAATATTTCCGTATGTCATAAAGTCATTAAATAGTTTGGTAAGAGGTTCTATTATATTACCCCTAAAGGTTCTATAAAAGCAGTTACTGAACCCGTCGGGACCTGGTGCTTTTTTTGATTTTAATTTTTTAATTGCAGATTCTACTTCATTTTGTAAGACAGGTTCATTTAATACTTCCAGTTGGGCCTCTGTTATACGCGGGAGTTTGAGTTCTGTAATGAATTTGGAAATATCATCGGCATTATTTCCCCCGGGTAGATTATATAGTTCTGCGTAATATTTTTGAAATGCGTTACCGATCTTCTCTGGCGACAGGACTACTTCTTCTCCATTTATTTTTATTTTAGAAATAATTTTTTTAGTTTTTTCCTTTTTTAATCTATTTGTTAGTAGTTTATCCGCTTTATTCCCTTTATAATACCAGTTTCTTCTTAAACGTTCTAACGCAAGGTTAGATTTATTTATCAATATATTATTAATGCTCTCCTTTATTTTTTTTAATTCTTTACTTATTTCAAACGATATTTTTTTTTTATTCTGTTTTTCCAATCTATCATGATCTATATAAAGTTGTGCCAAGTTTTGTAAGTTTCTTTTTTTTTCCTCTGTGCCCATTTTTATAAAGCTTCCCCTGATTGTACATTTAAACGCACACCAGAGCGTAGATAGTGAGGTCTCAGGATTATTGTTTTCTCTAAAATAATCTTCTATAGCCTTTTGTATTGTGTCTACATTTTGTTTTTTTTTTATCAAATTTTCATTCAATCTCCAGTTAGATCTAATTTTGGGAAATTCTTCTTTGATTTCCAGAATTAAAGCATTGTGATCTGACCATGGGATATTAGTGATCAAAATTTTTTTGACCCTTCTAACAATATTTATTTCTGTCAATATGTAATCTATTCTTGAATATACCTGGTGCGGGAAGGAAAAACAAGTATAATCCCTTTCCATAGGATGCCATATGCGCCATGTATCCATAAGACCTGCCTTTTTAATTACCTCGTTAAATTTTTGGGAGGACTGTTCTAACTGTCTCTTGTTCTCATTTGTTTTTAATTTATTTCTGTCCATTTCAGGGTCTAGAATACAGTTGAAGTCTCCCATATATATTATTTTCCCTTGTTTAATTTTTTCGACTTTATTCACCAGTTTATTTAAAAACCTTATGGGAGCTTTATTGGGGGCATATAGATTTACAATTGTGTATCTCTGATTGTTTATCTCTCCAATAATTATGAGAGTCCTTCCTTCGTCATCCGAAACTTGATGAATTAACTTGAAATCTATCTTTGCGGAAATTATAATTGCTACTCCTCTTTTCTTGTTCTTGGGCATAGAGGATCTAAAAATATGTGGGAACTCTTTTGAGCTAAATCTATCCTTGTCATTTTTTAGCCAGTGTGACTCTTGTATTCCACATATATGTATTGACTCTTTCCTAATAAAGTCGGTGAGAATAACTCTTTTCTGTGGTGTATTTAACCCCCTTACATTGAGAGATGCTATTCTAAGCATACCTTACTTCTATCTGACCCCTTTCCCCTCAGTCTGGACAACCAATAAATGACATAACATACAAGACATTGCACCCCTACAATTAACACTAAAATGAATGGTTCCTTTCCCATAGGAGCCATAAATATCCCTACGTTCCTTCCCCCTGTATGTCAGGAGGGAAGAAATTTACAAATTAACCACCCTATATGGTTAGGTGATGGGATATACTAACCATTCTATCGAGTATATAGGGAAGCGTTCCGCGAGTTACCCTGAATTCAAGCGGAGATAATATTATAAAAAAATAAAAATAAAAAAAAAAAAAAAAAAGAAAGAAAAAGAAAAGAATAATTGCTTTACATTCTTTACCAGACTTCCTCTTCTCTCTTCTCTGTCTTTTCCCCTGTAATATTTATCTTTAGTGCTCATGTCCAATATTATTTTCTCATAGTGTAATACTCTCTCTCTATTTATTAATTATTTAATTTCCCTATCCTTCTCACTTCTAATTATACTAGTAATATCTATTTTTCAGTGCTTAAGTGCTCCCCACTACTATCATTTATTTGTGTGATATTCAAATATATCTTATATTCCTTCCCTTCTTACCCTCTTTATCTTACTCCTCCTCTTCCTCTCTATTTCCTTTCTTTTTATATATTCTTTAATATTTGTGTGGATTATTTAACCATATGATTTTCTATTTCTCTAATTGTGTTTTATCTCAGTTCAATTCACCTCGTGTTAATTTCTATAGAGAAATTTATATTAACTATCCTACTTTCCTAATTTTCTTCTTCTTTGTTTCATAACGCGTCTTTGTGTAAAGTGCTTATCAATGTTACTTATCATACTCTCTCTTCAAGGGAAAACGACCGAGGGGGAAAGACCCAAGAGGGGGAAATAAAAAAAAAAAAAAAAAAGAAGAAAAAAAAAAAAAAAAAAAGAAAAGAAAAAAAAGCCTTTATAGGGCTACTCAGAATTACCTCTTCCCGACCCCTATTCATGGGGAGGGGGAGGGGGAAGTCTAGTGTAGACCCCTACAACTATTATTTAAAGGTTTCCTGCATCCATTTTTGCAAACTCTGAACTTCTCTAAACATTTCCACTTTTTCTCCATACGTGAATCTTAATCCAACTGGGAACAACCAAATATACTTGATTCCCATTTCTCTCAATTTAACAGTGCAAGATGTAAAATTTTTTCTAGCCATTCTGGTACTTCTAGATAGGTCGTTAAATATTTTGATGGATTCATATTTAGAGTCCTGTAGGGGCTTGGATCTCATTGCCCTCATAATTTCTTGTTTAAGTCTATATGAGTTTAAGGCTGCAATGACGTCTCTTGGCTGCTGGACTGGAATATTATTTGGGTTTGGAATTCTATGTATTCTTTCCGTACAAAATTGGCTAATGTTCTGCTGGACCCCCAAAAATTTACAAAATTCTTTTAGAAATTCGTCAAGTCCTCCTGAAGTAACTTCTTCTTGGATTCCTCTTATTCTGATATTGTTTCTCCTTGCTCTATCTTCATTATCCGAAATCTTGGCTTCCATTAACGCCATTTTTTTTTCCATCTGTATAATTCTTTCTTCATTTAAACCTTGTTGTAGTTTTATATGATCCATTTTGTCTTCTATTAGATTTATTCTGCCCATTATTTTGGCTATCTCTGTTTTAAAATCCCCCATCATTAGGTGTATCTCTTTCTTTATATTTTCTAATTGCACTTGTAAGCATTCATTCAAGAGATCTTTTCCAATTAGGCCAGCGTCTTTACTCAAAGAGTCCGACGTTTCATGCTCGGGGTTTGTTTGTATTGTAGATTGCGTTATGAGTTGGGCTGCTCCATTTATACTATTTCTTCTTTCTGCCTTCTCCTTGTCTTGGGGTGAGAAATAGTTATTCACGGTATCTTCAACAACGTAGTTGTATAGGTAAAAAAAACAAAAAAAGCACAATATATAGTGCTCTCTAGAAAAACATATATTGGTAAAAAGTGATAAAACTGGACTCACATTTCCAGAGCAGAGAAACTGCTCAATCACATCAGTGTCGATGGTACAATCCCCACCAAGGATCAGATGTAAGGATTCTAAAGTGTGCTTCTCAAGTAAATGCCAGGAACAACATACATTTAAATGTAGGTAAAATAGAATTAAAAGAAACTGGTCCTGTATTAATGCGAACCCAGAATACTTTATTGGTAACAAATAAAAACAGAATAATAATAATACACACCACGTTTCATATTTTAAAAAGGCTTTTTCCTGCATGCGTTTACACAGCTGCATACACTGTCTATACTCCCAGTCCCAGATTCAAATACAAATAAGTAAGCCTGCTGATGCAAGGCTTGGCTTATTGGCTGAGAGTGATAAGCCAAAGCAGGAAAATCTGCTATCTGTTGGATGTAATGGAGCAAGAAATCCGCTCTCAATGCTTGGCAGTCAAAAATGTCTAAAACGTTTTTTCTCCTTATACTGGAAGAGTGCCCGGAACTCCTGACACCATAATCCCTACAGCTCACTGTAGTGGTTATGGTGCTTGGAGTGTTTAACAGTACCTTGACCCTTAAACCATGCGCTTACTTCTTGAGCTGTATACTTCAACTCCTCTGTTCCAAAGAGCTGTTATCTGAAACATAACAGTTTAGTTTTCTATAGAAGGCACATAGACTGACAGGTGCATTGAGAAAGATTAAAGGGACACTGTAGGCACCCAGACCACTTCAGCTCATTAAAGTAGTCTGGGTGCACTGTCTCAGGCCCCTTGACCCCACAGTGGTTCTGGGAAACTACAATAATTACCTGTCAGGGTAAACTTCTCCTCTAGTGGCTGTCTACCAGACAGCCAATAGAGGGACTTCAGGAATTAAAACGGACCTTTGGCTATGCATGACGACCTCCAGCGTCAAATTTTCCCCATGGGGAAATCTTAATGCGAGGCGCGCATGCGCATTAGGTGTTCCCCGTGTCCTGAGGTTGGAGTCTGTAGCGCAGATATGTTTGCTCACCCGTGCAGATAGACACCGTCAAAGGTGACCAGGTAAGAAGCCACCTAGACTGAATCTGTGCCCGGGGGCTGTGCAGTAAAGGTGATTCCAAAGCAGTACCGACAAGGACACAAACAGCAGGATAGTCGAGGGATAGCCGAAGTCAAAGGATGCCAGAGGTCAGGATAAACAAAGTCAGAAGCCGTGGTCAATATGAACTACAAGTTCAGGAGACTTAAAAACAGGAACTGAACACATAAAGCAGGATCAGAGACTTTATAATGTTCTCAGGTAGGGGCCGTTTATATACCCAGCTGATGACTGATCTGTTTCAGGTGAAGCACATGCAATGACCATAGACGTAGTTCAGCCCCCAGTGCTGCAGACAAGCCAGGATTAACAGGACTAGAATGATTTGAAGTAATCAGAACTGCTGTGGCTCAAAGGTAGATAGCAGCCCCATGATCAAATTCCCTGTTGGGTACTGATGGGGAGGCCATTCCTGGCCGTCTGTATGGCACGGTGAGAACTGTGACACCCCGCCAATTGATGGTGGAGGAGGAACGAGGGTGGAGCATGACCCAGCAGCAAGGGAAACAAGTGAGTGGGAGCACTGTAGGATTCTATTGATACATTGTTGCAATTTCCAATGCAGTGGTCTGGGTGTTCGTCTGGGTGGCCGCAATTCCTGTGGACGATCACGAGGTGGCGGCTATCTTGTTTGCATGGACTAAGGCTGTGAATAGACTTCGGGGGACTTAACCGCGAATGCCCTGGAACTATTTTTAGGATGAAATCCTCGTGGTTTCCGGTCGGTCCTCCAGCGGCAGTTAGCCGCGATTCTGTGGAACTATTTTCGGCAATGGGACCATGCCTGCGGTCGGTAAAAATTCCATAAAATTTCTGAACCCCTGAGCTGATCTGGGTGATTTTTCGATGTTCACTGCTGCCTCACACACTTTTTGGTTTTATAGAGAGCGCCTAAACTTCTCTCTACTTGATTTTTGGATGTGTTGGTCACCCAGATCGAGCTATTGGGGGATGTGGGATTTTATCTATTTTTGGGGTGTTTTAGAGGAGTGTGTATTTTTTCTGTGATTGGAGATGATTGGATTAGAGTTGGTACAGTTACTGATCCAACTATCTCCCAAGCAGGGAGCAGGGATTGTTATGGGAGTGTCAGGCATTTGGTCACTGTTCTTATTGGTCTTGTGTTGGAGTCTTCAACAAGGTCCATGTGGGCGTACCCCTTGCATGGGGATTGTCATAAAAGGCCAGTGTGGCTACCATTAAACCAGTTCATCTTCACCCTCAACATAGTCTCATCTCATGTGTCGAGGGGGACGGCTATATTCACACGGTGGATTGCTATACTCATTATACTCCCCTGGGTTCTATTCACTAGATCTTATAAGAGCTGTTCCTGCTACACTCTCTGGAGTCGGAGAGGTTCACCCACTGGAAGCTGGATCCTGGTCTTGGGTTCAGGGTGGGTGGAGGACGGCGAGATCCCCAACCAAGCTGTGGCGGTTTGTGGGAGTCTACAGTGATGATGGTGTCTGGTGGAGTGCTTGGAGTCCTCGGTGAGCACTAGGAGCATCGACTGACGGAGGCACCCGGTCAGGGTGCCAGGCGGTCCGTCACAACCTTTAACCATTTTACTCTGCTAAACTCCTCATTCTAACTTCCCCAATAAAGGGAATGGACTTTGCATTATGTGCCAGGCTGTGCCTTGACTGAACTGGATTGTGATGTCCCTTACCAAATCTTTAATATAAAGTTAAAACAAAAGAGTATGACATGAAATAAATTTGTGTGAGCTGATTTTTCAAAGTTTTGATCAGTGGTGTAACTTAGAGAAGTAACATCCCTCCTTTATTTACCCGTCATGTGATTTCACTTCTACATCCTGGTCCGTACGTTGCTGGGATATTTTGGTATGAGAACAGTTAACAAGTTAGCACTGTACACTATCATTTTGGCAAGGTTAGCAAAAATAGTCTAATTTCATACACAGCTAGGGGAAGCTGACCACATCCTGTAAATACTCTGGCTGTTTATTTTTTGGGTGTAAATGTTTTGCTAACAGTACAGACATTTAATATTAATTACCTCAAGAATTTGCAGTTCACCCGTTACAGACGGGTTTTGTCGTTTATATTTTTACAGTTGATCAGCAATAGACTTTTAGACTACACCTGTTTATTTTTGGAAGCGGTAAAGTAAGAAACCACCACCACAGCTTGGCGTATGGGCCGATTCAGTCTATACAAGTCGGAATGTTGACAATGGTTACTCTGTATCATTTCATATCGAGTTCTAAGCAACGCAGAACATCAGGATAACTTGGGATATAGCAGATGGATTTTTGGGAGAAGAAAATATATATTGCAAATATTGCTGACCCCTATATTGTCTGTCAAAATCCATTGCATGCATAAATAAATATGATATAAAAACGAATACTCTGGATTGTGCTAGTTTTTGCTATTTCTTTAAATTCCAGCGTCCGTGGATGTGAGCAATGAATAATTTAATCTGTTCTGGCACTCTCTCCCTTTGCTGGATTGATCTCCTTGCAATTAGTGTTATGCTAAGATTAACTAGATCTTCTCTTTGGACATTTCAATTAGAGGAAGTTGTGTATTTTTACTTTGTAAGAATACTCACTTGTATGTTTCTATTTGTTAAAATAAAGTCCAGTGGCTTCTTAGATTTGAAATCTATTTTGCCTTTTTATATATATATATATATATATATATATATATATAGAGGAAACGTTTTATTCAGAGGTATAAAGACTGTCTGTCTGATTAGAACTGTGTGTGTGTGTGTAAAATGTTTAATGTAGTGGTTTATCTGTTACATAGATATGTTTCTGGGTGAAGGTCTGGAGAATGTATGATTTTCCAATATCCCAGACAGGTGATCTTAATTATTATGTATAAGGAGAAATCTAATAATTTTACAGAAGAGGTGTCTGTCTGTGTCTGTCTCTTATCTGCACTCATGTCGCTTTAACTCCTGTATCACAACTCGGCTTTGAATTCTATGTGTTGTCTTGCTCAGAAATGCTTCAGACTTGAGAAAGGGAGGTTCTTCCGAAGGCTTGTCGTTAAAAAATGGTTAGTCCAATAAAAAAGGTATTTTTATTTTTATTTTATTTTTTACATCTACATCACTGGACTAATAAGGCTACCCTCTCCCTTTCTCCCCCTCTCTGTCCCCCTCTCATTGTTATGGTTAATGCAAGACTGTGTTGTCACGTAACCTGTGATAGGAAAAAGTCGGTTGAGATGTGCCGGAAACCGACGATGATGCAGTAGGCCTGTAGATAAAAGTGGGCCTACTCTGGTGGAATAAAATGAATAAAGGGTGGGTGGGGGGCATGCAGGCCGCTAGACCATTAATGCAAGGGTAGGAAAAGGGTAGAGTCCCTTTATTGGTCACACAAGCCCCTCCCACAACTCCAGGCAAAGCCTTAACATTTTTGTTTGCGGCCACATCATTCTGGTTAATGCAAGACTGTGTTGTGGCGTAACCTGTGAAAGGAAAAAGTCGGTAGAGGTTTGCCGGAAACTGGAGCCAGGAGCTGAAACATGCATCAGTGAAGTCGGCCAACCTCTCCTGATGTCAGGAGGAGATCAGGGAGTCTGGGAGAAGAGCAGTGTAAGTCACGCCCTCCTCCAAACATCATCAGCCAAAGCCGCCAATTTCACTGGCTGCAGGGAGAGTGAGGTGATTTGAAAAATCAGAATCCCCAGCCAAAGGCAGGGAATTCGGTTTACTGCAACACCCTGCTCTGGTGCCCTAAGGTGGCAGTCTGTGCCGCCTTATGGATGCGGCTGCCATGCAGGCATGTATTCTGCATTTTTCACATTGGGGGTATACCTCTTGTCTTTGAAAGCCCTCCCCTTCTAACCCCACCCAGACTTTCTGCGACTGACCAATCACAGCCTTCCAATGCAGTTCAGTGAGAAGTCTTTGCCAGGCTGGTCCTCTGGGCAATTGCTGCTTCTTGAGTTTAGTTCCACTGAGCTAACCAAATCAGGAAGAAACAGGATGTGTTTTCTGACCAACAGCTAGAGATGTAACAGGGTTAATTTATAATGGAGCTAATTTCTATTGATATCTAAAATAAAAAGAACTGGACATGCTCTAAATACATTAAGCTTTTTCAGCAATCTAAACCACTTTAGGTATGTTGGATGTCCCTTTAAGGACTGGATTGGGAACAATTGCTGTATGAACATTCCAGTAAATGTTGAAGGTATGTTCAGTATTAAGTCACGTAGAGTTATCGCACAGTTATTCTGCGTTTATTTAACAAAATGAAGACTTTGCTTTTGAAGTGAGTTAAATTCATAATGTAGCCTGCTTTTATGAAATATAGCCTTAAATAACATTTTAAACACTTAACTTTATAAATGCACAACTTGTTATACTAGGTGAACCTACCGAGAATGTGCTGGATATATGCGCATGCACAAACGTCTACTAATCCTGATATTATTCTCCATCCTAATTAATTACTCCATTCCTTTACGCAATATAGACAGAATTACAGCTATACAGGCATTTTAGCAGATATTTTTTATTTATTTTTTTAAAAAATTTATTTTTATGCAAGAATCTTAAACACAGGAAACTTATGAAAAAATAATTGCAAGGGTTATCTCATTCTTTTATCAGATTCTGGCTCTGGAGAATCTGCAGCATTGGAAGTCATTGCACACAATATTGTGGGTTTGTATGAACACATAATTCCGTTTCTCTTGTCATGCACATACAGTAGAATGTTTAGGATACGTTTGAAAATAAGAGAAATCCCCTTCACTTTAGAGCTGTACACTGTTCTGCCTAGAATGCTTAGAAAACAATAAGCAGTTTGCAATAATAGAATGAAAACCATATTCTTTGTAATGCAGTCATTTCAGACAAATCACAATAGCCAGAACAAAGGGTACATCCCGAACCCCCATTTGAAAAGGACATTATGGGGATCAATGTTTTCACTTGAGGCTGTTAGAGGTAAAGCGCATATCAATTATATATTATATATTCTTATCGATAGGGATACCTAGGTTACTTGGTATCCACGATGAAACTGTGTGTTGGCAACTTCCCCCTCCTTCCCCCATCACTGAATTAAAAGGACTCTTCAAGTATATGGCTCAGTTATGATCCATACACAGCCTACGGTATTACAAGGTTCTGGTTTCTCTTAAACGGTTTCTCCAAGCCCACTGTTGTGGTTGTGATGCCAGGAGCACCGGTTTCCGGTTCCCTGTAATGGGACAAACCAGATAGCCCTGAACTCTAATGGCATCCCAATGATGCTTCCATAGGTGGGGTTCCATCCAGCAGCAAAGGGGCTTCCTACTAAAAAGCTGCACATAAAGACACCATGACCCTTAAAGTGATAACGGTGCTTTGAATAATCCTTAAATCGGTCATAGATGCAGCAATTTGCAAAAATCACTAAAGGGGTATGTATGTCAACTTCTTCTAACTTGCTTAGTAGTTTGGCTTCATGATTTTATTCATGAATTGAGGTGTTTTGATAACAGAATTCTATTAACTTGCTGAGTAGATGTTTATGGGATTTAAAAAGACCAGGACTGGCTAATTATCTCAATCACTTCTAAGTATTGCGGAGAAACTGCAGCCAACAAGGGGCAGAACCCAAATGTTTACAAATACAATTTGGATGTTTTTAATGCATTGTCTCCATAATTTGAATTAAACACAATGGGTGGGGTTGAAAATATTTCCAGACAAAAATGTAATTTTAACGGTAATATTTAAATACATTTATTGAATGAAGAGAGACCTTTATCTCAATTTATAAGCTTTCCAAATGATTCAATATTGTTAGAAAAAAAATATGTTTTTAAGTGATTTATCTGCAACAATTCCCATAGACTTTATTGGTTACTTATTGGTAGCTCTGCCCAGTGTTGAACTGTTAGGCATAGGAAATCTACTGAGACAAAGTTTCAGTCCCTACTTTGTCTCAGTATATCTTTTGACTGGGTCGGGATGTCTGTGAAATTCCAAAACCGTCAATATGAGTATTCGATAAAGATTACGGTATATCTCTATGAAATCCAATTTAATTTTTTTGGAGGGTGGGGGGTTGTGACAATACTGCTTTAACTTTTGCATTGTCTGTCAAAGGAACACTATAGTCACCTAAATATCTTTACTAAATAAAGCAGTTTTAGTGTATAGATAATTCCCCTGCAATTTCACTGCTCAATTCACTGTCATTTAGGAGTTAAATCACTTTGTTTCTGTTTATGCAGCCCTAGCCACACCTCCCCTGGCTATGATTGACAGAGCCTGCATGAAAAAAAACTGGTTTCACTTTCAAACAGATGTAATTTACCTTAAATAATTGTATCTCAATCTCTAAATTGAACTTTAATCACATACAGGAGGCTCTTGCAGGGTCTAGAAAGCTATTAACATAGCAGGGGATAAGAAAATCTTAATTAAACAGAACTTGCAATAAAGAAAGCCTAAATAGGGCTCTCTTTACAGGAAGTGTTTATGGAAGGCTGTGCAAGTCACATGCTGGAGGTGTGACAAGGGTTCATAAACAAAGGGATTTAACTCCTAAATGGCAGAGGATTGAGCAGTGAGGCTGCAGGGGCATGTTCTATACACCAAAACTGCTTCATTAAGCTAAAGTTGTTCAGGTGACTATAGTGTCCCTTTAACAGTGTAACTTGTTAATCCCATCTTGCGATCTTGAAACCCATGTATCACTTGTCTGACTGATGCAATTAACCCGTATTATTGTGGTCAAAGAGCAGAATATACAGCCCACATTATTTTCTGACTACTCGTTAAGCATTTTATACAGGGAAAATGAATTTTCATAGATAACTACATATTTCTATAACAAGAGTATAAACATTCATTTAGTTTGTTTATATGTTTGTTTATATGTTACAGCTATTGCTAACTGTGGCTTATTTTAGAATTTTGGATAGCTAACTGATCTAACGATCTGTAAAGTTTTCTGAATTCTGCTGTTATCACGGTGATAACAATCCAAATTACGCAAACCCTTCTGCAAAGTCAGGAAACGTTCTCATCTGAAAACCCCAAACCCTGATTTTGTAGTTAAGCTTGAAAGACCGTGTGTGCTTTTATTTAAAAGGTGCCTGCCATGCCTATAACAATGTGTGTTCTTTTTAAATGGCATACAATTCTCTCAATACATCATGCTAGCAAATTGGATCTATGATGTATTCACTATATTTTAAGCCGATTTTTTGAGCTAAAAAACTGACAGTTTTATTATAAGGTTCCATAAAAAATATATATTAAAAGAACTCTGTAGATAGTGGCGGAACTACCGTGGTTGTAGGGGTCGTAGCTGCGACCGGGCCTGTAACTGCAGGGGGCCCAGCCGCCCTGCGACTGCTGTGCCCGCCGCCATGTGTTGTGGCGCAGTATAACCACCAGGGCCGCACGTTAAGGGGCCCATGCTGTTAGGGCCACCCAATGGCTATGGATTTCTAGCGGGCCAGTTATCGCTGCGGTGCTTTAACAGCGCCTTTGATGAGGTCAGAGGCTGAGAGGAAGTGAGTGGGAACTCTGACTCCCATCCGGTTGAGCCACCATTGGACCCTCCTGCATCTAAAAGGTAGGAGACAGGAGGGTGACTAAAATATTTTGTTTGTGTCTGTATGACATGTATGGGGGGAGGGGGTAATTTTCGCACCGGGGCCCCGTGGTTTCTAGTAATGCCTCTGACTATAGGGTCAGGACTCGATACAAATGTGTTCCTGATATAAAACAAAAAAAATGTATACAAGTGAAAATAACAAAATACCTATCAGTTCTACAGATATAGCTTCCCACAGATCACCTCCCAGATAGTGGTCCTAACAAGCCATAGAAATGTATCCAATATATGTGGGATTCAGCTGGTATAACTAAAAAGTAATAAACAAAACCTAGCATAATACAGTTTGGGTAGAGAATTATATTTCCTGCTATAGATTGCACTCACGAGAAGTTGGAGTAAAATACGCTCTTAAGGTGCCTCGCTCGAAGTAGGTGGGGGGGAGGCTAGTGTCTCCTTCACAGGAGAACGGTGATCCTGCTGTAGGATCAAAGTATCACCCAGCATCAGGAACCATACAGCACTCCGATAGGTAGATAGAAATCAAGTAAATTTATTGTATAAAACAGCAATAAAAATGGTCTTACACGTTTCGTCCCAATTATGGGACTTCCTCAGAGACGAAAATTGATAAAAAGCAATAATGACCGCTGTAACGGAACTCCCCGTACTCCGACCGAGTACCCTCCGTTGATGGACGCTTCCTAGCTTGCGCCGAGGACCACAAGCACCGCACCGGACACCGCAGACTCCGCAACCGCCGTAGTTTGACTGGAGTCTCGCCGTCTTCCTTCCACCCTGAATTAGCTTCTGTCTTCCAGGACCGTGTGGGAAAGACCTCTCCTCCAAGGAGAGAGCATCAGAAACAAGCTCTTAAAAGAGCTAAGTTGCTGTTGCTACCAACAAAGGGCACTAGACAAGCTCCATAGCCAAATCCACCTAGTTGGTAGCAAACCTCAGCAGTACAGGAGAGCAGGCAATACATTTCACAGTACACACACACTTTAAACAATTACATTACACACACCCTGCACCTATAATGGGTACAGGGTGACTAAAACATAAGGGAAATAAAGCAACCTACATAAATAGTCTGTCTGAAGGTAGAATAGGGGCTTTAAAGCAAAATACATCAAAGAGTCATAGTCACAGGGGAGGAGGCTGTCAAGCAGGCCTCTCCAGGACCAAGTGGCGAAGGGCACTTCGTCCCAACCGTAATGCTCCCAAAATAGCCTAATCTTACCCACCCATCCGTCCAATTAAGTAGGGCTTGTCTCTCCAGTCCATTGGTGCTCCAGTGGGCGTCTTCTGTCCCCTCTCTTTATTGGTGGTGTCCATCATCTCTTCACCTGATCCCTGGTGAAGTATACCGAGTGGTGTTTGCGAAAAAATATGATGCACTTCCGTGCGTTCCTCCATGATTCCAGGAGGGAGAAATGTCAGGCTCCCCCTGGTGTTCTCCAAAGGATTCAAATTGGCTATGTTTATAGAAATATATTCAACAGCTATATTCTAGTGGGAGGAGAGAATTACTATCAGAATGTTAAGACTCCTCAAGATTCAAACAAAACAATGGAGTGCATGATTTGAATCAGGATTTTAAAATGCAAAATATTTATCTCATTAAAATACAAACTGTTTCATAATGTTTAAATAAGGAACACTATGCATTACAGAATGCTTGAACTACCAGAGTTTATATTAATTCTTGTTTCATGAATACCAACATTCAATTAATACATTAAACATAATATACAAACAAGAAAAACAATGCCACACATACCCATTTTTTACCCAAAAAAACAGTTATATTTTAATCTTCCAATTGATGACCTTAAATATTTAGGTCTTTCTATTGGTAAGTTATACTTATATTAAATTTAATTGAAAGTGTGTGTGTGTGTGTACACACACACACACACACTCACTCACTCACTTATTCACTCTTCTGGCCGGTTTAGACCAAATATCATTCTCCTAATTTGGAGGGGAACATTCCCACAATATCTCAAGATGCGAAAAAGGAAATATTTGCAAAATATTTACAAAGACTAGATCTACATCAGAAATAAACATGAGGTCACAAAAAGGGATACCCCCAAAAAAGAAGAGAAAAATGTACAAGAAACCGACCAAGTCTGTCAAAATTCAGTCCCCAAGGTTCCAATGTACGTAGTTTGTGGGTCCAGCAAGTCTCCTGCTGGGACAGTTTTTTTTTTTTTTAACCCTATCTCCCCCTCTCCAATTAGGTAATAGTCTCTCAATTCCGATATATTTAAGAACTTTAGAGACAAAGGGGCATGAATTACAATGTATGGCAACTGAATGCAACAATATTTTTATATATATATATATATATGTAATATATTTCTATCTGCCAGAGCACCAGGTTCTCTCCCCAGCCATGTGCAGACCACACAAAAAGATCCTTCCATCTTCTCATGTAGCTATTGGCGTTGCTGGGGGCGAACCTGGTGCCCATGGCGTTCCCAGTGACTTGCAAATAATTACCATTAACCCCTTAAGGACACATGACATGTGTGACATGTCATGATTCCCTTTTATTCCAGAAGTTTGGTCCTTAAGGGGTTAAAGAGAAAATAAGTGTTTTTAGAATGAATTAAACAGAAGTTACAACAAAATCTTTGTTTCTAGCAAATATTGGCATCCCTTTTCATAAAGTGATTTACAGCTTCAAGTCCCAGTTCGTGCTCTATAACCATGTACAATGACATAACATTGAGTGTTGCCCAGCTGTAATAAGGACTCCACTCAAAGTTTTCTATCTCCGGTGTTCCTGACCCTTTATGCTAAAATCACCATTTAGGTGGCTTGCCCCCCTTAAAAGGTAATAAATGTACCTTATTTCCAGCGCTGCATGTGTCTGCCAGCACTGGCCCCTCCCTGTTCTCCTCCTTGGTGGACATCATCTCAATTGATGATCTCAGCCAATGCAATGTTTCCCAAATGAAAAGCATTGGATTGGCTGAGATCCTCTGAGGTAGGATGGGGTGGGTCCAAAAGAGCATAACTGATGCATTGCATCTCTATGGGGAAAGTTCAGTGTGGAGAAGCTGAACGTTGGTGCAGCACTGCCCCAGGAAGCACCTCTAGTAGCCGTCTGAGGAGTGGCCAGCGGAGGTATCACAAGGCTATAATGTAAACCCTGCATTTTCTCCCTTAACATGCTGGCCTCTTGGCCTCCTGCAACATCTTTGAGAAGACATAGCTTTCTCCAACAATGGTCCAATCCAACACTCCTCTTAGCGGAGCACTAAGGAACTGATGCACATGCATGGCGAGTGCTGCGTGGGCCTACAACAGTTATCA
This sequence comes from Pelobates fuscus, assembly GCF_036172605.1. Lineage (NCBI taxonomy): Eukaryota > Metazoa > Chordata > Amphibia > Anura > Pelobatidae > Pelobates > Pelobates fuscus. The sequence goes on along the minus strand of NC_086329.1, from coordinate 18,283,787 downwards.
TAGGAAATCATTAAATCCAATGCTTTACTATGTACTGCAATGTTACCTGATGGGTTTTATTCAATCAGTGCAGCAGAAGAGCTTCTCGTAGCTCTCAGTATGACCGCCACTAGAGGTGTGTTTAACCCTTCAAGGTGCACATTGCCCTTTTTGCAAAACAGCAATGTTTTACATGGAAAGGGGCAAGACAGCATAGGCTTTTTCGGGCTATCAGGACCATGAAGGGAGCACTGATGAAGAGGGTTAATAGCCCCTTTAAAGACTTGCCTAAATCCAGTGCAGATGTCCCTCGGCCCTTGATCTGGCTCTGCTGATGTCAGCATGATCCGGGGAACCTAATCCCATTAGGCCTTACCCATAGGAAAGCATTGACTACGGTATGAATGATGCCATGCTTGTAGCACTAGATAAACGTCACCTACCTATATAATAAATTCTACTGTAATTACACCGTTCTCAACGATACAGTATAGGACAAGGGTAGAAAGGGTGAGAGTCCTGGTTTTTGCAATATCTAGACATAACAATGATGGTTTTGACATGATGAGATTTTTTATTTCTCAAACTAGTACATTGTGGCGGAACCCGCCTCGCCACTGGGCATTGGAGAGGCCTGGCTGCCCGCCTCCTACCTGCTGACTATGGCCCCTGGTAAAGTTGTACTTTTGAATGCAATATTTGGGCATATTGTATTTTATTGTGCGGCTACTGGCCCTTTTAGCACAGTGAATGGACTTTTATTGTACTGTGCTGGCCTTTTAAAAACAGTGTATGGACATACTGAAACTTTTTGGACAATTCCTCTTCCCCTCCCCCGGATCCATTGTTCTCCAGCAGGGTGTTGTCCCAGGGACAAGGAAAAGCCATGCTTGCAAGTGAAAACAAAGGACTTCGACCTAACCATTAAACCCCTGAACCTATTCAAGTGAATTTTGGATATGTTTGTCCCCAAGTTATACTGGTTAAAATAATATAAGTTTTATGTATGTACAATGTTAACTCACAAAGTTATAAAAATGTATAAAAAGTGTAACTTTTCAGCTTGGAGATAATTGAGTAGATACAGTAATTGACTCAATTATCTCCTAAGCAGAGGGGAGGAATATGCTAGGTGTGTTTCTATTGTCCCATTGTGTCTGATTGGCTGCTGTACTTGCAAAACCCTCTGAGCAGTACTATGTTTTGTGAATTGTGAATAAAAGAGGCTGTATGTGCCAGTACAGGGAGTTCCTGTTTTACCCTCAAAGTGAAGTGTCGTCTCATTATTGGGGGAGGATTTATTGTATGCTGTTCCAGTTTGACTGCTAGGAGTGCAAACCTATTCGTATGGTTCCTATTCAACGGTCTACAGCATTGCTATGCTTGAGAAGATTCATATGCTTCTCTGATTCGGTGATTGTGGTGTCTGCCAGAGTGCTTGGAGTCCTCAGGAAGCGCTAGGAGCATTCTTTAACGGAGGTACCCAGTCGGGGTGCCAGGCGATCCGTTACATACATTATACCACTATTTCGATGATCTTCTCATTTTAATAAAATGTGATAATTCATAATATTTTAAACCAGGTACATTTCTTATAGTTGTGTGTCCTGCATCTATCAGTCCATGTGTCACTAGGTCAGACCTAGAGAGAATGTTTTTTATTCAATCAGACATTCTCCTTTTGCCATAGTTATCTTCTAACAATAATTGAACTCTCATAAACCTAGAGATGTAACTAATTATTATACTGACTGATCTGGTAGGCGTTGTTCTATTTATACTAACACTAGAATTCGACCTTCTGTCCTTTCTGTTGTGAGTGTGTGGACCTGCCATGTTGATATAATAGCAAAGAAAATCACAATAAGTATGGTAAAATCTTACTTAAAAGGAAACTATAGTGCCCCCATCCCTCGCGCACCCCTCATCATGGTGCAGAAAACCTTATGTCACTTACCAGAATCTAGGCATGATGTATTTCAGTGCTAGATTCAGGCAGACTGCAATAATTACCTTTGAGGGTTAACTCCACCTCTAGTGGCAGTTTCTTAAAAGCAGGGTTAAGTGACCTGGGACACTGCAACCAGACCACTTCAATGTGCTCAAGTGGCCTGGGTGCCTATAGTGTCCCTTTAAATAACTCCTCTTCAGCCCACTGTAATGCTTATAGTGCCATGGCGCTTCTAGGGCAAGTCCCCAAACCATTTGTAAACCGTTAACAACTTACCTGTGATCCACCAGGTGGCGGTTGCAGCCTCCTAGTAGCACCTGTAATTCTTTCCTACCACTGTCAGATGGGCTTAGTGCAGAGAGCCTCTGGCTGCTCAAGACGAGGTGACTGGTGCCCTATGGACAGTTGGCAGACTTTTCGTTTAATGGAGACACAGTGGGCCTACACAAGAAAGCTTAGCACATGCATCTTAAAAAATAATATACACGGAGGCATTTTCCAAAGCAGCCTACGTTTTGCATGTCAGTCTATTTCAGCTTGCATTGGCCTTCTCAAATTAAATTCTACTATAGATTTCATTTATGAATAATCCAACATAAAAATACAACATTTTGTATTCCGGAAACTAAACGTTTACCAACTAAACCCATCTTAAAAATTACAAAGGTAAAAAATATTATACAAAACACCAATTTTCCTCTAGATGTAAGCTTGCATAGGCAAGGATAAACAATTTTTAGTCTGTTTTTCATTAACCTGACAACGAGTTATCCCATTTTGATGGCCATGCTGATAGCAGAATATGGTAACAGAGGTCTTATTTGTCCTGAATTATGATGTGCCTAAGGGAAGACTATGCATCAAGGGAAATTTAGTTCACAGAATTTTACAGAATTAAACACAATTTTCCATAGCCAACAACACATTTTTGCATAAGACTCCATTACAGCTAGAATTTGTGTTGGCGTCAAAGGTTGTTTGCATGGAAATGCAGGAGATGTAAATATATCCCGATGCAGGTTCTAGTAAAGTCATTATTTTTGTAAATCGTATTGGGGACTACGCCTCCCACTGTTTGCGGAGGAAAATGATGCATGATTGGGCTATAATATATTTTGTTTTGATCTTACATCCTTTTAGTAAAACTGCCATCTAGTCTGTTAAAGCGAACCTGTCAATGTGCGATATGTTTGTTGTATTAACAAACAACATGCTGTACAGAAACTCCAGGAAACGTAATCCTGTAGGTGTTAAACATTGTTACACGTTTATCAAAGGTTTAGAACAACCTTTTCATGGCTGCTTCAAAACATGTCAAATACAGAGTTCAAAAGGCTATTAGATGCAAGACTTTATTCTCTGAACCGAGAATGTTTGGGAGATGACAGAGGAATAGAGTAGGATAGTTTTTTTAATTCGATAATTTTGATCTAAAATTTGTATTTCTTTTTGATTCTCTACAATTACTAGTTTTAGTGAGAACACTCCAAACATGTATTTGAAGCGACCATGTAGAGCGGGTAGATCACCAAGCATAGTGTGCTTATTTTTGAGGGAGTAAGCACTTGCAAGGCCAAAGATTGGCGTTGGACGCACATGGCCCTTTAAAACACCAATCTCTACAGCAGTAGATCATTCTGTGACTATAGACCTCTATATATTTGCTTAAATTAATACTCCAAGCACCATAAACACTACAGCTCCCATGGCAGGGCTTGACTCAGTGGAGCTAATGGAAGTTCCAGAGAAGGCCAGAGCGTGGTGGACACCTAATAATAAGTTGTCAAACCGGTTGACTGCTTATCCTGGGAGGGTGCCAGGACTGTTGTGGCACCATAATCACTGCTGCAAGCTGTAGTAATTATGAATTGTGTGTTCTCTATGGTAATGATTGCTTGACTCTCTCTTTGACCTCCATTCTACTAGTATTTCTTTTTTAATAAATGAAATTAAAGTAGGTGTCACCTCTTCCACCATCACGAACTCCCACCAGTACACGATTACACAATATGTTAAAAGCGTAACTGTTTTTATATACACAAACACTAGATTGGCAACGGAGAGAAGGTCCTATATTTTCAGCTAGGCTCATCACTTCCTGGTAGGAACATGCAAACATGGCAGCATACGCGAAGAGCATGCAGTATTTTTCACTAGTCTAAATGCATCATCAAAATATTAAATATTGAAAAGGTGAAAAATAGCCCTTTGCCTCAGAATTGTGCTCTAGTTTTGTCATGATAAATATAGTTGACACGACCGGATTACTGGATCTTGTCTACATGTAGACGGCATACTTTTGTTTGTAGCTGCAGTGTCTGTATGGTGTTCTGGATCGTCTTGAAGTATTACTGAAGATATTGAATTGCAAATATTAGACCTGTACAATTTGTTTTGAATCTGGAGAAATTCGACAATCTAAAAGCTTTCGAATCTCTGAATTCATTACAATCTGAAACAAACTGAAAACAAACACATTCTGATTAAACAAAAGTTAATTATTTTGTATCCATTCATATATCCATAACCAATTAGGGACTTGTCTACTAAGTGTCTGAAACAGGCTTTTTCTGCACTGTGCTCTTTTGGCTGTTTAGTAGGTACCTCCCTAATTTGGTAACCTTACGTACTATTCCCATATTTAAGGGTACCAGAATAGGGACTTATCTGCAAAGCAACTGAAACGCAAAGATCAAAAAAGATTTTGTTTGTTTAATTTTGCAGTTTAGTAGATTGCTCCCTTACTTATGAGTCACACATATTGTACCAAAGTAGGGAGTTATCTACTAAACACCTGGAAAGCCAATATTAAGAAAAAGCCCTTATATTAATTTTTATTTCTCAGCTGTTTAGTGGATAGCTTCCTAATTTAAGGATACCAAGTTAGTTAGCTTTATACTTAACAGCTTCCTAATTTGCTATCCTTTGGAATAATGGAAATAAATGTGTCCAGACTGCAGAAAATGAATAAAATTATTTTTTAATTTTGTTTCAAAACGCTTAGAAAAATTATGAATTGGAACAAAAGAAAAAAATGTATTTGCATGTTTTTTATTTTTTTGTTTTGTTTTTTTTGGCCATGCCATCTGTAACACATATCTATTGTTGGCCTATTATGTACTGTTTACATTTAGCATAGATCTACAGTTATTGCTTTGTCTCGTGATCAACATTTTATTTGTTGAATAATCCAACGTAAAAATAAAAATACATTTTGTTTTCAGGAAACTAAACGTTTACCAACTAAACCTATTTTAAATATTATACAAAACACCAATTTTCCTCTAGAGGTAATCTGTCATAGGCAAGGATAAACCATTTTTAGTATCTTTTTCATTAACCTGACAATGAGTTATACTCAGTGGCGTACACATGACCCACTCACACACACACACTAACTCACACACTAACTCACACACTAACACTCACACACACACTCTAACACACGCACTAACACTCACACACCCACTCTAACACTCACACACACACACACTAACACACACACTAACACTCACTCACACACACACTAACACTCACACACACACACTAACACACACACTAACACTCACTCATACACACACTAACACTCACTCACACACACACACTAACACACACACTAACACACACTTACACACACAATAGTTTTTTTTTATTAATCCCCCCAGCCTCCTTACCTTTTGGAGTGCTGAGGGGATTCCCTGGGGTCCAGTGGTGCTGCTGGGCTCCTGGGCGGCCGGTCAGGCTGGCGCGCGAGGGAGCACTCTCCCCTGAGTGCTTCCTCTTCAGCTCCCTCGCGCGCCGCGTAGGGATGCCGGCGCCGGAAGATGACGTTATCTTCCGGTTCCGGTATCAGTGCGGTGCGCGAGGGAGCTGAAGAGGAAGCACTCAGGGGAGAGTGCTCCCTCGCGCGCCAGCCTGACCGGCCGTGGGGTGACAGCAGGGCCAGCCTCGGGGGGCCCTGAGGTGGCCGGCTCCTGGGGCCCCCAGGAGAAGAGGCTGGCCCTGTGGGTACATACAGGGTCGCAGGGGCGGCCGGGCCCCCTGGTGGGCCGGGCCCGGTCGCAGATGCGACCCCTGCGACCCTGGTATGTACGCCACTGGTTATACTATTTTGATGACAATGCTGGTAACAGAATATGGTAAAAGAGGTCATGTTTGTCCTGAATTATGATGTGCCTAAGGGAAGACTATGCATCAAGGGAAATGTAGTTCAAAAACGTCTGAGGAGCCATGATGTTTATGACCTGCACTTTCTTAATCCTCAAAATCCTGTAGCAAAAAAACAATAAAATGTTTTTTTTTGTTTTTTTTTTATGCAATTGGTACTTTAATAATTTTTTTTTTTTAAATAGTTGTTTAAAATGGTTACATTTTAAAATGTTTCTCTAACTATATCTAACAGGAGACTGTTACATTCAGTGCTTTCCTATGGAGAAAATCTGACGTTGGAAGTCCTTATGCAGAGCGTGAGGATGTCCAGCGTCAGATACTGGACCAAAGGTCCGTTTCAATTCAGGAAGTCCTTCTAGTGACTGTTCGCTAGCTCTGAAAAATAAAATTTTAAGCACCACGAAAGGCACCCAGAGCACTTCTTCTCAATTTGGTCAACGGCAGTGTTTCCATTGCAGGCCTAAACACATCTATTCTAGACCGCCACTAGAAGAGTTTCCATATGAGAACCTTGTCAAACTTGGATCACAAACTAATTCTGCACCTAGAGCAGCAGTTGAGTGGCGTAGCTATTTGCAGGACATTCACACTAGCCTCTCAATTGAGAAGAAATCAATTGGCTTAGATCTCCGCCAGGAATGCAGAGCGACCACGGTGAGATCAATGAGGCAAGAGAAGATGGCTAAGGCATACTCGCCTTTCATACCATCACGGCTGGTTTCTTTAAATGTTGTTCTACACTGATGTGTTCACCTCTGTCCTGGAGCCGAGTGCCTCCATCTTGGTTTCCCGTCACCATTAAGACATCTGACAATTTTTTATTTTAGTTACTGAATATGTATCTTCTCACTGAATGCAGTATGTGCTCTGGCTGTATCATAATATTGGACTGTAAATTTTCGTTACCAAATATTAAAAATGGCCGTACCACCTTTTGGAATCTTTGCATGTTTTATTAAAAATGTTTTTTTTTTTTTTTTAAATAACCCCTGAAGGTGAATTTTCTGCTCAGTGTGTGGTGGAGGGGACAGGGGAGAAGCAAATGTTAATCTTACCTGAAGCTAACCCTTGTGGGGGCTGCCAGGTACCGGAGTCACCCATGCGTGCAAGACTCTTATTCTTCCAGAAACTTATTGCCCTCAGCTGTTGCTATCAAAAGCTGCAGGAATTGAAAAACGTGATCGTGTAAGCTTCACACTTTGTCAAGTTTTTGTAAATTTCAGTTTTCACTAAAAGACAAAGTAGTTCCTGCGTTGCTTAATGCTCTCTTTTGATTGTGTTGAAATTTAAACAAAATTCTAATGCAGTCAATAGGAGTAATTATTTTTATTTTTTTTAAAGACTTTATGAGTCTGACCGAGATGCACGTGAATAAAGGTTAGCATGAGTGATTTCTCAATGTTTTAATTATTGGTGTCGTTTTACGAAAGTGACAGTCTCCCTTTAAATTTTTATATATGTCGTGTTGACTTGTTTGAAATATAACTTCTATAGAAAGAAAAAATGTGACAAACGTATGAGAGATTTGCCAGTCCAATTATTTTTTAATAAAAATGTTTGTTGCAAACACTGTAGAATTATTAAAACCTAGAACAATATAGAGACTGGCTTTCGGATCAGCACACAGTTGATTTCTTATTGATTTTTGCCATGCCACTGCAGAAAATCCATCATTGTGGTTGCATATGACACGGTTTAAATCTTGTTCTTGAGCCGTTATTTGAAAACTGATGTATTCTCTGATCCAAAGCAAAATTGATCCATTAATAATGCAATGTTCCTGTTGGAATGTTAAAAAATTGTAGAAATTAACAATTTATAAACCACACAGAGACTGTGCTTGATTTTAGAAAATGTAATTTTGCCACCAACTTATAGATTGCGTGTAACCTCCAACTATCCCAATTTTTGTGACTTTTCCTGATGCACCATCATTTCGTTCCCGTGTTACCACAGCCAGCATAGAGAATGCATCATTAGATGCGCTCGGTCTGTGCTGCGGTTCACAATGGTCATGTTAAGAGTGCTTCATCAGAGCTCTGTGCATAGTCTGCCCAGCTGCGTGAGGCTGAACAGGGGGGTTTTCAGTCAGCCTGCCATATATTTAATACCAGGCTCATACTCACCTTCTAAGGCTGCCCCCCCCCCTTTCCAGGTGAAATTGCCCCTTTTTAGCATTGCCAGTGACGAGTGGCATTACTATCATGCCCTTATAGGCCAACCTCATCTCGATTCCATACCTCTCAGCATAGGGTTGTATCCTTTGAGGGGGTTTTGGTGGGGGATTAGAAGGTTGCTAGTAAGATATAGCAAACTGAAGTGGGTTGAGAATCAGCTGACCATATTTAGCCCTACATGACTGAGTTGGATAACATGACTGAGTTGAAAATGTATTGCTCAATGCTCATAATTTTGCCTAAATGTTGCATTTTTCAGGCTCGCTCTTTTTGGATTTAGCATAAAAAAAAATAAACGTGGATGTGTACATTCTCCATCCATTTATATTAATATAGTGTATCTTTTTAATTGTGTTTTTTTTGGGGGGGTGGACCGTATTGAATGAACATTATATCTGTCTAATAGTAAGACTACCAATACTTAATACTACTATTGATATTTGAATTAATAATAAGAGTAATATTGGCTTGGGTCTACGTTTGTGGGCGGTCTGTGGCACCTTTGTAATTTTTTTATTTATTTTTGAAATATTTTTTTCATTTTATGTAGTAAAATAGAGAATAGAGAGTTTGAGCTTAAAAGTGGCATTGTGGCATTGTGCAAGTGAAGTAGTAAATGTTCTATCTGGCAGAACTGTGCTCTCAGAAATGCTTGGCTTCATCTTCGTTCAGACCTGGTAGAGACAGGGCACACGTGGCAAATAAAGACGCAAATTAGACACATTGTTTTATTTCTCTATGCTGACTGACAGGTGCAAACATGGGCGCTTAGAGCAATGATTGACAGGGAGCTAAGATGGAGGTGTCCAGTCCAATTGCAGGATAAAAAGTGTGAATTTCTACTTATTTTTATTTTATTTTTTTCACACTTCACACATACACATCTGTTAAATACTGGGGTACGTGAACCTACTATTACAAATTCTATGAAGTGACTGGCTCTTCCTTAATAAAAGCTGTAACATCAATGTAAAAGGACCATTCTATTATATGCATTACAAAGAGCATAGGAATCCGCAAAATAGTATTTTCTAACGAGGGAGGAGAGACATGGGAGACCGGGTTGTGTTGTAGAATCCTACAAGACATTTATTTTGTTACGTGAAAACTAATTTAAAAATGTAACATGCCAAAATACAGCTAATTGTTTAGGTCAGGAGAAATGAAATGCATATTGTTTGTGCCTTGAGTATCCCTTTAACCATCCAACCAATTTCAGTCATTAGAAGGAGCAAATAAATTAATAAATTAAAAGTCACCTTTACACACCACTTACAGGTAAATGCTAGAATGCGTTCACACAAGATTCCGAATTTCTAGACTGACAGATTGCTCGAGGCACCTCGTGCTGGTCTGTCTGCACATTCCGAGTGCTCTGACAGCATATCGAGACTGGATAAACAACCTCACTATCTGGTCGTCAGTCAACAAACCCTTGGAGATGAGTTTAATTAACCCGTAATGATAGTGGCCATTCCTTGTTATTAAGGCTCTTCATATGCAACATTTGGAGTCTGTTTAAACAAATTATCCTCTGAATGTAATCAGAGATACTTCCTTCTATCCGTTATAGGGAGTTGAGAGTGGCGTGACTCATGAAAGGTGAAGACCTGAGCCACAATCTGTCCAAGAGGTAGATGTACTGTATCTTTATGTCAAAGGGTCACTAGGTTTACCATAACCACTACAGCACAGTGTAGCTGTAATGCTGCTATTACCGTAATCTCTGGGTGCTGTCCCCACTTTTATTTGTCAAACTGTTTGGAAAAAGTTCAACAAAAATTAGGTCTCTCTCCAGCACCCATAGACTGCTCCAACACAGCCGCGTTGATAATGTAGAATAAATGTCCACATTATCAATGTTAAAGGGATACTATAGTCAACAGAACAACTACAGAGAAAAGGCAGTGTTTTTATTACTGCCTGCTAACACCTCTAGTGGCAGACACTCAGACGGCCACTAGAGGTGCTTTCTTGGTCAGTGCGGCACATTCTGCATGGAGACATTTAATGATCCGCATAGAGATGCATTGATTCAGTGCATCTCTGTGAGGAGATGCTGATTGGCACAGCGTGGTGTTTTGCCATACATGCACAATAGCCTTCCCGTGCTTTCCTAAAGGAAAGCATTGAGTTGGCTGAGATCATCAAAATTGATAACAATTGGCGTGGCAATAGGCGAGTTGGAGTGACCCTGTAAGAATAACAACATTAAAGGGATTCTCCAGTGCCAGGAAAAGATAACCGTTTTCCTGGCACTGCAGGACCCTGTAGTGCCCCTCTCCCTCCCACCCCTCTATCCCAAGTTGCTGAATGGGTTAAAACCCCATCAGTGACTTACCAGAGTCCAGCGCCGATGTCCCTCGGCGCTGGGTCAGGTTCCGTCTACTCTCCGCCTACTCACGCACGCGCGTAAGACCTCCCCATAGGAAAGCATTATTCAATGCTTTGCTATGGGGATTTTGGCTACACTGGAGGTCCTCACATAGCGTGAGGACGTCCAGCCTCGAATAACACACTTTTCGGGTTCCAAGAACACGGAAGTCCCTCTAGTGGCTGACTGATAGCCACTAGAGGAGGACTTAACCCTGCAAGGTAAATATTGCAGTTTATAAAAACTGCAATAATTACACTTGCAGGGTTAAGGGTAGTGGGATATGGCACCCAGACCACTCCAATGGGCAGAAGTGGTCTGGGTGCCTGGAGTATCCCTTTAAATGCATAGGCAACATTTGGCCCAGTTGCAGCAGGCTGCAAATCCTACCACACTTTAGTGAGACTGCTTAAGAGTGATGTGAGTTGCTTATTTCTATTTTGTACTCATCTGCTAATGGGCTTGTCAAGGTAAAATATGTTAATTACAAGGTGTCCATAGTCACAAATACCACAGTGCCGCCCTATTAAATGCAAATTTTATAAGTTGACTATTGTGGTCTAAAATTTGCATTTTTCTTGTTTTAAAGGGGAACTGTCCCATTTTTAAAGATTTTTCATATTATGTTTGCTTCTTCTTATATTTAAGAAATATAAATTCATGAGATGTGCAAAATAAACTTTAACGGTAGAAATCCACAGCTTTTTATCCTACGAATGGGCACCTCCATCTTGGCTCCCTGTCAGTCTTTGTTATAAGGTCTGTTCTTTGCACCTTGCAGTCAGCATAGGTAAAACATACAGAGGAGATATGAAACAATGTTTCTTTTTCTCTTCTTCATTTGCATTGTTTGCCCTGGCTTTGCCTTGTCTGAACTGGGTTGTGATTGAAAATCTTTAAAGGAACACTATAGGGTCAGGAACACAAATTTTAAAAACACCACTTAGGTGTCTTGCCCCCCACCTCCCTCTCCCTGCCTTAACCCCCTTAATAGTAAAAAAATAATAATTAAATTGCCTTATTTCCAGCGGCCACGCTCCCGATCCGCCTCCTTGATGACATCATACTTTATGATCAGCAAGAAGGTGGGGCAGGGGCGGCAACTAATGCCAGCTTATCCAATCACCACGTCCTCCTAGAGATACATTGAATACAAAATTCAGCATCTCCATGCAGAGTGTGGAGATGTTAAACGGCACTACCCCAGGAAGCACCTCCAGTGGTCTGAGTGGCCGCCACTTGGACGTGTCCCTAGAGGGCAATGTAAATACTGCATTTTCTCTGAAAAGACCGTGTTTACATGAAAATGCCTGCAGGGAATGATTATACTCTCCAGAACAACAAAGGTTCACACACGTTACAGGTGATTTTCAATGTTTTTTCCCAGTGGTTTAAATTCTAGAGAAGCGATGGAATAATTTGTACAAAATGTAATTGCGTGTGCATACCCTGCAGCCACTCACCCCTGTGGGATAACCCGTGATGTTCTAAGGGTTGCAGTTGTGGGAAGATGGTCCAAAGTCCAATTACACACCAGAGCATGTGGGCCCCGAGTTAGACCTGATTTAGAGGAATAATTCTGCTGAATCAGCCCACATAGCAGAAACATTATTTGTTTATCCACATTGCCTCATTACTAAAACACGTAAGTCATTAATTTTACAGAGTGTTCTTTTTGCTCTAATTTTGCAGCTGGAAGAATTTATAAATATATCCATAAGAGTAAAAAATTATAAAACAATACTTTCCTTTGGTTCTATGAAGGCTGTTACCATGGAGACCTTCATCAGTGAAGCTATAGAATACAATGTTGATTTTAAACCAATAAAACATAAATATGAGGTTGTGCCAACAATAAATGGCATCGGGGTAAGAGATGCATAAAGATTAAGTGGTGCTGGCTCTAAATAATGTGCAGAATGCAGAAAGGCGAGTTATTTATATATAGAAAATCTATAATCAAAGTTCTAAAAGTTTGATATTTTGCAGGTGCACTCATATGGTCTGCATCATGATTGCTCCTGTTTTGGAACTGTAGGGGCAATATTTATTAGGACAAAACCAGTACTCTTCTGGGGCAAAATGGTTAAGGTTGAGATACATCCAGTTGGTTCCCATTGAGCACTTTGCTATATTTAAGGATAACATGACCCAAATTTAATGTACGTCTTTACAAATTATTTGTAAACGGGAATTCAAATTTATATAGTGTTACTCCTTAAAATGGGGATTGTGACGTGTTGGCAAGGGCACTGCGGCTTATTGGCCAAAGATAGCTGAATGATAGAAGCACTAGACTTAGTTTTCCGTTAAAATGTACAATCTCTTTGTAAATTCTGCACAGTACCCAGTTTGTGCATAACTCCATACAAGGATACTAAAGCAGACTTTTTAAACACAGACACAGATTTGGATTGCGTCTATTCTAAAGAGGTGCGTCACACGGAGATACTGAATATTTTTTATGTTTTTTAATGTTAGTCGCAACATTTAAAAATTTCAGTGACACACACGTTAAGAAAGCAGTAACTGTAGACCTGACTAAAAGCAAGGACAATTCCTGTCATGTGCCTTCGTGACATTTATAAATGGAATTTGGTAAATAAAGCTGACATGCACAAGTCATGTTTGTATGTTTTAGATATAATCTGCAAAATCTGTAAGTGTATAGATTAAAATATATAGGTGACTGAAGTTCTCTGAAGGTTCGACTGCGCGTGCAGCTGCCTTGCCAAGTGGTGTGAAATGCATCCCATAATTCTAAGCGTGCAGGGATACTCTAGTGCAAGAGTGGAGCCAGTGGTGACACCCACGGGTGCACATTTTACTGCTATACCAACAGCATACTGACCGTATAGCAGTAAAGGTCCGAGAGATCAAACAGATACATTTTATGCTCTTTAAAATGTCACCAAACCATGTCGGTCATGATTGAAACCTCAAGCTTCATTTACAAAAAAAATACAATATTGAGTTCTAGAAATGATGCATAGCACATTAGGAAATAGGAACACAGCTATTTCAGTATCAAAAAACGGGTTGTTCCTCCCAAAGAGGTCACAAAGGAATTATGACAGGAATGCAGAAGTTTATAGAATGTAAACGCACACTTAACATCCACAGACAACTAAAGACACCGAGACCACTTCATCTCAGTGACGTGTTCTAGGTGCAGTGGCCCGGTCCTTTTAGTCTTTCAATCTAAAACCTTGAAACGTAGCTGTTTTACTAGATATGTCAATGTTTTGATTAAATGGTTAAACATACTTCTAGTGGTTGTTTTCCTGACCGTCACTAGAGGTACCTGTGCAGCAGTGGTTTTTTTTTTTTTTTCTCGTGACACTCTAGGTTAATGAGGACATGTCATCAAATGCAGTTCACAAGGAAACATTCAATTCAATGCCTACCTATAAGACACAATTGACCGGACACGCTTGCGGCACTCACCATGCACTTTGTCCCCAATGCTTCTCTGACGAGCACTGGATTGGACAAGAAGCCAGGAAGTAACACTTCCCTGATGATGTCACGGGAAGTGGCTCACATAGTTTTAGCAATTGGTGGGTAGGGGGAGTAAGTAAAACTTATTTTTACCATTTTTTTTGTTTTGTTTTTTCAGAACACAAGGGTCTACATTTAAATGGGGGGGAGGGGAAATCAGGAGAAAAATAGAAGTGTTTTCAAAAAAATCTGATTTACAGGGACAATCAGGAACGTTATCTATGAAACAAGTCAAATTGAATTTAACTTACTGCCCATATCAATAGAATTTATACTGGCGCACTTACCATGAACTGTGTGGAAATGGTCACAAAGGAAACCAAAAATGGTGGTAAATCTGGAGAAGGAAATAGCTGTGTATAACTGATTGATTGAAGAAAGTTCTTCCGTGGGCTCACGGCTGAAAGTAACCATGTATGAGATGAGGGGTTGATGTAGAGAAAAACCTATGAAGGAGGAGGGAGATTTTAGACTATGGTGTTGACAGAGGATGAGGGTGACCTACATATGGAGCAAAAACAAGCTGAACAACTAAAGCGACAATTGAAACAGCAAAAGATGAGCTTATGGGGTGGAAAAAGATGAATGGGTAGAGATGTCCCGAACAGTTTGCTGGCGAATAGTTCCTGGCGAACATAGCTTGTTTGCGTTCGCCACGGATGGCGAACATATGCGATGTTCGGTCCGCCTCCTATTCGTCATCATTGAGTAAACTTTGACCCTGTACCTCACAGTCAGCAGACACATTCCAGCCAATCAGCAGCAGACCCTCCCTCCCAGACCCTCCCACCTCCTGGACAGCATCCATTTTAGATTCATTCGGAAGCTGCATTTTTTTTTTCTAGACAGAAGTGTGTTATATTTGAGCATGCTAGGCTGAACGTGCGTATATCATGGCTAGTTGCACTGAGGGTATGAGTATATAGCAGTACATTGTTGTGAAAGATGGCTGTCATGTTTAGGGTGTAGCTTGGACGTTATCAACTGTGTATTTATATCAGCAGCTCCACCACTAGTTATAAATCAAGTGTGAGTCGCCCCATGAGATGAGACTAGTGAATAACATAATACATGAACGGTTAAGGTAAAGGCATGTAAGGAACTACGACAATAAACTCTTTAGGAGGTGAAATAATGACATGTTTAAACGCTTGCTACTTTACGATTAGTTAATGTGCACAGAGCAGCTCATGTGATCAAAGGCATGGTGTGGATGATCGGCTATAGTGGGACATGCTTGGCAGGCTGCTGTTTACTGCTTGTGCTCATCCGATCCCTTCTGGGCGCCAGGTGCAGACCCTGGGAGTCCCTGATACCTGGAACAACAAAGGCAAGTCTCTGGCTGAGTGCCGGGTTCGCGACTTGAGGTGGTGGAAGCTTGTTTTGTCGGGTGGTCGGATCTGTCCCGGTGGTGCTTCACGTCCGGTGCGGGATTGTAGCTTAAGGTGGAGGCGAGTGCTTGACGTGGGGCAGGCTCTGCATTTCTGTTTGTGCCTCTGGTCCCGTCTTCGACGCCTTTTGCGTTGGTGGATTTTAATGGGGACTGCTTTGCTTAGCTGTGGTGGAGCTTGTTGGGGCTTCCTGCTTGTTATTTGCTTCCAAAATGGATTAAAGAGTCTGTCCAGCTTAGACTCAATATCCTGCCATGCTTTGCTGGTACCAGGAGGACACGCGGCTGCCGCCATATTGGGAGAGTCGCAGATGAGTATGTCAGCCTGGGCGGCTGTGCTCTGTGCGTCCATTAGCTCCAGACAGCCTCTCAGGGGTGGACCGGGATAACCCTCACCGGTCCGAGGGGGGGTAACGGAGCTCCTGCCGGGAAGTAGCTGCTCCTGGGCATCCCAGGATCGGGAGATCGGCCGCCTCTCCCGCCCGGAGAGCACCAGGCCACACTTACAATGCGGCGGTAAGTAAGACTCTGTCGAGTTGCTGACTGCTATTAAGCATGTCGGGTCGGTCAGGTAGGAGCAACATTGCTGGGTCATCCCCTTCTGGGGTGAAATTCGCTTGTTGATAGCTGCTTAAAGTGAGATATTGAGGGAGCTCACACGAAGTGCATCTTTCCTCCATGACAGCTAGGCCCCGCCCCCCAGAAGCTGCATTCTTAGTGAGAGGAGGGACAGTGTAGCTGCTGCTGATTTAATAGGGAAATCGATAGCTAGGCTAGTGTATTCAGTGTCCACTACAGTCCTGAAGGACTCATCTGATCTCTGCTGTAAGGACAGCACCCCAAAAAGCCCTTTTAGGGCTAGAACATCAGTCTGCTTTTTTTTTTTTTCCTGTGTAATCTAATTGCAGTTGCCTGCCAGCGTGTGTCAGGCTCACAGCGTATACTGTGCCCACTTGCCCAGTGCCACCACTCATATCTGGTGTCACAATAGCTTGCATTTAAAAAAAAAAAAAACTTTTTTGACTGTAATATAATAGCAGTCAGTTTGTCTGCAAGCGTGTGTGTCAGGCCTACAGCGTCTATTCTGCGAGTGCACAGTGCCACTCATATCTGTTGTCACAGTAGCTTGCATGCATAGTACCACTAATCGAAAAAAAAATGAGAGGCAGGGGCCGTCGTTGTCGTGGTGCTGTGATTCCCTTTGGCCCTAGAATAATGCCCAGTGTTCAGAGGCCACGTACCCTGAACTCAAAAGGTTCTGAGGACATAGTTGACTGGCTAACACAGGACACCCAATCTTCTACAGCTTCCGCTCGGAACCTTGACGCACTATCCTCCTCCAGCTTAGATTCGGGCACCTCTCAAGTTACCACTTGCCCGCCTGCCGCCACCACCAACACTAGCACCACAGCCGCTTCACTTGATCTGTCAGAGGAGTTATTTACACATCAGTTGGAAGAAATGAGTGATGCGCAACCATTATTGCCAGAGGATGTAGATAACAGGGATATTTCTCAGTCAGGCAGCATTACACACATGGACATACAGTGTAATGATGATGTTGTACCCGCTGCTGCTTCCTTTGCTGAGTTGCCTAGGTGAAAAAAGTCTAGATTACCTCACCTTTATTAAGATGAATGAGGGATGGATCCCGGAGGGACTGACAGTGGGCGATACATTCGACTAAAAAAAGGCCTGATGAGGGGGACGTAACAGGGATTAAACTGATAAGAATAGTACTACTTAACACACCAATCCTATCTGGTGGCACATTAGATTGCACGCGTAGTGCCCCAAATTTGAAGTTGGAGGTCCATCTCCCGGTTCCTAAAATCGATGCCATATACACGTCCCCTGATAGGGGACGTAACAGGGATTATACTGATAGGAATAGTACTACTTAACACACCGTATAATAACGCAGACAGAGGCAATGCAGAGAGAGGAGTCTGAAGAAGAGGAGTCAGAGGAGGAAGGTGGCTTTGAGGAGGTGGAAGACCAAACACAGCAGGCGTCCCAGGGGGCTTGTTGTCACCTTTCGGGGACCCTTGGTGTTGTACGTGGCTGGGTGGAGGAAGAGACCTTCAATGACATCAGTGAGGACAAGGAACCGGACATGGCTAGCTTGGTATCCAACCTTGTGCAAATGGGGAGTTTGCGGTTGTGCAAATGGACTGTTTGCGGTTGTTTGCGGTGCGTTAAATGGGGAGTTTGGTCTGTCACTGTGAAGTGGGCGTAACCCTTCCACTACCTGATCGATACAACATCATACCTGATGTTTTAAAGCACGTTATTCCAAACAATTTAGGAATGTTAGGTGATTTATGCCTTTTATGGATTAAAACCAGACTCTGCATCAACTATGTAATTTTCCATGGGAGTTTTGCCATGGATCCCCCTCCGGCATGCCACAGTCCAGGTGTTAGTCCCCTTGAAACAACTTTTCCATCACTATTGTGGCCAGAAAGAGTCCCTGTGGGTTTTAAAATTCGCCTGCCTATTGAAGTCTATGGCGGTTCGCCCGTTCGCTAACATTTGCGGAAGTTCGCGTTCGCCGTTTGCGAACGGAAAATTTTATGTTCGCGACATCTCTATGAATGGGATAATGGATAGAAACATAGAATGTGATGGCAGATAAGAACCATTCGGCCCATCTAGTCTGCCCAATTTTCTAAATACTTTCATTAGTCCCTGGCCTTATCTTATAGTTAGGATAGACTTATGCCTATCCCACGCATGATTAAACTCATTCACTGTGTAAACCTCTACCACTTCTGCTGGAAGGCTATTCCATGCATCCACTACCCTCTCAGTAAAGTAATACTTCCTGATATTATTTTTAAACCTTTGCCCCTCTAATTTAAGACTGTCCTCTTGTTGTGGTAGTTTTTCCTCTTTTAAATATGGTCTCCTCCTTTACTGTGTTGATTCCCTTTATGTATTTAAATGTTTCTATCATATCCCCCCGTCTCGTCTTTCCTCCAAGCTATACATGTTAAGTTCCTTTAACCTTTCCTGGTAAGTTTTATCCTGCAATCCATGAACCAGTTTAGTAGTCCTTCTCTGAACTCTCTGTACTGCATACAATACTCCAAGTGAGGTCTTATTTTTGGAATTCGTATCAGATTTTTGTATTATTCCCAGTCTTACCCTTACCAAATAACTCCTTTTGCAGAAAGCTTTCTTGACCTTAAAACGTGGAAGGCTGCTGTGTCCCATGTGTGTGATGATTCTCCATAAATGGTACACATATAGACCTCTTGGATAAATATGAAAACTAGCATCATCTCAAGTTGTTCACGGATTTTGACAGTGACTGTGTTGACTAAGAAGTAAAATTGGATCCCACTTGGTACTAGATAGGTGACTTTACTAATGTGGCCACTGAGCGTATATTTTCTGAAAAATTACAATTCTTTCTACCTCTATTTAGAGACTGCATGAGAAGCAAAGAAAGAGGGAATTGATAAAAACAAAGGAAAATATATTCTAGTCTTTTATTTCCTGTTCGTACAACATAGGATGAAGTTTTTCTGCTGCCTGTCCTTGTATTTAAACAACACCCACCTAATACTGTGTGGCTTCGTGTAAGTGGGCTGGAATGCTGCATGATGACATTGTATCAGCGGTGGGTAACATAGAACACGGGGGAGAGTGGGAACAAAGCCTTTCACTTAAATGCACATTTTAAACAACATAAATGAATAGTATGCTTCTCGAAGTTAAAGAAAGCTATTCAACAGATTTGTTTTGTGATAGCAATCTTTACAAAGGTGATGGTACATGCTTATTTACTAATGTGAAAGGCTTGTAAAAAAAAAAACAGGATTTGTTTGTGAAAATGCTTTTATTTTAATATTAATCCTATACTTTTTGTACAAGACAGGGAGTGATACTTACAGCGACATTCTAAAACCTACTGGCTTATTGTGGTGGTTATGATGACACTAGTCATTGGGTGCCATTACACCAGTTGATCATACTATTTTCGAGCCTGCCATCACACATTTGCACAGATAATGTCAAAGTGGAAAATCCTTTTAAAAAGCCCCCTTTTTTTGGGGGGTGGGAGGGGTGGAGGTCAACTCTCTAGTCTTGTGGCTCTGGTTGTTACCATTCCCTACTGCTCTATCCCTGTATATTCATTTGTAATGTTTGATGGAACTGAAAAGTGATAATGTCCCTGCCCCAGAACTGGGGAACATGGGTTCTAATCCCAGTCAGCTTTTCACTAAACACCTAATGATCTATAGCCACCTACCTCAAATCCTTAGATTGTAAGCTCCATATGTTGCCGCTATATAAATGCTTTAAATAATAATTAGAGAATGTGGTAATACTTTTCTGCTCCCTTGATGGCACTTCGTATTGGTGAATTAATGACACGGACATGTAGAGTACACATCACACAAAACAATTGGCATTGGAATGTTAAAGGGACACTGTAGGCACCCAGACAACTTCAGTTCATTGACGTGGTCTGGGTGCTGTGTCCCTTTTGCACCTAGTGCTGCAATGTAAAACATTGCAGTTCCATAGAAACTGCAATGTTTACATTACAGCACTAAGTCAGCCTCTAGTGGCTGTCTACGAGACAACCACTAGAGAGCTTCCTAATTTGAAACGGTCCTTTGATCCAGTATCTGACGCTGGATGTCCTCACGCACTGCATGAGAACCTCCAGCGTCAGATTTTTTTTCCCCCCCGTAGGAAAGCATTGATAAAATGCTTTCATATGGGCAGGTCTATTGCGTGCGTGGCACAGAGAAGGAGCTTCGACCCACCGCTGAGGTACATCAGCCTGGAATCAGGTAAGTAAATAAGGGTATTTATTTACCCTTTATTCACTAGGGAGGGTGGCATGCGAGGGCGGGGGGGGGTAAGCGATCATGCCAGGAATACAGCTTTGGCTTTTGAAAAGTGGAGTGCAGTTTAGAAGTTCCTGGCATTCAAAAAATAATATGCAAAGAAATGTTTATTATAAAACCCTGTGGCAAATGGGCATGGCGTGGAATGGTCAGATGGGCATGATGCCTCTGAGCAGATTGAGTTGTAAACCTCAAAACCTTAATACTGCCCAGTAATTTTGGTGTAACTGGTAGGTTTGTATCATTGATGCTGATGGGAATTTCTAAGCCTACCCCATGAAAATTATATGTTGTACCTTTGTCAGTGGACGACAGTCCTAAAGTGCGGATTCCAAATGGACTAAACAAAGCCAGCCATTTGCATTTTTCAGTTCAAAGCTGATCGCTGTGCCAAATATTTTAAACTGCAGGCTTTATACATTCTGTATAACCTATAAGAATAAAAAGGTATAAACAATATACCAGCGAGTGGAGCGCTATAATGAATATTAATATAAATAATGAGGGGGTATACTCACCCCTCCAACATAGTGATACAATGTGTCCAAATGTACATACAAAGTAAAACAACAAAAAGAGAAAATATAGTGCAGATGGTTTACAAAAATAAAAAATGAATAATAGTAGCAATTGGTTGAAACCACTCACCTGGGTTGGAGCCTATAAGCTATTGGCTCCGTAAGTGACTCCTTTTTGCTCTTGAGGCAGCAACACACCCCTTTATCCCAAACGATGTTCTCCCGAAGATATGGAACAAGCAGAGAGAGAGAACCTCATAGGTGGTATTGTACAGATAGTGTATACAAAATAGTGAGATAGTAATGATTATGCTCACCTTAGACAGAGCCTTGAATTCCTGGCTCTGAGGTTTGTTGGCAATATGCTAATTTATTGGGATAGCATTCCCCACATAGTGTTCCTGGAGGCTAGAAAGGACTATATGGACTAATATAAAAAAATAAGGATTTATTGTAGAGATAAAAAATAATAATAAAAACAATATTAAGACTTCTCAAAAGCATATAAGCTAAATGATAAAAGTTAAAAAGTCAAAGTATAAAAGTCCAAACTCCAGCTAAACGCGTTTCACTCTTGTATGAGCTTCCTCAGTAGCTCATACAAGAGTGAAACGCGTTTAGCTGGAGTTTGGACTTTTATACTTGGACTTTCTATCATTTAGCTTATATGCTTTTGAGAAGTCTAAATATTGTTTTTATTATTATTTTTTATCTCTACAATAAATCGTTATTTTTTTATATTAGTCCATATAGTCCTTTCTAGCCTCCAGGAACACTATGTGGGGAATGCTATCCCAATAAATTAGCATATTGCCAACAAACCTCAGAGCCAGGAATTCAAGGCTCTGTCTAAGGTGAGCATAATCATTACTATCTCACTATTTTGTATACACTATCTGTACAATACCACCTATGAGGTTCTCTCTCTCTGCTTGTTCCATATCTTCGGGAGAACATCGTTTGGGATAAAGGGGTGTGTTGCTGCCTCAAGAGCAAAAAGGAGTCACTTACGGAGCCAAAAGCTTATAGGCTCCAACCCAGGTGAGTGGTTTCAACCAATTGCTACTATTATTCATTTTTTATTTTTGTAAACCATCTGCACTATATTCTCTCTTTTTGTTGTTTTACTTTGTATGTACATTTTGACACACATTGTATCACTATGTTGGAGGGGTGAGTATACCCCCTCATTATTTATATTAATATTCATTATAGCGCTCCACTCGCTGGTATATTGTTTATACCTTTTTATTCTTATATTTTGCACTTTATTGTGGATTAAGGTGTAACGGATCGCCTGGCACCCCGACTGGGTACCTCCGTTAAAGGATGCTCCTAGCGTTTCCTGAGGACTCCAAGCACTCTGGCAGACACCACAATCACCGAATCTGAGAAGCATATGAATCCTCTCAAGCCTCTGAATGCTGTAGACAATTGAATAGGAACCATGCGAATAGGTTTGCACTCCTAGCAGTCAAACTGGAACAGCATGCAATAAATCCTTCCCCCAATAATGAGACGACACTTCACTTTGAGGGTAAAACAGGAACTCTGGACTGGCACATCCAGCCTGGCTTTTATTTCCATCTTACACATTTAAGCCTGCCCACAGGGGAGGTGTAAAATATCCAATAGCATAGATGTTACCTCCCACACATCTCCTCCCCTTAGATTAACACTTAACCCAATTACACATACAGTTAAAACATACTTTCTACCCAACTTTCATAACTCTAAAACCATACATCACATTCACATAAAAATACATATCCACAATCAATCCATTCAGGGGAACAACATATTAAAAAAATGGCATGAATCAGACCAGGGGTTCAAAAGTTAGTAATAGTATCTTTTAAAACCCCTGTCAGCATGACTTTCCAGCTCAGACCGGTTACCTCCCACAATGCCTCACAATCCCTCCCCTCTGGCCTGGAGATAATTGAGGAAGGAATCTAATTATCTCCAAGGACTGAGGCAAAACTCCATTACCCACATGGCAGACAAAAAGACAGTAAAAGACATAAAATACTTTAAAATACAGAAAGTTACTTTTTATCCATAACACACAGACATTTCACATATCCCCAGATAGCTGGGATCTGCGCGCACAAAACTACCGAATAGCGCGCAGATCCTACTCACACAGTTCACTCGCCACGGAGCTGAAGTCTTTAACTACACGAATGGGCGCCATGGCATAACTATCTGGGTTAACACATTCACATAAGGTCTGGTCCATAGTCCAAAGGCAAGAGGCGGGCAAGCAGCCCCCTCCAAGGACACGTGGCGAGTTCGGTTTCGCCACACTTCTCCCCTTTACCCCCCAGACTAACAGGGTATCTGACCTCCTGCCGGTCAGTGCCCTGGTTAGTCCAGCAACCCACCCGTGAAGCACAAACAGCAGTACCTCCCACCCACAATAACTGGTTACTACACCTGGGTAGAGGAGAACTTTGTCCAGGTCCAGGTGCCTCACCACGGCTGTGTGGGGGACTGGCAGTCTGCCTTGGTGGGTTGCTGAGTGGGCAGAGACCAGCGGTACTCTGCCCTGGTGCCAGTGCTACCACTGAAGTAGCCTGATTGGAGCCTGGTTGTGGGAGGGGGAGACCGACCGTCTCCCCTCTGGGTACACAGCTCTGCTGCTGGAGACAGACTGTCTCCCCTTTGGCTAAACAGCCCTGTCGTGGGGGGGGCAGGACCGACCGTCCCTACCCCCTGTGCTGGAAGTGCAGAGACCACTGTCCCATCTGCACAGGTGTGGGGCTTACAGTCTCCCCCTGATACATTAAGCTGCCGCTGGGGAGAGGTGGTAACCAGCTCCTCTCCCATTAGAACACTCTGCCGCTGGGGAATGGAGACTGGGCTCTCTATTCCCTGTACATTAATGATCCGCCGCTGGGGAGAGGTGGTAACAATCTCCTCTCCCATACATACTTCCCATCTCTGCGGAGGGAGACCGACTGTCTCTCCTCCCAGCACAGAGTCCTGCTGAGGGGGAAAGGGGGCTGGGCTCTCCATTCCCTGCTGGATACTCTGCCACTGGGGAATGGAGACTGGGCTCCCAATTCCCAACAAATCACACTGCCGCTGGGGAGGGAGGACGGCCCCTTCAGCTCCCTGTAACTTGGGCACAGAGACCACGGTCCCATCTGCGCTGGTGTGGGGCTTACTGTCTCCCCTTGGTGTGCTAAGCTGCCGCTGGGGAGAGGGGGTAACAAACTCCTCTCCCTTACACACTTTCAGCCGCTGGGGAGCAGGGCTGACCCTCTGTACTCCCTGTAGGCAGGGCGCAGAGACCACGGTCCCATCTGCGCTGGTGAGGGGCTTACTGTCTCCCCTTGGTGAGCTGTGCTGCCGCTGGGGAGAGGGAATAACAAACTCCTCTCCCTTACACACCTTCAACCGCTGGGGAGAGGGGATAACAGGCTCCTCTCCCTGCACCGTAGACTGCCGCTGGGGAGCAAGAACGGCACCTTCAGCTCCCTGTAACGCACACTGCCGCTGGGGATCTGGGCCGACTGCCCAGCATCCCTGTAGGGCCGGTAGAGAGACCGCAGTCCCATCTCCACCTGCCATCTGTGGGTCTTCCCAGGACCAATCCGTGAGGCCCCTCAACATTTGTGAGTAAGGGCCACCTGCTTCCCCACCTGGCAACTCTGGCTGCTGCTGGGGATCTGGGCCGGCTGCCCAGCATCCCGGTGGAGAGACCTTGGTCCCATCTCTACCTGCCTCTTGTGGTTCCTCACAGGACCAGTCTATGAGGACCCCCACTTCGGGTTCCTCCCGCCGCTTCAGGGAAAGACGGCTAACCTCCTCGGATGCAGCCTCTACTCGGCTGCTGTAACGCTCCTGCTGCTGAGCATACTTCCTCTCTTTCGCCAACCGGAATTCTCGGTCCAGCCTTGTGTTTCGCTCGGCCATGACCTGGTTCCAGATCACCCGGCATGTCTCCATGGGTATATCATCCCCATACTCGGCCACTCGCTGCCTCACCTCGGCCAGCCAATCATCTCCAGAGCCAGAACCTTCCATACTAGTCTGCTCCCAGGGGCGCTGCACGAGTGCTAGCGTTGCCCTCAATTTGTAAATCCAAACAGTGTCTCTGAGCTGCTTTACCTCGCACTAGGACGCCATCCCACCGCTGCCACCAATGTAACGGATCGCCTGGCACCCCGACTGGGTACCTCCGTTAAAGGATGCTCCTAGCGTTTCCTGAGGACTCCAAGCACTCTGGCAGACACCACAATCACCGAATCTGAGAAGCATATGAATCCTCTCAAGCCTCTGAATGCTGTAGACAGTTGAATAGGAACCATACGAATAGGTTTGCACTCCTAGCAGTCAAACTGGAACAGCATGCAATAAATCCTTCCCCCAATAATGAGACGACACTTCACTTTGAGGGTAAAACAGGAACTCTGGACTGGCACATCCAGCCTGGCTTTTATTTCCATCTTACACATTGAAGCCTGCCCACAGGGGAGGTGTAAAATATCCAATAGCATAGATGTTACCTCCCACACATCTCCTCCCCTTAGATTAACACTTAACCCAATTATACATACAGTTAAAACATACTTTCTACCCAACTTTCATAACTCTAAAACCATACATCACATTCACATAAAAATACATATCCACAATCAATCCATTCAGGGGAACAACATATTTAAAAAAAATGGCATGAATCAGACCAGGGGTTCAAAAGTTAGTAATAGTATCTTTTAAAACCCCTGTCAGCATGACTTTCCAGCTCAGACCGGTTACCTCCCACAATGCCTCACAATCCCTCCCCTCTGGCCTGGAGATAATTGAGGAAGGAATCTAATTATCTCCAAGGACTGAGGCAAAACTCCATTACCCACATGGCAGACAAAAAGACAGTAAAAGACATAAAATACTTTAAAATACAGAAAGTTACTTTTTATCCATAACACACAGACATTTCACATATCCCCAGATAGCTGGGATCTGCGCGCACAAAACTACCGAATAGCGCGCAGATCCTACTCACACAGTTCACTCGCCACGGAGCCGAAGTCTTTAACTACACGAATGGGCTCCATGGCATAACTATCTGGGTTAACACATTCACATAAGGTCTGGTCCATAGTCCAAAGGCAAGAGGCGGGCAAGCAGCCCCCTCCAAGGACACGTGGCGAGTTCGGTTTCGCCACATAAGGTATTCCACTTTTTGTGTTGAGCTGCTTTTATTCAGGCACTTTAGTATATCACTCACTATCTCAGTAAGGGATAGTTATTGTTTTCTCTGTGTGTTTCATTCTGTATAACCTGTTAAAGAGGGAATTTTGCTGTACAAAGTATTTAACTCTATATATAGTACCTATCGAAATCACTTAGACTCGCCTTAACCTTTCCAAAAAAAAACTCTTTATCTGAATGTGCCCCTCCCTTGTGCAACTAGCCCTGTGCCTAACTTGCCATGGTGTCCTCAGAATTTCTGATGCTTGTAAACTATAAGAAATTTGCTGTAGTGTTGTATTGGTATTAATTATGTATATTATTTGGGGAGTGTGTGTGTGCTCTGTGTTCTGACATTTGAGATGTAGCAAGCGTTAATTACACCAATCTTTTCTAGAATGACAGAAGTGATTAATACCTGTGACCCTGCCATGGAAGAATTCACATTAAGCGCTCCGCCCGGTGCTGAAGGCAACACAGTTCAGGTACAAAACTTACTCAATATTGATTTTTACTGTGAAGACCACTCTTTACAAAAATCCTAAATGTATTGTATTCTTTATGCCTCAAGTCTGTAATTTCAAACTGCATGAACTGTGAGTACGTTAATAATTCTAGAACACTGATAACCATTTCTATCTTAGATTTTTCCAGATTCTCACGAAAAACATCCTAAACTGACAAAGCGGTTGCCATCAATAGTTGTAGAGCCAACGGAATCTGGAGATGTGGAGAGTGGTGAACTGCGTTGGCCGCCAGAGGACCTTAGTCCATCAGAAGACAAAAATCTGTCTCGTGATCAGAGAGAAGAAAAATCCCATCAAGCGCAGTGTTCAGAGGCTGAAGGTATGTGTACATAAATTCTTCGTACCTCGCTTCAACAAAATGAGACTATAAATGCATGTATTGTAGAGCTGAGATAAGTGTTTTGGTCGATCTATGAGCTATAACTAGACCAGGTTATTCACTAAGGTAAGAATTATCAGGAATTCAAAGTAAATTTTAAATTAAGGTCGAAATGGCCAAACCATTGCAGTATGGCGTTGAAGCATTCTTCCAATTCTCAAGAGATAAATAAAAAAAAAAAATAATAATAATAAAATATATATACAATAAGAAACATCTCACCTCTTTATAGGGTATATTATTTTTTGATTATTATATTTCAGATTGTTATATTCTAACAAAATATAATACTGTGTAACAGTATATAATGATTTATTTCTTCTTTGATATAAGTATTGTTACATTAGCCTCTCACAAAGAAGGTAATCGTGTAATGTAATCATGTAACCTATGTAATATGTAATTTATTTTCTTGTACACTGTGTTTATATGCTAGGCTGATTTCTTCCAGCTCAGAATAGGAAACCTATCTGTATACTAAAATACATTTTGCAATCCCCTCTTAACCTAGTACAGTAGTCCAAGATTTACAGATATATAAAGCTAAATCCTGCAATCACATTTGTTATTTGAAGGACACTCTCCAATTTTTCTGGATTACAGGCATATTGATAAGATGTCCATCAAGGACTGCAAAATCTCATTTTCTAGTATTCCAGCACAGATTTAGAATAGACCTGTTTTAAGGTCTTTTTAAATTGGTAAATTATAATACAAATAAACAGAGCTTCATGTAATCCACAGTCAGTCCTATCCTTGCTAAATATTGGTCTGAAACTTTGCCGATGGTTTTTTTGGGGGGGATATTTGCTTGCAGGAAATAAACAGCAGACCTATATATACATCACCAAATCCCACAAGTGCTGTCTCACACAGTCTACTGGTATTTCGACTGTTTGGCTAGAAGCTATATGAGGGCAATACCATCCGGAGACATTAAGTGCAAGGCTCAGGATAAATGGAGAGAGATAATTATATAGATAGACATACAGGGCTATTTATATACCTTGATGTATAGAAACAATTCTATGCAGTTATAGAGCAGATAAAGGAACGTGAACTGTGTATTATGGAATGGTTCTAGATACATTCATAATAAACATTATCTCAGTAATAATAATTAACTTTTTTTTTTTTAAATGTTTCATCTTTATCGAAGATTTTTATACGAGAAAGGTTATAATAGCACTGCAAGTCATTAATCTAGTAATTACTCAGTGTCCAAAGGACAGTCTACCCAGTGACGCATTATTCTCCAGTGTTGTATGTGTCTTTACCATGGTCATTTTGATGCAGGACGCTGGCACTTTACGCCCTTTAAAGTGTAATCATTATCAGGGAATGCCTCGGCAGTGTCATTTTGGTGACCTTCATCATACATGTGCTGGTGTTTCAGAAATTATACCAGCCATTGGCAGTTTTTTTTTTTTTTAGTCTAGTCTGGACTTTCACCTGCTTTAAAGGTGTATCTTTCTACTCCTCACATAAAGCCCCCTCCCCCCTTTTTAAGGGGCAATATTACATGCTAGAAGGAGTGGGGTATAGTGACATGAAAGGTAAGGGTAGGGTAGAAATGTGGGTTGCGAGGATAGTATTCACTGAGGGCTTAGTGTTTTGTTTTGATGACCCTTTCAGGAGCGGAATCTGGGTGCGGGGAGGGAAAGCTGTTCACAGTTTAATTGAAATGCTTTCCTAAAAAAGTAAGTTTTCAAAGTTGTTTTTTTTTGTTTTGTTTTTTAAGGAGTGTAGTTTGGGTGAAAGTCTAACAGAGCAGGGAAGAGCGTTCCATAGGAACGGTGCAGCCCTAGAGAAGTCTAGAAGGGGAGCATCAGAGGTAGGAGTACGAACAGAGAATAGATGTAGGTCTCCGGCAGAGCGTAGGGGCCTGAATGGGACATATTTGTGTATTAGCGAGAATAAGTCGGTCAGAGCAGCATGTGTAGAGATTTGTAAGTAAGTAAGTATCAGGATCTTAAATTGAACCTTATATCTTATGGGAAACCAATGGAGGGACTGACAGAGAGGGGAAGGGCGTTCCATAGGAACGGTGCAGCCCTAGAGGGCTGACAAAGGGGGAGGCGTGGGAGGTGCGGGCGGACTGGAAGATGAGCCTCGCGCCTCATCAGGGGAGGGCTGGCAGCCTTAGGCCTGGGGGGCAAAACCAGTCAAGTGGCCCATTGCACCACCAAATCAGTTCACCATCCATGCCCACCTTTTCCTGGTTTTATAACGGATATTGATGTTATGCTAATCAGTAGCTCTTTGCCATACCCGCTCCTTCACGGCTCTGACTTTCAATGTTGTCAGAGCGCAGGCTGAGAATCTCTGAGCCTGTGCTCTTACTCACTAACTGAGCGCCGGAGCCACGAGGGAGAGGATATGATCTGACTGTACCTACTGCTGGTGCGCACCAGTGGACCACCAGCGAATCGTTTAAATTTAATATGCTGGTGTACCCAACTTGTGAGCTGTGTTGGCCGCCGGATGCCTCTGTTGTCATGGCACCCTGCATGACCGCATGGCGTGCACACCCCAACGGCTGGCCCTGCTGACACACACTGACGTTACTACTTAGACATCCCTCAATATTAATGCAGACATCAGAGTAAACACCAATAAACTGTGGAAACAGAGCTGATCCCCCCAAATTTATAAAGGTTTGCTTAGAGGATTTATTGTAAGATTAAATCATGCCTCCTCCTCTCTCTCTCTCCCATGCGCTGCTCTGTAGGCTGGGAGGAAGTGAAGAGTAATCACATTCTCCCAGCACAGCGCCACCTGTGGCTGCATGGGGAACAGCTGTTTAATGTGATGCTTGCAGGACGGCCAGCTGCCGCAGAACCTCTTTGTTCCCGTCTCTGCAAAGGGCTCCAGGCACTGCTTGTTGTGAGTGTGAGCCACTGTAAATTAGGGGCAGAGGGCAGAGGACACTTGCACTGCGGTAAAGACTGGTCTGGGCAGGAGGAGAGTGCAGTGCAATCAGTGCACTCCCCTCCTGTGGGTCTCCAGTAGACTGGTGCACCTGCCCAGGATCAGAGCCGGTGCAAGGATTTTTGCCGCCCAAGACAAAATAAAAATTTGCCGCCCCCCCATGTGACATCACAATGCCCCACCCATATGATCGCCATATGAACTAACGTCAGTGCTGCACACAGTGTGTGTTTACATTAAAAAGCCTGCAGGGACCAGCTATAGACACCAGAACCACTTCATTAAGCTATAGTGTCCCTTTAATGTGAGGTAAATTATAGATTAGTGTCACTAATAATATACTAGATTGCCTACTTACAACCAGATGAGGATGATGATGGGCTGCAGTTTGGCTCCACTGGTCTGGTGTAGAACAGGATCTCTGGAGGCTGTTTGCAACTGTGGTCACAAAATTCAATGTTCTGGGAGAATTGGAAACGGCTCCATTTTTTTGGGGCCCCTTGCACAGCTCAAGGTCTGGGCCCCAGGGCCTGATGGTGAGTATGCCCATACGGTCCACTTATATGTTCCACACACTCATGAGTTCGCTCACAGGGAGTGGAGTGTGTTATTGTAGAGGATCTAATATGTGTGCTTATGGTATGTAGTGTGTAGGGATACCAGTTTGTGCAGGTGATGCATTGTGTTTGTGTGTAGTGGAAGCAGTGTGTATTTGTGTATAAGGGATGTATTATGTGCTTCTGGTTGTGTGTATGGATGCATTGTGTGAATCTGTGTTTGTATGCATAAGGGATGCAAGGTGTGTGTCTGTATGTGTGTGCATTTTGTGTAAGAGATGCATTGTGTTTCTGTGTGTATGTAAGAAAAGCAGTGTGTGTGTTTGCATGTGTGTGTAAGGGCTTGCATTGTCTGTTTCTGTGTATGTGTGCAAAGGATGCATTGTCTTTGTGTGTAAGGGTTGCATTGTGTGTGTGTGTAATGGATGCATTGTGTGTTGCATTGTGTGTGTGTGTGTGTGTGTGTGTGTGTGTAAGGGTTGCATTGTGTGTGTGTGTGTGTAATGGATGCATTGTGTGTTTCTCTGTGTGTAAGGGAAGCATGTTGTGATTCTGTGTATGTATAGGGATGCATTGTGTGTGTGTGCGCGTAGTGTGAAAGAGCTCCCTGTCTTGCCCCCTGTCCTATAGAGCTGTCCCTTCTGTCCCTTAGAGCTCTCCCCTGCCCCTTAGTGGTCTCTCCTCTCCCCCACCCTCCCTTAGCGGTCTCTTCTCACACTCACCCCCCCTTCTTCTTCTTACTTCCCCCTCTTCTTACTCCCCCCTCTTCTTCTTACTCCCCCCTCTTCTTCTTACTCCCCCCTCTTCTTCTTACTCCCCCCTCTTCTTCTTACCCCCTTCTTCTTCTTACTCCCCCCTCTTCTTACTCCCCCCTTTTCTTCTTACTCCCCCCTCTTCTTCTTACTCCCCCTCTTCTTCTTACTCCCCCCTCTTCTTCTTACTCCCCCCTCTTCTTCTTCTTACTCCCCCCTCTTCTTCTTCTTACTCCCCCTTCTTCTTCTTACTCCCCCTTCTTCTTCTTACTCCCCCTTCTTCTTCTTACTCCCCCTCTTCTTCTTACTCCCCCTCTTCTTCTTACTTCCCCCTCTCCTTCTTACTTCTCCCTCATTCTTACTTCCCCCTCCTTCTTACTTCCCCCTCCTTCTTGCTTCCCCCCTCCTTCTTGCTTCCCCCCTCCTTCTTGCTTACCCCCTCCTTCTTGCTTACCCCCTCTTTCTTCTTACTCCCCACTCTTTTTCTTACTTCCCCCTCATTCTTACTTCCCCCTCCTTCTTACTTCCCCCTCCTTCTTGCTTCCCCCTCCTTCTTGCTTCCCCCCTCCTTCTTGCTTACCCCCTCCTTCTTGCTTACCCCCTCCTTCTTGCTTACCCCCTCCTTCTTGCTTACCCCCTCCTTCTTGCTTACCCCCTCCTTCTTCTTACTCCCCCTTCTTCTTCTTCTTACCCCCTTCTTCTTCTTACTCCCCCTTCTTCTTCTTCTTACTTCCCCCCTCTTCTTCTTCTTACTTCCCCCCTCTTCTTCTTCTTACTCCCTCCTCTCCCTCCTCTTCTTCTTCTTACTCCCCCTCTTCTTCTTACCCCCTCTTTTTCTTGTCTCCCTCCTTCTTACTCCCCCCTACCCCTCTACTTATTCCCCCTCTCCCTATTCTTACTCCCCCTCCCCTCTTCTTACTCCCCCTCCCCTCTTCTTACTCCCCCCTCTTCTTACTCCCCCCTCTTCTTACTCCCCCCTCTTCTTACTCCCCCCTCTTACTTCCCCCTCCCCTCTTACTCCCCCCTCTTCTTATTCCCCCCTCCCCTCTTCTTACTCCTCTCTTACTCCCCACTTTCCTCTCTTACTCCCCCCTCCCCTCTTCTTACTCCCCCCTCCCCTCTTCTTACTCTCCCCCTCCCCTCTTCTTACTCTCCCTCCCCATCCTCTTACTCCCCCCATCCTCTTACTCACCCCTCCCCTCTTACTCCCCCTCTCTTCTTCTTACTCCCCCCTCCCCTCTTCTTACTCCCCTCTCCCCTCTTACTCGTCCCTCCCCTCTTCTTATTCCCCTCTCCCCTCTTACTCCCCCTCCCCTCTTCTTACTCCCCCTCCCCTCCCCTCTTCTTACTCCCCCTCCCCTCTTCTTACTCCCCCCTCCCCTCTTCTTACTCCCCTCTCCCCTCTTACTCCCCCCTCCCCTCTTCTTATTCCCCTCTTACTCCCTCCCTCCCCTCTTCTTACTTCCTCCTTCCTCTCTTCTTACTCCCTCTCTTCTTACTCCCTCCTCTCTTCTAACTCCCTCCCTCCTCTCTTCTTACTCCCTCCCTCCCCTCTTCTTACTCACTCCCTCCCCTCTTACTCCCCCCTCCCCTCTTACTCCCCCCCTCCCCTCTTCTTATTCCCCCCCCTCTTCTTATTCCCCCCCTTCTTCTTACCCCCTCCCCTGTAGCGTGGCCGAGCTCCTCTCTGATCCGCGGTGCCCGGCCAGAGTGATCGGAAGGTGCACGCTCAGTGTGCACTTCCTGTCAGTCCGGCCGGTTACAGGAAACAGAAACTCCGCGCGGAACAGGAGTTTCTGTTTCCTGTAACCGGCCGGACTGACAGGAAGTGCACACTCAGTGTGCGCGTTCCTATCACTCCGGCCGGGCACCGCGGACCGGAGAGCAGCTCGGCCACGCTACAGGGGAGGGGAGAAGCAACTGCAGCCGCCTGAGCGCTCTTTACAGAGCGCTCAGGCGGCTGCAGCATTTAAAGGGCCGGCCCTGCAGCGGCGGGTCTTAAAAGAATTTAGGGCGGCCTGGGGGGCAATTGCCTCCTTGCCCCCCGGCCCGGCCCGCCCCTGCGCCTCATTCATTCTAGACTGTAACGCAATATGTACATATCCTGTTATTCTCTATCTGAAATTCTGTTCATTAGTCCTATACCCTGCATGTTACTCTCTGTTAGACTCTCACCCAATCTCCAGTCCTTCAAAAAATCTTTGAAAACTTACTTCTTTAGGAAAGCGTATCAATTAAACTGTGAACAGCTTTCCCTCCCCGTACCCTGATTCCTCTCCTGAAACTGTCATCAAAACAAAACACAAAGCCCTCAGTGATACTATCCTAGCAACCTACTTTTCTATCCTACCCTTACTTTTCGTGTCACTATACCCCACTCCCTCTAGCATGTAAACTCATTAAGCAGGGCCCCTTATTCCTATTCCTTTCTATAGTCCCATAATGCTTCCTTTCCTGGACTATCTGCTCTTTGTGTCACATTCATCTTTTTCAGTATCTTGAAAAAAAAAACAAAAAAAAAAACCTGTAAACATTTGCACTTTTAATATTTTAACATTTTCATTAAAATCCATGTGAATCTGCATATCGCTTTTTATATTGCTAGATGTATCGATGTATTACCTGAACGCATGGGAATAGACACTGTTAATGTAAAGTAGAGGGTAAAAAACATAACCAGAGGGTGAGTCACGTCTGACCTCAAAACATTAGTCAACTTGACAGCCACTTTTTAATTAATTTATTTTATTTTAAAAAAAATCTAAAATTGTTCGCATCCATGGTTTAACATGTCATCAGGAAGGGGTTTGGAGTGTTGATTTAAGATCTAGTCGGTGTAATGGTTACAATTGCCACACATTTTGTCTTCCAATTGTAAAATGTCTGCTAGAAACCTATTCTTCGTCACTTTATTTTATTTATAGCAATAGTTGATGCACAGTCTTTATCACGAACAAGTATCATTTCACATGATAGCTATTTGCAAATCTTACAACTGAATTGTATATTTCTTTATTTAAATAAGGCTGAATCATCACAGTAAAATGCCAAATCTGTCCAAACAATGCAAAAAGTCTTGTACAGAAACCTACAACTTGATGCATCCATGAGCAAGATATAGTGTATTTGTGAATCTTATTAAAGGCTTTTCCAGTGCTGAATATTCGAACGTGTGCGTGTGCGTGTGTGTGTGTGTGTGTGTGTGTATATTCATTTTTTTTTTAATTCATTTTGATACATTTTATGTAGTGGATGGGAGGTGTGAGGTATTTACTTCTGGACTCTCTAGTTGCCTATGCCTCTAGTGTGTCCTGTTTGTGGTGCAAACAGAAAACTGAGTATTTGGGGATTATGGGAGCCTGATAAGTCTGTGCCTACAGGGCAGCTGAGAGCTAAAGTTACTGTGATGTTTCAGTCCTAATAGTATACATTTACCAAGCATCCCATGACTAAGAGATACAAAAAAAACATGCTTACCAACTCATCCTACCAACATGGAACACCCACTGCAGAGTGCTACTGAAAATAAAGATATAACCAAAGCATTTAAAGTGAGATGTGTGTCTTTAAAATTGTATACATTTTATCCCCTACAACAATAACATATTTTTGTACAACAAATGAAAAACAAAGGAACGAAAGTTCAGACTTGTAAAATGTACGGATTATAAAGAAGGTCATAAACGTATAACGAAGTCAACTTTATTTGTTTTTCTTTAACATTTTTGTATGACAATGATTCAATTAATTCCCTCGACTAATTCTTTCCTTTTTTTTTTCCAATACATTTTTTTTTTAAATTCTGTTTCAGGTGCTACTCATTCGTTCCACGAAGGAGAACATTACGCCGGATGCAGAGAAAGCGGAAATAATTAAAGCCTTCTAGATATCCTGTTTTTGTTTATTATCTTCTGTTGGAGAAAACACAAGTCGCAAAATGAAAAAAACATGGAGATATCAGTGGTTATAATGGGGTAGATATCGCATGTAAGGAACAGTTGGGGCTACATTGTATAGTCCCTCTTTGATTTCCAAGAATCTTTCTTGGGTAGTTTTGGCAGAGTATTTCCCCAGTTTCCTTATCTCTTAGAATTGTTGTTAGAATTTGGTAGTAGCAACTGGAGAGTGTATTGCTCAACCCCTTGACATTACAAATCTTAAATCTTATGTAGATAGAGATTAACATCTATAATTATAGCAAAGTGCTACTAGGACATTTATGATTTATCTTCTTGTTTCCCAAATCATAGATCATTTATCCAGTCCCTGGATGGTTATCAAATGTAAATATTTAATTCTTTGTCAAAAAAGTATCCAAAGGGATTTTCGGAAATGTGACTCATATTCATTAGCACATCTTTTCATTTAAAAAAATGATTTATTGTAACATATATTACATTAAAAAGGACCGCACAAATCTATCCATTGCTTGTCTTCAAAAATATTGCAAAACAGAGTTTCTATGTTCTCAGCAGGAACATTTTTCAATCAATATTTAAGTGGCAGTTTGAAAAAGTAACCAGATTTACCCTTTAAAAGATATAGTTTGTATGTGTTTTTCTGTGTGTGTGTGTGTGTGTTTGTATGTATGAATAGTCACCACTTAAAAATACTTCCTAGAACAATGATATTTGAGTATCAAGGTATATTGCCCACGTAGCTCATCAGATCTAGTAGAAAATGTTAAGAGCAATTAATGTAGGACATGCACATCCTGTATACTTTACACAAGGGATGCCCAAAAGGTAGATCTCCAGATGTTGGAGAACTACAACTCCCACAATGCTTTTAGAATGACAAAGTATCTGGGCACTTCTTTTCTACACTAATTAGTATTAAACTGCATCAATTAAAGCAAACTTGTTCTGTAAAACAAATGTATTCAATGTGAAATGGCTCTATATTCTGTTAGTATTTTTAAAGAGTTTTGCAATTTTAGTATCTGTTTAAAGGAACACTATAGGGTCAGGAATACGGGTTTGCGTTCCTGACCCTATATTGTTACTTTAAATAGATACTAAAATTGCAAAACTCTTTAAAACCACCATCTGGCCCCCCAGTTGCACCCCTGTAAATTTAGCATATCTGAGAGTGGCAACTGGAGGTGTCCCCGGCTGTAATGTAAACACTGCATTTTCTCTAAAAAGACCGTGTTTACAGCAAAAAGCATGAAGGTAATGATTCTACTCACTTGAACAAATACAATAAGCTGTAGTTGTTCTGCTGACTATAGTGTCCCTTTAAATTCTTAAATTTTTGTAAAACTTTTTTAAATCTAATTGTGTCTATCCAATCTGTAGTCTCATTCCACCTGGAACTTATTGGGAGAAGCAGTTCATATGTGCATCAGGAGAGGGATATACAGTGCTTTCTGCATAGGATCAGAACTTGTTGTGACTGCACTCAGAAAGTGTGTGCCTCTCCTGTGTTTGTGCTGTGTGTGCATAGTAGATCAAATGTAATCTGTAAAAATAACACTATGGCGTTGGGAATACAAACCTGGATTCTTAAAGCTATAGTGCCCTAGTTGCAGATTCGTTTTAGGTTCCTCTACCCATTTTTTACTTGCATATTCTCCAGCGTTGAAACTCCTCAGTGCTGCCAGCTACTCCACCTACCGTGACGCCATTTGCCTCTTGGAAACTGATGTGCATACATGGCGAGTCCTGTGTGTGCATCCAAATGCTTCTCATAGCTGCAACTTAACATGACCAAGTTTTACTCGGTAGAGGAAGTGCCTCTAGTTGCTGTTAGAGAGCCACGAGAGGTGTATTTTATGGGTTTTAAAGGACAGAGCCACTGCACAGTGAGCACTTCATTGCGGCTTTAGTGTCCTTTAATTATAGATTGTATTCCCTACTAATTTTTCATCTCTACATCAAACCAGTTTTCACCAATCTCCCCAGACGCTTTACCTTTTAGCGTTCGTGGTGTGTCTGGAATGTCCTTTTCAGTGACAAATTGACTATTCGTCAGGTCCTCCTCTAATCTTCTACATAAACTGTGATCTCGCTTCATTTTACATAAAACTATTATCCCAGCAGATATAAAGAATGATCCCGTACACTTATCATGACAGAATAATTATTTACATGGAACACTGACTTTCCAGGAATTTTAATATTGGATTGACTTGTTTTTAACAAATATTTGCTTGGAAGGTCTACAAAATGAGTTTCAAATGTAGATATCCACTTCTGTATCCCGGAACTGAGCACCTCCATCTTAACACCGCGTCAGTTCTTGTTATAAGCTCTGCCCATGGCGCCTATCCGTCAGCACAGAGAGAACATAAAGAAGCGAAATTAAACAATATTTCTATTTTAATTCCTTTTTTTTTTTTTTTTTATTATGGTACGATTATATCAAAGAGCACAAATAAAAATAATCAGACATTATATGTACATGAAATTAAAATGCAATTGGAATGTAACATTCATCAAAGAAGCCATGCATCTAAAATTATCAAAGCAGCTTAAGTATGAGTCTACCACCTA
Organism: Pelobates fuscus; assembly: GCF_036172605.1. Taxonomy (NCBI): domain Eukaryota; kingdom Metazoa; phylum Chordata; class Amphibia; order Anura; family Pelobatidae; genus Pelobates; species Pelobates fuscus. The sequence goes on along the minus strand of NC_086329.1, from coordinate 18,246,011 downwards.
ATCAAGAATAAAACATGCTTACAGTATGAAGAGATAATTTAGGATGTGCAGGCATATAAGCATAAGTGAACTAGTGTTGATTGGACCTTATACCTTGAATAAACAGAAAAAGTCAATAGCTAGCTATAAACCTGGTCAGTAAATGCTAAAGATATGGTTCAGCCTTGCTACACGAACAAATACAATATCCCCAGGAGCTAATGCTTACCTCGTCAAAGCATGACCACCACCAGAAGGTGGATAAATGGTGTAGAGTCAGTCACCATATAGATACTGGGCTCAAAACCTCTTCAGAGCAGGACGAAGTCACCATCCTGTCTCCAAGCATGCTTGCAGACAAATGCACGATGCTTCAAAGTCCAGATGTTATGGGCATCAGGTTTCTTCTTGCTGCAAAACTTAAAGGGTTCCATGGAGAGTTGCATTGCTGGGTGCACTCCCACCCAGTTAAGCATCAGAGACTTTACCTATGGACTCTCATGGAATAGGAGCAGTCAAGCAGTGTAGGGGGTAATGCCCCTGGCTACCTGATGCCTATCAAACATCTGCAGATCTGACATGGATCCTACCAAATGGCAACCACACAGGACCTAGGGAAGGCATAGGCAACCTTCGGCACTGCAGATGTTTTGGCCTAAACCTCCCATGATCCTTTGTGAGCATTATGAGTGTAAGAGCATTATGGGGAATGTAGTTTACAGCATCTGGAGTGCTGAGGGTTGCCTATCCTTGACCTAGGGTCTCTTGCCAAACTCTTCTTTGGTTAACCAATCCTCTTTGGAGTAACATGCTGTGATGGAATTGGCACATGGGTGGTGGGTCTTCGTCTTCTCTCCAACTTCAACCAGAATGTCTCACACAGGTGTTCAAATGCTCAAAGAGTGTCCTTTAAGGCTGCAAGTGTTACCCAAATTGCATTGTCCCATCCTGAGAAGAACTGGCAACAATTAGGGGATTGTATAATTGGTGGCAGACCAGTAATAGTGAACCAAACAAACTGCAGAGTGATTGTAGACCAGGATAACCCCCACCTGTATAACTTGGAGGGAAAACGAGGCTTATGAGAATGCAGTAGCTGCTAAAGAATGGGGAATGGCCGGGTGTCCACTTCGAGGCCTCAGCTGTGAGATTCAATGGAAAGTCCTGACATAATAAAAATCCTGAGTAGTGAAAGCTCACTAGAACGATAAAATTTAACTCAATAAATGTTTTTTATTTTTTTTTCTTCTTGCATTTCTGCTACTATATAAAAAGAAACCGGAAAAGAACGGTGCAAAAGAAAATTCTCCCCCTCCCCCCTCAGAATAAAATCACAATAAAAAACTATCAACCTATTAAAAAAAAAAATTTACTTCTCCGTCCTAAATAAATACAATGACTGTTTCTGTTTTAAACACAAATATATGGGAGTCTGATATTAATATTGTTAAATGTCTCAATAGTTATTCCTATATAAAATATATATTTTTTTCCACTAGTTAATACAATTAGCAATGTGATGTATTATCTAGTGATCTATAAATATATACTGATTTTTGTATACATCTATTGCTTTATTGCTATGTAGAATTACCAAATCTTACTGTTTACTTGTTTGAATAAATGAAAGTGAACTGTACATGTAAATATAAAAATCATTAATACCAAGGAATTAATCTGTAACCATTGACGTCAAGCCTTTGTCTTTTGTGGTCATTTTGTATTATTTTTATATTGTATAGTACAAGAGAGAAATGCTAGGTTGACAGATTTTGTCACCAGCTGCACTAGGCTGGCTGATGAATATTTGAAATCCAAGGCATTTTCCAGAGTGTGTAGGAGGAGATGAAACAGCTTAAATTAGTCTTTTGAAGAATACATTGTATGCTTTAACACTAGCTCTCCCCATAACATCTTATACAGCAATTAGGGGTCTTTTTACTGTCAAGATGCACTGCCTTTGCAACCAACCTGTGTATTGATGAAATAATTGTCTTGGGGGAATACTGCCTAGTCAACTAATTCCTAAAGGTTGTAACAAAGTTGTAATCCCTGATGTAATAAAAGTGTGTAAGGGTATTGTACAGATGGGCTGTTTATAACTTTTTGAGCTATTCAAGAGCCTATATGGCTCAAAACGTACAGGGTCGCATTCTAGCAGCAAGGTAAGGGGAGGAGGGTTCAGCCTTATGTGAAATTTCCTATATATATATATACTGCAGATCATGTATACTGGGAATCTGTTTAAGAATTATATGAAACTGCTATGTTTTACTTACATGTCATTGACCAGGTTTAAAAAAACAAAACAAAAAAAACAGTTTACATAAAATATTTGCTAGCAAAGGGGCTATAAATGTATGAACCATTTCGCCAGATATAGTGGTTAAGATGCAATTAATTCCTTGGTGCAATCCAACTGTTAAACGTCAAGGCTTTTTCTAACAGTTAAACATTTACCTTGATCCTCTGGGTGCCTGCAGTCCAGTCCTTCTGCACAGATACTGCTAAAGCTCCAGTCCCCTTCCTTATTGGTGATATCAGCTCTTGCCTTGTCTGGAAGGAACAAATTGCCCATGAATGTTAACCAATGTTCTTCAGCCAAATAATTTCATCCACAGTTGGATAACATTTTATATTGCTGCTGCAGAAGGGCAACTTCCACCTTATTTATAATTAATTGTGAAGAGGGGCCAGACTGTATGCCTGGGGGGGTGGGGGAGAGGGGGGTGAGGGGGGGGGGGGTCCAAAGCAAAGTGTGAAACCTTTCAGAAAGGGTTTGACGCTTAACCATGGGAGGGCACCTGGGGCAAACTCAATATTACCAAACCTAAATAAATACTAATGAGTTCAATCCCAAAACACTGAATTGTAGTTAAACACAAACATGTTGGTTAAATTAGTGAAGATGTGACTACTGTATACCTGATCTAACAGGGCTTGTAGGCTGCTATTGCAGCTTGCAAAGAATTCAAAAAGTGCACTCAGTGTATACACTGCACTTTGTGTGCTCAGAAGAACCCTCTCTCTTCTTAATCCCTGTCTGCTGGAATGTAACCATGTAGTTTAAACTGCAAAGGTTGCTGTAGAGTGGGAATAAAAGGAGTTACTAATTGTCAGTTCTGGTGAACTAATACCGGAGCATTGTATTGCAGTTATCTTCTGTATACAGATTATTTTTTTAAAGGAAGGAGTTAAACATACAATTTGAATACCTCTTCAGCTGTTACTACAGACAAAGATTTGGCTTTAATTCAGAGATTAAATACAAAACCACAAATACACACTATAAAAATTCTCTCCTCAGGAGATCATTTATTTACTTTGTCTTATAAAATATTACGTACAGGTATAACAGGAAATTCAGAGACAGACTGTCAGGGTTATTGTTTGTTATGTAAATTGTATCTGCATCCTTATGTTATACGCTATAACTCCACAGTAAATTTTTTCTAAGAAACGGTGACGTTTTCATAAACGTTTTTTCTCTGGTGCATTCCTGGCAAATTATGGCAGCACTAATTAACCTAATTGACAATTGTAAAGAATCGACCTGGAAAATGGAAAAATTCTATGTTTAATTTTTATTATTTAATTTTTTTATTTTTAAAAGTTTAGTTAAAGGTTGCTTGGCAGCTTGCGAAACTTTATAATCAAGCTATTCGGGGGGGGAAAATAAATATAATGCCAAGAAAAAAAACAAACCAAAGTGACGTTGCATTGGTTTCCATAGTGATTTCTCCGTATTTAGTACTTATAAGATATAAATATAACCCACATAGCCTTTTGCTTAAGTTTTGCTAATTATTGAATATTTTTAGATAAACCTTTTTTTAAAAAATCCGAAAACGTTTCAATATAAAAAAAAATACATCTATCGATATATCAAAAAATATTAACATATTAAATCATTTTTCATATTAAATCATATTTTAAGTCTATCCACAAATATTAGATCATTTGAAAAAACATATCCAAAATATTAAATAGAGGCCGTAGTTTTTTACCCACTCATTTCTTTAAGAAGAACGATGGTGTAGGACAGAAAGATATCAATACAATTCCTGTTTTCTTGCTGCAGTACTTTCATTACACACTTGCTCACTTTTTTACAGCTGATCCTGGGAACTTTCTCTTTGAGAATTCACCCGGATAAATGAAAGAAAGGTTCTGGGTAAAACGATACCTTATTATAGAGATGGTGTTATTGTAAGGATGGTATTTCCAATGCCTGACACAATGGTGATAAGATTATACACTGGAATATTTCCTGCTGGACATATAGGACTGTACAAATTATTACAGACTATTACAGAGGAACCTCGGAACTGAAACTTAATCCGTTCCAGAAGGCTGTTCAAGTTCCGATTTATTCGAGAACCGAATCAACATTTCCCATAAGAATTAATGTAAATGTGATTAATCTGCTCCTAACCCCCAAAATCACAGCATATTACCACAAAGTTTAGAGTTTAATAATGCATAATGTGCATAAAATCATATAGAAAAAAATAACAATAAACACAATGTACAGTAAATGAAAAGAAAATGTAACTTCACTTTACCTGTAATCATGAGAGTTGATGGTGTAAGTAGAAAGGAGAAGAGATATTATTGTTTGGATGGGGACAGGTAACTTTTCTTCTGGCATATAAAATGTGTCTAAAGTGAGACCTAACTTTATTTATAATTGAATATGTTTGTGGCATGATTTATTCGGGTACTGAGGATCGTTCGTGTATCAAGACTTTTTTTTTCTCAATAGTTTTGTTCAACTACCGAATTGTTGGGTAAGGGAGCGTTCGAGTTCTGAGGTTCCACTGTACTTCTATTTTATAATAATCTGAGAATCATGATTCACAATATTTTGTGAAAATAAAATAAATATGTTCATGTAACACTATCCTGCCATTGGGTGCAAATACATTGATTTTCCAAAATCAGAATGTTAATACAGAATCCAATCATGTGTCATGGTTACATTTAATGTGGACCTGCTATTAAAAAAAAAGAATCAGACTATAAATGGTCTCTATGGTGTTACTACGCTAGTTTTTACAACAAATGTATCTTTTTTTTCATTACCTGTATTACTATTGTGTATTTATCTTTAAGTACGCTGCTTCAAGGCTAAGTGTAGGAGTGATGTGTTATTCCACATAGGTAAAGAGAAGGTTATGCATCTGCAGAATAAAAATAAGTGTCTGATTTGTGTATTAATGGGGACTGTGCCACACAGCCCTTTGCTTGAGAAAGTTCTATTAGTATTTGTTGCCTTTGCAATCTGTCTCTTACAGATAAAACCACAAACAAATAAACTTCTGGTCAATACAAAGAACAAACTTCGACTAGTCTATTAATAGTGCTTCAAAGGCTGTTTCTTGAAAATCGAGGAAAATATTGTTATTTTTAGGTTTAGAAGAGAAGCAGTAGATCTATACAGAGTTATTCACTATACTCTAAATTTTAACAGACTAAATCCAAATGGCTACATTAAGGCTAAAATAGCTGATTTGGAAAAAATTACCAACTTTATTATCGTTTGCAAAAAAAGAAGGGATCTGCACTTTCATCACCTGAAGACCTTGGTGTCATACCAAGGATGCATAATTCATTGTTGCACCATAGAATATTGCCATTTAATGTAATTTGTGTAGTGCATATATCAATTGGCCACTTGGTTGCAAGGTCAGATGACAAAAAGGGTAAAGTAAATTGAATAGGAATGTGAAAGGGGATGGTTTACCATATTGATTGATCCTCTGATTAATCAAAAGCTCTGCAGGGTTTGAGATTCTACACATGAGATGCCTGGATGTCTAGTCCCACTGTAAACTAGCTGGCTTCAGCCATATGGCCTTTACCTTTTAATTGATGAGTTGATTTCTTTGATATCTTAATGATCATTAGCTTTCAAGAAAGAAAAGAAAAAAACAAACCTTGTGTTCCAGTATCATATCCCAAAGAAACATTCATATTTACCCACAGAATAATAATTAAGCCTAATTTCTGCTATATTTGGAATGTGACCAGCACAATCTTGTAATCGAGCCCAAACATGTAACATACCTATGGATTGGACAAATGGTAACAAATTCATAGATGCAATTATTATTTCTGTATCAAGTACAGAAGAGGAGATATAACCAAATGTTTCCATTTGGATTGATGTTGGTCTGGAACACAAGGGTGTGGTCACTTATAGTTACTATTGGTACGCCTTATCTCCACCTCTGGGCAAGGTTTGGTAATCCACAGAATACATCTCCAATGATACAGAGATGTTTTTTTGGACTTGCTTGGGGCCAGAATCTAATTCTAAATGAGTCGCTATCTTTCTTGCTAGACCCTCTGAGGAGAAGTTTTACTTTGAAAACCTGACTAAGTATTAGGACCTTCTGGTATTTTATCCCTTTTGGTTTTATCTGTTGTTGGTGTAACTAATTTAATTGTCATCTATATTTTTGTATGCACTGTGACTATTTTTGCTCATAATAAATATTCCTTTATTAAGTTCTGCTTTTGTCTGGTAAAGAATCACGTTACCTAAAGAGACTAAATAATGAGTGTTTTACAATTGCATAGGTATTGTGCTAAGTTGTATTTGGTGAGTTTTTATTAAGTTTACCTGGGGGGCAAAGGCACCCCATTTATGAATTGTCTTGGTGGTGGCAGCGTTAAGATAGTAATATTTATATAATTTATTCTTGAGTGTAGGTGGTGTTAATGGGGATTTTATCATTATTTCCGGTCTAGTGCAGACAAATAGTGAACTTTAAACCTTTCACCATCACAACTACGTCACGCACACTCTTGAAGTAGGGTGCGTTCATGATACTTGGGGCACTAACCTGGGGCTGGCAAACCCCTAATCCATATAGTAACAGCAAAGTAGCCCAGGCACTCAAGGTCTTCATACATCAGCAGATTTATTGGAAAACCATGACAGATACAGCAACGTTTCGATCCCTTTAGGCAACTTTATTATAGTGTAATTTTGACTATTTAAGCCTCAGTTTTGCCATCAGGACTGAATTGGCCATGGGGCACACTGGGCAAATGCCTGGTGGACCGCGATGATCATGGGCCGAGGTCTGCAGGGGAGGTCACAGGATCTCCCCTGCCGGTCCATGCAGGGCCTGCGCTATCCGAGTGCTGGCCCTGCTGTATTCCATGACGGGCCGGTGTGGAGATCAAAGATCTCCCTCACCAGCCCACAGGCAGTGAAATGCGGCTGCCAGTGGGGAAGGGAGACAGGAAAGGACCTGGAGGAGCTCTATCTTGCAGCTCTGCTGGGTTCCTCTCACAAGGTTGGAGCATTACCATGGCAGGCTAGAGTTCACTCACCACTAGTACCACTAGGTATTGCAGCAAGGTCCCTCCTTCCAGGCAAACGGTAAGAAGGGAGGGGGGGATACAATGCTTACTTTTAAAAAACAAATTTTTTTAATGAAATAAAACGTACATATATATTGGCATTAATCTGCCTTCCCCAACAAATAATCCCTACACATATATATATATATACACACACAGCACCCTCACACTTTTTTTTCCCCAGCCAGGCCCTGTTTGCCATTGAGATTGAATAACTCTGATAGATTTCACTAGACAGAAAATGTATTTTGGATGGTGAAGAGTTTTGTCTTAACGACATGACTAAAACCTGGAAATTATAGGATAAATTTGAACACCGGAAGAAAAATGTAACTCAAGGATGAATCTGTCAGTTTGAAGAATGAAAGCTTGTCATTTTCAGGCAAAATAATAAGAATATCCTGGATTAACAGTGAAAACAATTGTTGGATTTGATTGATATATTTTTTGTTATTCAATCTTGGATCTTGCATACAGTGTAAAGATTAACATAGGGTGCTTAAATATTTTTACTGCTTTGTCAGGGTCTTTCATTAAAGTACGAATAGCAAGGGATTCAAAGACTTTAAGGTGAAATTGCTAAATTGGAAACAGAATTGTCATGGTTAATTCTTTCAAATCGGCTATTTTGGCCTCCATGTTGAAATTGACTTTAAATTCCTGGCAATGCTCACTTTAGTGAATAATCCTGTGGGTTTTTGTTAAAGGGGTCCTATAAAGGAATTACATGAAATAACGAGTCACAGCCAGGGGAGGTGTGGCTAGGGCTGGATAAACAGAAACAAGAGTGATTTAACTCCTAAATGGCTGTGAATTGAGCAATGATTCTGCAGGGGCATGATCTATACACCAAAGGTGCTTCATTAAGCTAAAGTTGTTTTGATGCTTCGAGTGTCCATTTAAGAGCAGACTTTGTGTTGGGATAGAATAGCGATGGCGAACCTATGGCACCCCAAGCCCTCTCTGTGGGCATGCAGCCATAGGTCGCCGGATTGCTACTCAGGCCCCCTTAGGCTTCCCCAGGCAGCAATGCAGAGTAGGCACCTGCCTGCCTAACACGGCAGGCGTCTACTCTTTTGTAACGTTGGTGGGTAAGTGGGATGGAGGCCTGCGAGGGAGCACTGACTTACATGCTGTTATAGCACTGCTCCCTCTGCGCCATCTGCTGATGCCGCCGGGAGACAGGAAATTATGTCAATTAGGTGTCATTTCCTGACGCCCAGCTGTATCAGTGGAGGTAGTTGTGCTGGAAGTGCAAGTAAGTAAGTGCTCCCTCGCGCCAACCCTCCCTCCCCCCCCCCTCACAGCAGCGGGAAGGAATCAGATCCATAAGGTAGGGAGCCTGGGTGGACTTCAAACCCCCACCAGCAGAAAAAAAAAAAATTAAACATAATTTATGTACTGGAAAGGAAGAGGGAGATATGCTGGGGGTAGTGAAGGTAAGATCCTGAGGGGAGAGAAGAGGAGAATCTGGGGGAGAGAAGAGGAGATGCTGGGGAGAGAGAAGAGAGGAGATGCTGGGGAGATAGAAGAGGAGTATGGAGATGATGGGGGAGAGGAGGAGATGCTGGGGGAAGAGGAAAAGGAGAATCTTGGGGAGACGAGGAGATGCTGGGGGGAGTAGGGGAGAGGAGGAGGAGGAGATGCTGGGGAGAGGAGGAGGAGGAGATGCTGGGGGGAGTAGGGGAGAGGAGGAGGAGGAGATGCTGGGGGGAGTAGGGGAGAGGAGGAGGAGGAGATGCCGGGGGGAGTAGGGGAGAGAAGGAGGAGATTCTCTGTGAGAAAGCATTGGATTGGCAATTTTTTTTTGATTATGTCACAAATGAGGCGGGACCAGCGCCAGTGGTGCCAGCGCCCGCGGACCCGCACGGCACTGGAAATAAGGTGAGTATAAAACTTTTATAAGGGGGCAAGCCACCTAAATGGTGGGTTTAGCACCATAAGGTCAGGAATACATGTTTGTGTTCCTGACCCTATAGTGATCCTTTAAAGAGAAACTCACTTTTCATGATTTCTAATATTATGTTTATTTGTGTAAGGGGCAAATAGCCGTATATGGAGTAAGGATCCAGCATAAGCGTAGGATAATATAAAGGGAGCAAGTCGGTTGTGGTGTGCCGAGACCGACGATACGGTAGGCCTGTAAATAAAGAGGGCCCACCAAGGAGTAAGAAAGTAAAAGTAAATGGAAAGAAAAGAGAAAGTGTTGAAATGAGGAGTGGGTGGGAGGGTCATTCTGATGCTGACCTCAAGTGATATGAGTCAGGTAAGGGGTGTCCCTTATATAGGGGAGTGAATTAATTTAAGCCCCTCCCACAAATACAGGCCAAACGGCCTTAATACTTGTGTAAGGGGCAAATAGCCGTATATGGAGTAAGGATCCAGCATAAGCGTAGGATAATATAAAGGGAGCAAGTCGGTTGTGGTGTGCCGAGACCGACGATACGGTAGGCCTGTAAATAAAGAGGGCAAAATGAATAATCAAAGATTTAATACAGTCAACAAATATATACAAATTAACCAGACATTTCCTTAAATGCATTACAGTATTTAATTCCTGGAAGAATTTTTAAGGTAGGAATCTAGGACCGAAAGTGGACACCATTTGTTGTGGGTAGGATAGTATGTTATCTCTACTGTTGGTCCGTGTTGACTCGTTTCGGAATGTGGTAGAGCCAATAGGTAATGATATATGTGTTTACGTACGTGGGATCGTTGAAGACAATGATCTGTCTGAGTGGTGGTGATGGTAGTGGATTCTCTGGCCCGAGAAAGGCATAAAAGGCAATGTGCATGGCTGGTAATGCCCAACTTGGTAGTATAATTGAATGGTTGTAGATCTAATAGGTCCGATAAGGATGAAAAGTTGAATGGCTATTGGTAATCTCTGAGAGTATCGTGGGGGAATGGATTCCTGAAAACCTCTGAGTATATTCTTGTCTGGTATGATAGCATGAAGTTATGGTAGTTTTGGCCATAGGTTATCATGTGTTGTTGAATGCCTGCAAAATATATAATTAATGGTGTGTGAGATAGTTTAAGGTGGCAAAAAGAAGCAAAACCTAGGAGAAATGTTATGACACAGGTTGAGCTATGTTGTGTTCCAATTAGATTCTTTAAGCCAGGTAAAACGTTGTGTTATGTGTTCTACAAGTATGGGATGAAAGTGCTAGATGGGATAATGCTTGCTATGCTGCATGAGTATGTCTAATCCATGATTTTGTCTCTGGAACAAAAGAGTGGCCGTGACTGTATGGGCGGCTGTAGGAAGCCTATGATGAACATGCCTGGAATATAAATGAGACAATTGTCGGCAGGGATGTATACCCCCGTCTGGTACATGAAAGTGAAATGTGATAAGTGGCCAACCAAGTGAGTTCCCCAGAAATATCATGACCTTATGGATGAGTAGTGGTGTTTGTTGATGATATGACATGTGCCTAGTTGTCTGAGTAACAACGGATTGATGACCCTGACCATGATTTACCCCATGCCACAGCAGCTGCTACAATGGGGTAGATCTCCTAAAGGGGCTGAGGTGGTGGAAAAAATTCCAAACCTGGATGCCATGGCCAACAGCTCCAAAGCAATTGTTCCCGGTAGATCGCTGCCAAACCCGTGGTAGATGCCGCATCTGACCATCTGGTTGGAGAAGTGTCAGACAATCCTGGAAGGAACATGCTTTTACCATGCCAAGTGGTTAAGAAATTCCCCCCATGTGCAGGTCTGCTGTTGCTGAGGTGTCTAGGGACATCCTCTGATCGTCATGTTGGAAGTGTGGAAAAAAGGGGAAAGTAGTCTGGATGTGAAAGCGTGGTCTTGTGGTATGATTGGCATGGCAAAATTAAGGAACCTGGTAGGGATTGTAGTTCCTTGCATTTGTAAGTACTAAGCAGGAGGTAGTGAATGATGTAGTTGAGAATGTTCCCTATTTGTCTTGTGGTAACTTGCGTGTATGGATGCCGACTCAAGTCATATGCCCAGTAATGTGATGATAGTGTCTGAGCCTTCTGTTTCTTATGGGGTACTGGGACGCCCAAGTGGTCAACCAGACTAAGCTGCTGTGAGGCTTCTAGTGAAAAATATCTTCTAGATAGTGTATGACTAAGGCATCTGGATATGTTATCATAACCAGCACAGAGTATCTGCGAATATCGATAGTAGGCTAATTTACTAGCTCGAAAGATGAGCAGGGAAAGGATTGCCCAATTTATGCCATGTAAGTGCCAGTGTGTAGGGTAGATGGTAGCCGTTTACTGCATTGATGATATTGGTCTTACTTAACCAAGCTTCAACCCATGCTTGAGTGATAGCTGTAAAGGTAGATCAATGGTGTTGTATAGTAAGAAAACTCCTCGGAGGGTATGAGCGAGTTGAGACTTGGGGTAGCGGAGGTGTGTGTTGCCAATAAGTCTATGGTTAGTCTTGTTTAAGGGAAGATTCCTTGTGACAATACCAATGTGTTTGGTGCCATGCTGTAAATGGTGGAGATTGGAAGACCCCTCTGCAAATCTTGGCTATGAGTGTGTTTACAGCCAATGGTTTTGTTGTGCTGACTGTAAGTGAGGGCATGCTATATTCCTTGAAGGTGTGTTTATGATACCTATATGGGAGCCCTTTGAAGCTCCAGAGCTTTAGTAAATCTACTACAAGTCTGGAAGGGTGATGAGTCAGTAGTGTTGAAAATGCATTAGTGTGTACAGATGGTGAGTACGTTATTTGTAAGTTGTATTGGGACACATGGTTTGTCATGTGCCCTGAACCATTTGAACATATATGCAACAGTCTATATGCAATGCAACTACTCATATCAATGGTCTCTGGTAGTTCAGAGGTGCTGGTACCTGGAGCCTGAGAGTGCTCGTCCATTTGTTTGGGACAAACTCCCTTCTGTATGGGTACCTGCACAAATAAACATCTCTACATATTCCAAATGCCAACCCAACCAAGGGATGGTCAGTTCCCGATTTACCTGGAATCCCTGGATCTGACCATCACCGATACATATATATGCCTTGCTTCCCCAATGTGCTGGGATCATACGTGCAGGGTTAACGACTTGTGTGTCATAAGAATTGATTGTACCAGGTAACCGAGTTTCGGTTGGTGCTGGTTGTAGAGTAGCGTGAGGCCCAGCCTTGTGAGGGCTGTGGTGACCAACTCGAGATTGCCAGTCTATCATAAATGTTTTATTTATTTAATTTATTTATTATTATTTTTTTGAGGGGGCTCATGAGTTTATGAGTGAGGCTAGCATAGCCTGGGTGTCACCTGAGTTGATGTAGCTGGGCCTTCCCCTGCCTCCGTGTTGTCCGTTGATGTATGGAGGAGTTTGAATAACTCTGCTTTCCTTGCTGTAGCAGGGCAGGGGATTTGTCACCTCCTTAGGTCGGTGGTAATGTGTGGGATCGTCCAGGATCTGATTGCTGCTGGACTAGCAACATCTCCTCTGCTTGAAGGTGTATCAATTCTAGCCGGGGTGCTAGGAAGAGGTGATTCTTCACCATCTTTTGGAGAAATACTTAAATAACAATAAAGATTGCAATTATTATTTGTACCCAGGGTTCTTGTACTGGCTTTCTAGCTAAGCCGTAAGGCGAAATGATTAGGCTTGGTGTTTTTTGGTGACTGGTGAGGCCCTGCTAGTTGCCAAGTGGCTTGAGAGGCTCTATCTATGCTTGGCGCGAGGGGATTTTTTGTGGCCACTGAATGTTGTGGCAGGATGTTGGCCTCTCGGTGACAGTAACCAGAAAATAGGAAGGGGAGTGACAGGTGAGGCCCTCTCTATGATACAATGCGAGGCGGCTAGCTCATGAGTGGCCCGAGGGGTGTATGCCTCCGAGTGTGAGGCGGGATGTTGGCCTCGCGGGACCACTAACCGAAGCATAATGCAGAGAAAAAAGGGGGTAATACCTATTGGGCCCTAGAACCCTAATTGCCAGTACACTATTACTATTCCAGGGAAGGTAAGAGATGAATAACTACGTGAGCAGGTGTATGCACCCTGTAGTATGGTATTGAACCTGACAATCCATATAAGTTTTTAGTAGTAACTGTAACCTGAATGGATAAAACCGTATGGCATAAGGAAATGTGGCATAGACCAAGCTTATCTTAATACGTACAGTATATGTGAAAAGTAAAGTGCCGTGATGTGTAAATATTAAACATCGTAGCCATACTGGTTAAATATGTATCAATCTTAACCCATTAAGTGCCGTATGTACAAGTGGAAACGTGGTCTGTCCCCACCTTGTAAGTTGTATGTCCCCTTGCTAGGGGAAAGTCTGTTGTGTGAGCAGCCTGCTGTGAAAAATGTATGTGAACTATATTACCAGTGACGTATATACAGATGCGTCTGCTACTGTGTAATAATATATGTATTTATACCAGATGTTGATATAGTGCTTGCTATGTGAATTGTTGTATGTCTTATTGAATGGTAGGGGTCAGTGAACATGGTGTTGCAAAATGCAAGTGCACTGGAGATCTGCCGAGTGCCCTATAGGTGGCAGTGTAGTTGGATACTGATTGGTATGTGAAATGTTGTTTGTCTGTTGACCTATAGGTGTCAGTGTTTTGGTGTTTGTAAAACCCCATGAAAATTGTCAACGTACTTGACAGACCTGTAGGTGGCAGTGTTGATAGAACCACTGTTGGTCTTTATGTGAAATGTAAATTATTGTGAATTAAACCTTAAGTTGAGCCCGTGCTGGAGTTTAATTTATGGTTTATGGTTATGTTTAAAACAATCTTATGTGTAATTTATATTGGCTGGTAAATTGTATATGACGTGTGAAGACAGTTTCGCTGTTGACCAGTAGAGGTCAGAAATGCTGATTGTATGTTAAAATACCCTTTAACCCCTTAAGGACCAAACTTCTGGAATAAAAGGGGATCATTACATGTCACACATGTCATATGTCCTTAAGGGGTTAATCCTACCGTTTGACAGATAGGAGTCAGTATAAAGGCGAAAATGCTGTAGTTAGTTTGTTTGCTTATGAAGTGAAAGAAAGTCTGAGAAGCCTGTAGTATACCGATTGACCGGTAGGGGTCAGCATGTAGGCGAAAATGCCATGGTTAGTTGGTTTGTACATGAAATGCAATAATGTCTGAGAAGCCTGTAGTACACTGAATGACTGGTAGGGGTCAGTGTGTAGGTGAAAATGCAGTGGTTTATTGTTTTGTACATGAAAAGCAAAAACGTCCTAGAAGCCTGTAGTACACCGAATGACTGATAGGGGTCAGTGTGTAGGTGAAAAATGCAGTGGTTTGTTAGTTTGTACATGAAATGCAATAATGTCTGAGAAGCCTGTAGTACACCAAATGGCTGATAGGGGTCAGTGTGTAGGTGAAAAATGCAGTAGTTTGTACATGAAATGCAATAATGTCTGAGAAGCCTGTAGTACATCGAATAACCGGTAGGGGTCAGTGTGTAGGCGCAAATGCAGTGGTTAGTTGATTTGTACATGAAATGCGATATCTAAGAAGCCTGTAGTACACCAAAAGACCAGTAGGGGTCAGTGTGTAGGCGAAAATGCAGTTCGTTGATTTGTACATGAAATGCAATAATGTCTGAGAAGCATGTAGTACACCAAATGATCAGTAGGGGTCAGTATGTAGGCGCAAATGCAGTGGTTCGTTGATTTGTACATGAAATGCGATAATGTCTAAGAAGCCTGTAGTATACCAAAAACGGTAGGGGTCAGTGTGTAGGTGAAAAATGCAGTGGTTTATTGGTTTGTACATGAAAATGCAAAAAACATCTAAGATGCCTGTAGTACACCAAATGACCGATAGGGGTCAGTGTGTAGGTGAAAAATGCGGTGGTTGGTTGGTTGGTTTTTACATGAAATGCAATAATGTCTGAGAAGCCTGTAGTACACTGAATGACCGGTAGGGGTCAGTGTGTAGGCGAAAATGCAGTGGTTCGATGGTTTGTACATGAAATGCAATAATGTCTGAAAAGCCTGTAGTACACTGAATGGCCGGTAGGGGGTTTAAACAAATGATATGCATGAACTTGCAATGGTTTTAGAACAGACTTAGACAAAATGCAGCCGTAAAGTGAAGACCTGACCCGTGCATGGTGCCGTGGGACGGATGCCTGGCGTAACGGGTAGGTCGACTTACGGTTTGTGAGTCACTTGGACACCATCCACGGTGATGGATTGAAGAAAGAAGGTGGTAGGCCGGAAAAGCCTGTGGCTGGATTCCTGACACAGCTCTGCTTAGAAAACCTCATGGAGTAATCAGGTAAAATGGCGTCTGGATGACCTGGAAGTGGAAATCATTCTGATGCTGACCTCAAGTGATATGAGTCAGGTAAGGGGTGTCCCTTATATAGGGGAGTGAATTAATTTAAGCCCCTCCCACAAATACAGGCCAAACGGCCTTAATACATATGCCTACATTTACCAAATATGTATTTGTGAGGTGTAAAAATTAAAATGAAATGTAGAAATCTAAACGTCTTTATCCTGCAACTGGTTACCTCCATCTTGGCTTCCAGATGGAGTTGTCATAAGGTCTGTTTTTTTAAATTAAAGGGACACTTCTGCCCATTGGAGTGGTCTGGGTGCCAACGCCCACTACTCCTAACCCTGCAACTGTAATTATTGCAGTTTTTTATAAACTGCAATAATTACCTTGCAGGGTTAACTCCTCCACTAGTGGCTGTCTACTAGACAGCCACTAGAGGTCACTTCCTGGATTATAGCAAGGATTTTCCTTGCTAGAGCGTCGCTGGACGTCCTCACGCTGTGTGAGGACCTCCAGCGTCGCTCATTTCCCCATAGGAAAGCATTGAAATTCGTTTTCTATGCTTTCCTATGGGGAGACCTAATGCGCATGCGCGGCATTGCCGCGCATGCGCATTAGGTCTCTTCGGCCGGTGGGCGGGATCAGTCTTGCCCACCGGCCGACGGAATCACAGGGAGGAGCGGCGCGGAGGAGGAGGCAGCGACGAGGAACATCGCCGCTGCCTCAGGTAAGTGACTGAAGGGGTTTTCACCCCTTCAGTAACCGGGGATTGGGGGGTGGGAGGGAGAGGGAACCTCCAGTGCCAGGAAAACGGATTGTTTTCCTGACACTGGAGTTTCCCTTTAAGCACCTGGCAATCTGTTTAAAGAAGGCATAGAGAGAAGAGGAGAATTGAAACAATGTATCTATTTCTCTCTTCATTTGCCACAGCTTTGCCTTGTCTGAACTGGATTAATATGTTGTTAATATAAATTTAGAAGAAAACCGAGCATTGCATGGAAAAAAAAACGGTTAATAATTTATAGGTGTTTTTCAATTTCTGCTAAATGGCGTAAATTCCAGATAAGTGACAGTTTCCCCTTTAAGAATCTTGTCATATTAGTCCTCCATTTTTTTGTGTTCTACCAAGAGTTAATATGAGAATAACACCACCTCTCTCTGGACAGTGTCTGAATTCCATAAGACATCTCACATCAGTAAATAGAGCAGAATCTGGAAATGTCTAGCGTCTGGTAGAAATGTCACGCGAAGTAACACTGATTTGCAGTCCCCTGCATTTTTATCAAATCATTCAAATACATTAGCATATGTTTCTGTCAGATATCATGAGGAGCAGAAGTCAGGGGATTAGAAATGAAACTGAATTGCACGTCCCCCCGTCTTCCTCGTGGTAGGGATGGCAAATCAAAGAAGACCTCCCAAGGACTGGTGGAATCAAAGAGCCACTCGTTAGTTTGATCGACATTTAACTTTATAGAAAAATTGTCCTGAGCGAGAGGTACCTCCCTATGAATAATGTAGTAGGAAAACACTTGATAGCATTCAGGTTTATTTAACCAGTGGTTGCTTTTCAGAATATTGACAGAAAGTAAATACATACAATTGCATGTTTCAACTGGAAATATTAAAAACAATTTGTGCTATAAAAGGTAAAATATGTAATTCCAGGAATTGGCAGGTTCTCTTTGTAGCACAGCAGCATCTGGGGAAAAAAGTACTTTCAAGATTAAGTAAAATTACTAAACAGAACCGCTACCCATGAAGTAGACTCTGTAGCTAGTTCATAATTCTCAGGGAATTGAAGGTAAATTGTGTTCCAGCTTTGTGAAGTTTTACCACGTGATTGGCAGCAAGCATCAAACTAGACAGAGGCCTGGTGGAAAGTCATCTTGTTTCACATTAGGTGTGAGGTCAGTCCTGGTGAGTCTGGGATAGATTGTGACGTTTACTTGCCGGATTCACTTGTGGCTTTGGCACCTTTTCTCTTTTGATTTCCTGGTTATTTTTTTTCCACTGACTTTTATGGGGTCTGCAAAAGGGGGCAAGAAGACCACTTGTCCCCAACTTCCAATTTCTAAGTGCAACAAGAATTTTAATGTGCACTAGGAAGAGAGAAGACCTCTATAGCATGATTGTGTATTGAGTGACTTAATACAACAGAACACAACATTTCAGTAGAGTTCTCTGCTTCATTTATTACATAATGAAGTTCTATGACTTATGACTAATAAAAGATAGACAACGGAGTATGTTTAATAAATTAGAACTTAAATAATTGGACTAAATTGGACTTAAATATCTGTAGACACTCAAGTTTCATGCATAAGGCAACCTGCTCACAATTGAGGAGCTGGTAGCTAGGATTTAGTTCAGATTTCTTACATTAAAGGGACACTATAGTCACCAGAACAACTACAGCTTATTGAATTTGTTCTGGTGAGTAGAATCATTACCTTCAGGTTTTTTGCTGTAAACAGTCAGTCAGTTTATGTGGAGCTTTTTGATGATGTGCATACACCTGTGACATCACGGCCCTTTGTAGCCAATCACAACCCATTACAAGGTTGTCCTTGTTTGCTTGACCTGTCGTGGTTATTGTTACCTGAGAGTGCATTCATACTGTGTATTGAATTTCCTGTTTTCTGACCTTGGCTTGTTTGACCATTCTTACTGTCTGTTATACCGACCTTGGCTTGACTATCTATTCTGTCTATATCTGTTATCCTAGACCTTGGCCTACACATTCGAAAGGGGTTTGTTAAACCCAGAAATACACCATCAGTGTTATACCTGAAAGCCGGGTTATGTTGGCTTTTTTAATGTGAGTTGGTAATTATGTGGGGATATTTATGGATAATAATAGTAAACAGTTGAGAATTTCCCACTATTTCAATTCTCAGATCCCAAAGATCGTTATCATGTAAGTGAAATGTATTCCATATAAATAAAATCACAATTTGTTATAAAAATAGATACAATTTAAATAATAATATGTAACATGCGTGATAATAACCAATGAATATTTAGTACAACATAGCATGCAATACAAATGCAATACACATTCCAATGGCTGACACAGTCAATTGTCAAGACAAGATTTATGATGGGCTTCACAGAGAAAGAAAGTGAAAGTTTCACACGGAGAAAGCTTCCTTTCACACAGCTTGCAGCGTAAGGCCATCAAACTTTAGCTAACAGTTAGAATAACCCTTTCAATGCTGGCTAGGTCCTTCTAGGCATATATTATCCTATTTCATGTAATTTTAATTAACACAACATCTAAACCAGCTCATTAGTCATTTCCTGGAACCATCCATTAAGAGTAATAAAATACCATGTTCTATAAGCAGAAATTTAACTTGCCTAAACAGATATTTTATCTTATTTTAGAGCAAATCAATACACCTGGATAAATATCACGATATGCTAACATGTAATATGTCACATTAATACATAATTATTCTAATTCCATCTGCAGAATGGAATAGTTATAACTATATATTTCTTAGTTAACTAAGATTTCTAAATATCGAAATCTGACTGTGATTTATCCAGTCATATATCATGCTATTAGAATTTTTTAAATTAATTTAGATTAATTAAATGAAACCAGTATAATTACCAGTTGAGTAGACATTCTCATCAGATGAGTAGGTAGTCTCAGGAACTGAATGGATGTGTGATTGGTGTGTAAAAAATTCTGAGTGCCCTGGAGTGGATATCTGTCATGGATTTCTCTGCATGGCCGAATCTGAAACCCAAACTCCAACTCACTTCAACTCCGACTGCTCTCACTGCTTAGCCTGCTTCCGACTCTTTGACTTAGCCTCTCTCTTCCCTTTGTCTTAACTTTTTTTTAAAGGGAAAAATTCTCTGTTCGTCACTAGGTGATAGACCAATAGAAAACTGGAGGTGTGGTTACCTTCCAGACAGCAATTTAAGTATTTGGTCTATAGAGGGCAGTCTCGTCCCACTAAACTTTCCTATCCAGGAAACAGTTAACTTTTCCTGATGACGATTTTGACGTAATTTGCCTTATCTATATGGCTGCCATAACTTAAGGTTACTTGTTAGTTCAAATAGTTTTCCTCAGTCTTTGTGTCTGCAGTTTCTGTCGTAATTTCTAAAATGACAGTTATAAACTCAGTCTCACCTTTTACTTTACAATGAGACCTTATACAATTTAGAAAGTAAAATTAATTACTAATCTTCTCTGTCATTAATGTCTTGGTTTAGAATTATTTATATTCCATTAACATCTAGGCAGAGCATCCATCCCCCTATATTACTGCATATCACTTGGTTTGTTTATACAAGGCATTCCTTAGCTCAGTTAGTGTTTGGTTACAGAAAGGATAGAAATTTGTGTCTTTGTTACAGTTGAGTAGATTTTTCACTATACATGTATTTACACTATAGATTTACACTATATGTGTATTTTATCCTTCTTTATACAATCTGAATATACCAATGCAAGCTACAATTTAAAGATTATTAGGTATCTATGTTGTGTTTTATTCACGCTCCACCTGTTATTTATTTTTTACACTTTGTGTTGTGTTTTACACAATATTTTGGAATATACTGGGAGGATTGTACTCTGGTCTTTTGTAACATTTATTTGTTTTTCAGTAATTCTCACAATTTATTGGTCTTGCTTTAAAAATCAAAATGTTTTAAACAATTTCCTGATTAATTCTCAGCAACTTCCTTTTAGTGTATAACTCTTTATATGTAAGACAGAAAATGCGTGCGTGATTGTTTGGGACAGAATTATAGCTGGTGAGGTGCAATATAACCATTGGGGCTTTTAATGAATGGAACCTTTAAAAAAGCTCTGACAGAGCCTTCTTCCTATAACCACGTTTCTTAGTGCTAATCCTGTGGCATACTGTAGACACATTGGCAAAATAATTTCCTAAAATGTTTATTTTTTGACGACGGGTTATCAGCATCTGGCATTTGATCAAAGTAAGCATTTATAAGAGGGAGACATTCAATGTACAAAACAAAGCATTTTTTCGTGTATGAAAACCATTCACTCCACAAATATTGTCTTAAATAAATGATAAGGAGGGATGCTGACTGTCACTTTCTTCAAAATAATGTCTTGAAGATTTCACTCGGCCCAGCTGACTTCAAGTAATTACTTCTGTCTACCTTGTAAAATTATTATGAGCAGTTGCTTATTTCCCAAAATATATATATTTGTAATGTATTTATCTGAGTTATAGAGTCTTAAAAATAAATTTATTTAGGTATTGTTTTGTAGATCTTCCTAATCTATTTTAACACAAAATGTTTCTATACTTAATGTAATTTTCTTTTCTGGGCTAAGTTCCATGGCCGCATTACCACTAGGTAGCTACTCCCCTTTTATGCGATACGTCAGGAGAAATGGCGAACATTTGAAAGAGACCGGCCGTACCAGAGGCCCAAGATGATACAATCAATTTGTCCTAAAAAATAACATTAAATAACTTTTTTCTGAAGGGAAGGATCGTAACTCTGCTCCTAGCCTTGTAGACCACAATGGACCAACAGAACTGTATTGAGGGTCTGAAGGAACTCTGAGACTTGCTCAAGAGAAGCAAATGGTTTCACAATTAAGTAACTCACACAAACAGAGAATAGGACCCGGTATAAGGATCCCAAAATGATAAATACAGGATAAGTAGATATTAACAGTCCCTGAGAAACCTGGGCTTAATCCACAATCCACAAATCTCCATCCACAAATAATCTGACAAATGGTTGTTGAGAAAAAACCTGTACAATCAATGAAGAATCCCAGGGAAAAGAAAAAATATCTTAGCTGGAGGTCTAAGTTGGATAACTGCTTTTAAAAAATACTAGGCAGGCACATCAACAGATTATCGTATACAGATGAAGGCTGACAAAGCTGATGTGGATCTTTTTAAGGAAAGTTAAGGAACCCTTTTTCCGTTCCTGATTGAAGACACTCCAAAATTAAATTTTGAATAGGATGTATATTCACTGGGAGTGTGCATATGTATGATTGAGAGTAGTGATGCACCGAACTGTTCGCTGGCGAATAGTTCCTGGCGAACATAGCGTGCTCGCGTTCGCCACGGCGGGCGAACACATGCATGGTTCGATCTGCCCCCTATTCGTCATCATTGACTAAACTTTGACCCTGTCCCTCACAGTCAGCAGACACATTCCAGCCAATCCGCAGCAGACCCTCCCTTCGAGACCCTCCCACCTCCTGTACAGCATCCATTTTAGATTCATTCTGAAGCTGCATTCTTAGATAGAGGAGGGAAAGTGTAGCTGCTGCTCATTTGATAGGGAAATGTATAGCTAGGCTAGTGTATTCAGTGTCCACTACAGTCCTGAAGGACTCATCTGATCTCTGCTGTAAGGACAGCACCCCAAAAAGCCCTTTTTAGGGCTAGAACATCAGTGTGCTTTTTTTTTTGTGTAATCTAATTGCAGTTGCCTGCCTGCCTGCCAGCTTCTGTGTCAGGCTCACAGTGAATACTGTGCCCACTTGCCCAGTGCCACCACTCATATCTGGTGTCACAATAGCTTGCATTTAAAAACAAAATTTGTTTTCACTGTAATAGATTAATTAGCAGTTAGTTGTCTGCAAGCGTCTGTGTGTCAGGTCAACAGCGTGTACTCTGCCAGTGTGCACAGTGCCACTCATATCTGGTGGCACAATAGCGTGCATTTAAAAACCCACAAACTTTTTTCACTGTTATAGATTGAATAGCAGTTAGCTGTCTGCAAGCGTCTGTATGTCAGGCTCACAGTGGATACTGTGCCCACTTGCCCAGTGCCACCACTCATATCTGGTGGCACAATAGCGTGCATTTAAAAACCCACAAACTTTTTTTTCACTGTAATAGATTGAATAGCAGTTAGTTGTCTGCAAGCGTCTGTGTGTCAGGCTCACAGTGGATACTGTGCCCACTTGCCCAGTGCCACCACTCATATCTGGTGTCACAATAGCGTGCATTTAAAAACAAAAAACTTTTTTCACTGTTATAGATTGAATAGCAGTTAGTTGTCTGCAAGCGTCTGTGTGTCAGGCCAACAGAGTGTACTCTGCCAGTGCACAGTGCCACTCATATCTGGTGGCACAATAGCGTGCATTTAAAATCAAAAAACTTTTTTCACTGTTATAGATTGAATAGCAGTTAGTTGTCTGCAAGCGTCTGTGTGTCAGGCCAACAGCGTGTACTCTGCCAACCTCTGCCAGTGCACATTGCCACTCATATCTGGTGTCACAATAGTGTGCATTTAAAAACAAAAAACTTTTTTCACTGTTATAGATTGAATAGCAGTTATTTGTCTTCAAGCGGGTGTGTCAGGCCTACAGCGTGTACTCTGCCAACCTCTGCCAGTGCACATTGCCACTAATATCTGGTGTCACAATAGCGTGCATTTAAAACCCAAAAACTTTTTTCACTGTTATAGATTGAATAGCAGTTAGTTGTCTTCAAGCGGGTGTGTCAGGCCTACAGCGTGTACTCTGCCAACCTCTGCCACTGCACAGTGCCACTCATATCTGGTCTCACAGTAGCTTGCACGCATAGTACCACTAATCCAAAAAAAAATGACAGGCAGAGGCAGGCCACCCCGCAGGGGCAATCGTGGTCGTGGTGCTGTGATTCCCTTTTGCCCTAGAATAATGCCCAGTTTTCAGAGGCCACGTACCCTGAACTTGAAAAGTTCTGAGGACATAGTTGACTGGCTAACACAGGACACCCAATCTTCTACAGCTTCCGCTCGGAACCTTGACGCATCATCCTCCTCCAGCTTAGCTTCAGGCACCTCTCAAGATACCACTCACCCGCCTGCCGCCACCACCAACACTAGCACCACAGCCGCTTCACTTGGTATGTCAGAGGAGTTATTTACACATCCGTTTGAAGAAATGAGTGATGCGCAACCATTATTGCCAGAAGATGTAGATAACACGGAAATGTCTCAGGCAGGCAGCATTACACACATGGACGTACGGTGTGATGATGATGATGTTGTACCCGCTGCTGCTTCCTTTGCTGAGTTGTCAGATACAAGTGAAGCAGTTGATGATGACGATGTGATGCGTCCATGGATGTCACGTGGGTGCCCGCTCAGCAAGAAGAAGAACAGGGCGAAAGTTCAGATGGGGAGACAGAGAGGAGGAGGAGGAGACGAGTTGGAAGCAGGGGGAGGTCGTCGCAAGGAGCCAGTGGCACAGTCAGACAGCATGCATCGGCACCCGGGGTCAGCCCGACAGTACGCCAATCAACGCATGCTTTGTCCACCACCAGAATGCCGTCAGTGCAGAGCTCAGCAGTGTGGAATTTTTTTTGTGTGTCTGCCTCTGACAACAGCGATGCCATTTGCAACCTGTGCCAAAAGAAACTGAGTCGTGGGAAGTCCAACACCCACCTGGGTACAACTGCTTTGCGTAGGCACATGATCGCACATCACAAACGCCTCTGGGATCAACACATGAGTAAAAGCAGCACACAAACTCAAAGCCACCATCCTCCTCCTGGTCCAGCATCTTCAGCCACGTCAACCACTGCTGTCCTCCTTGCCCCCTCTCAACCATCCGCCACTCCGTCTCTCTCCTTGAGCAGTACCTCTCATCTGCCCACAGTCAGGTGTCTGTCAAGGACATGTTTGAGCGTAAGAAGCCAATGTCAGAAAGTCACCCCCTTGCCCAGCGTCTGACAGCTGGCTTGTCTGAACTATTAGCCCGCCAGCTTTTACCATACAAGCTGGTGGAGTCTGAGGCGTTCAAAAAATTTGTGGCTATTGGGATACCGCAGTGGTAGGTACCCGGACGAAATTTCTTTGCACAAAAGGCAATCCCCAACCTGTACTCGATTGTGCAAACGGAAGTAATGGCATGTCTGGCACACAGTGTTGGGGCAAGGGTCCATCTGACCACTGATACCTGCTCTGCAAAGCATGGTCAGGGCAGGTATATCATCTACACTGCGCATTGGGTAAACCTGCTGACGGCTGCCAAGCATGGAATGCGTGGCTCTGCAGAGGAGTTGGTGACACCGCCACGACTTGCAGGCAGGCCTGCTGCCACCTCCTCTACTCCTCCTACTCCATCCTCTTCCATAACCTCCTCGGCTGAGTCCTCTTCTGCTGCTGCGTCTTGCTCCACATCAACGGCACACCCCCAGCTCCCAGGTACTATTCCACATCCCGGATACGGCAGTGTCACGCCGTCTTGGGTTTGACTTGCTTGAAAGCAGAGAGTCACACTGGACAAGCACTCCTGTCCGCCCTGAACGCACAGGTGGAAAAGTGGCTGACTCCACAGCAACTGGATATCGGCAAAGTGGTTTGTGACAACAGAAAAAATTTGTTGGCGGCATTGAAGTTGGGCAAGTTGACACATATGCCGTGCATGGCACATGTGTGTAATCTGATCGTACAACGCTTTGTGCATAAGTACACAGGCTTACAGGACGTCCTGAAGCAGGCCAGGAAGGTGTGTGGCCATTTCAGGCGTTCCTACATGGCCATGGCGCACTTTGCAGATATCCAGCGGCGAAACAACATGCCAGTGAGGCGCTTGATTTGCGACAGCCCGACACGTTGGAATTCAACACTCCTAATGTTCGACCGCCTGCTCCAACAAGAAAAAGCCACTAATGAATATTTGTATGACCGGGGTGCTAGGACAGCCTCTGGGGAGCTGGGAAATGTTTTGCCACGTTACTGGACGCTCATGCGCAATGCCTGTAGGCTCATGCGTCCTTTTGAGGAGGTGGCAAACCTAGTCAGTCGCACCGAAGGCACCATCAGCGACATCATACCATTTGTTTTCTTCCTGGAGCGTGCCCTGCGAAGAGTGCTGGATCAGGCCGTAGATGAGCGTGAAGAGGAAGAGGAAGAGTTGTGGTCACCATCACCACCAGAAACAGCCTTATCAGCATCACTTGCTGGACCTGCGGCAACGCTGGAAAAGGATTGTGAGGAAGAGGAGTCAGAGGAGGAATGTGGCTTTGAGGAGGAGGAGGAAGACCAACCACAACAGGCATCCCAGGGTGCTCGTTGTCACCTATCTGGTACCCGTGGTGTTGTACGTGGCTGGGGGGAAGAACATACCTTCATTGAGATCACTGAGGAGGAGGAACGGGAAATGAGTAGCTCGCCATCCAACCTTGTGCAAATCGGGTCTTTCATGCTGTCGTGCCTGTTGAGGGACCCTCGTATAAAAAAGCTGAAGTAGAACGACCTGTACTGGGTGTCCACGCTACTAGACCCCCGGTATAAGCAGAAAGTGGCTGAAATGTTACCTCCTCCTCCCACGACCACGCCAGCAAGGACAGGACGCTTTAAAGACGTGTTGTTGATGGAGGACATGCGGAGCTTTTTAAGTCCTATGCATCGCCACTGCCCTTCGGGATCCACCCTCAGAGAACGACTCGACCGACAGGTAGCAGACTACCTCGCCTTAACTGCAGATATCGACACTCTGAGGAGCGATGAACCCCTTGACTACTGGGTTTGCAGGCTTGACATGTGGCCTGAGCTATCCCAATTTGCGATAGAACTTCTGGCCTGCCCCGATTCAAGTGTCCTGTCAGAAAGGACCTTCAGTGCAGCAGGAGGTATTGTCACTGAGAAGAGAAGTCGCCTAGGTCAAAAAAGTCTAGATTACCTCACCTTTATTAAGATGAATGAGGGATGGATCCCGAAAGGACTGACAGTGGGCGATACATTCGACTAAAAAAGGCCTGATGAGATGAGCTGCCTTGGGCTAAAAATGGTGACCCTATGTAGGAGGAACAGTCCCTATTCTGCTCTGTGTCTGTGTGTATCAGGGTCCCTGAGGACAGGTGTCAATCCATATCTGCCAAGTGACCCTATGTAGGAGGAACAGTCCCTATTCTGCTCTGTGTCAGTGTGTATCAGGGTCCCTGAGGACAGGTGTCAATTCATATCTGCCAAGTGACCCTATGTAGGAGGAACAGTCCCTATTCTGCTCTGTGTCAGTGTGTATCAGGGTCCCTGAGGACAGGTGTCAATTCATATCTGCCAAGTGACCCTATGTAGGGGGAACAGTCCCTATTCTGCTCTGTGTCAGTGTGTATCAGGGTCTCTGAGGACAGGTGTCAATCCATATGTCAAGGTGTCAATATGTCATATGTCAGGTGTCAATCCATATCCATTGTGATTTAGGAATGTTAGGTGATTAAAACCAGACTCTGCATCAACTTTGTAATTTTCCATGGGAGTTTTGCCATGGATCCCCCTCCGGCATGCCACAGTCCAGGTGTTAGTCCCCTTGAAACAACTTTTCCATCACTATTGTGGCCAGAAAGAGTCCCTGTGGGTTTTAAATTTGCCTGCCCATTGAAGTCAATGACAGTTCGCCGGTTCGCCGGTTCGCGAACCGAAAATGTTATGTTCGCGACATCACTATTTGAGAGTATGTTTATGTGTGTGTTTGTGTATGTGTGTGTCTGGGTGTATGTATCTATGTATGTAATTGAAGATACATTTCTATGTTTGCCTGGTAATGTGTATTTCTGAGCATAAGGAAGTGCATATAACTGTAATTCTGTTTGTGTTTTTCCTATTTTATATTTTTGTAGGGAGCGTTTGCATCAGGGTTAGTCTGCCCAGGGGAGCCTGCTTATAATCTGGTCTGAGTACAGAGTTCTTGATAACTTTCAAATCCCTCTGTGCCTTATTACATCATCGCTGTCAACCGAGTACATCATCTTACAAAAGTCCACAAGCGCCAGTAGTATTTGAAAGATTTAGATTCTTGTATTTTGACAGGTTTTTGTCTTCACAGCAGTGAATTGGGCTGGCATCCAAGAATCGGAAAAGACCAACATACAGCTTGTGATAAATCACCTGCAAAGTCTTCTCACATCAATCCCAGAATTTAGGCCCTTTGGAAGAA
Organism: Pelobates fuscus; assembly: GCF_036172605.1. Classification (NCBI taxonomy): domain Eukaryota; kingdom Metazoa; phylum Chordata; class Amphibia; order Anura; family Pelobatidae; genus Pelobates; species Pelobates fuscus. The sequence goes on along the minus strand of NC_086329.1, from coordinate 18,218,485 downwards.
GAGAATAAATAACACTGTCTGGTACTTAAAGTGTTAAAATTGTTTACCATTATAGCTGCAGGAATTTAATTATTTGCAAAACGCCTAGCTTATTAGCATCAGCAGGACAGTACGGGCAGCGATCCACCAACCTTTTACATACCAAGAAAACCCTTTTCCACTTTGGGTTAATTGGTCAAGGCGGTGGGAGCACTTGGAAGATATCTATGGCCTTATGGGGTGCCAGTCTATTAAAAAACTGCAATGTTCTGTGAAAAGTGTGTGCCAGTGAGTAAAAGAGTTGGAATGGGTACAACTGCACAGAAGGTAGGAAGTTTTAAATATAAAGAAAGACGCTTCTTAGAAACCTAGAAATACAGCTTTCTTAACAGATAAAAAAAAACTATTGGTCCGCTCCCGTCAGCAAAACACGTAGCTCATGATATGATGCTTATTGTTATTTATTTTCTCCTTATTAAACATTCTTTTTCTAGTGCAGTACTATAATAATGATCACATCCGCACTTTTAATGAGAACCATTGAGTGAAAGCTGATTGGATAGTTGTGGAGTTTACACGTGACTTTTGCTTTTTGGCTTCTTGAAATGTCTGGTGTCTTTTATGGGGGCATTAGGACTTCTTACATTAAGCAACAGTATTTTGAACTCAGGTTTTTTAATCTGGCAAAAATCAAGTATGAGATGAGGTGACTTTGACAGTGAACTGTGTGAAATCACTCTAACTTGCTGGCCAAAAAGGAGAGGCTACCCTTGTACGAGCCAAGCTATTGAGAATTTGCTATGACCAAGTACCATACATTATGATAAGGAATAGCCCTGAGTAGCCTGTGGCATGTGGCATGCCTCTCCTCCTGCTAAATTATTTCTCTTCTGGCATACAGGAAAATTAAATAAACATGTAGTCCATCCAGATGGACTCATTTCGGTGGGAGAGATGATATGTCATTGGCACCAATTTCCTTACAATCTCCTGCTTCACCATGAAGAAATTAATACTTGTGATCCAAACGTCTTCCAAACGTCCCAAGGTATTGGGTAAAAGAGCCCCATGGAAATTTTGACAAAGTCCTTGAGGTTGTAAATGTAATCTCCTTTGAAATCTATAATCCAAACATTGTTCCTGCAAGAACGACCTTCAAGCCATCACCTCTAACGCCAATTATCAAACCTCTTTAAGAAGAGTTATATGTTGATCAGAGAGGTGCAAAGATGTAAAAGGTGAGCTATAGAATGGTGCTTGTGGAGTCTACTGGTTTCCATAGTGTTTGACCCATATTTTGTATTGTGCACCATTCTTTTTAGAACGCATCATGACGTACCAAGCCCATCTTGTATGTTGTGAGTTCACTATACACTGCTGTACATGTACACCTTAAAAAGAATTTAATTGTTGCCAAATAAATTCCTACCTTAAGCCCATTTTCTAGCCAATCATCGTGGGAATTGTATTTTTCAGACATCTGTACTACCATGGACAACGGTCACTACATTATGCAGAGAGCTGTGATAAATTGAAAACAAATCTACAAAATTTAAGAAAACCAATAGTCAATTTGGGAGGGGAGAAAATATATCTAGGTCAGATATTTTATAATAAAAGCTTGTTTTTAAGTCTCACCACTGCTCCCTGCTGTGACTTATTAATGAATAATGGCTAATAATAACTTATTAATTCACTGCTGTGACTTATTAATTCATGTCAATTATTTAGGGGTGTTGGAATATTTGGAAAAAAAAATAAAAATCATGATAAGTTGATGCAATTCAGAGACACATGGGGGGGGGGGCGGGTATAAATAAATAAAGTAAAAAAAACTAACAACTGCTATTCTCTCACCACTCACAGAACGCAGCCTCTATTCTACCTAATTCACGCATCACCATTAACAGACACACTTCATCACTTATACACATACACCATATTCACTAAACACACACACACGCTGCATTTGCTATACACAGACACACAGCATGCCTTACATACACCACATCCGATAAACACAGACATACTGCATCTCTAACACACATACATTGTCTCCACTGTACACAGAAAAACACACTGGATTCCCTAAACACATACACTGCATTATTTTGTGATCGGGATCTTTTATCATAACATTTTATATTCACTATCCTGTATGTAATCCTATCCTATCTAATCCTATTTTTTGTTTTTGGTCTTTTTTGTTAGTATTCTGTTCTATAGTATGTCTAAACCTGGACCATTGCGAGTTCTGTTTGCTGAATGTTGCTAATATAATATACCCGCTTGTGAATACGTTATGCTTTTGAGTAAATTTATGGATTACTGTTAATTTGAACTTTCTAAGAAAGTTTATCAATTTTTTTTAAAAGGTAATAGCATTTAAGGGAAATATTTCTGCTCAGTTTCTTAGATGTTTGATCTCCTGTTTGCTATTTATATTTATATCTGTTTCCTTTAATCTTGCTGGGACACCTTGATTCAAGTCCCTTGAATAGCTGCAGCCGTGTGGAAGGGATAGCAAAGCCACAAGTAAGGTGTTGTATATAGATTATATTTTTTTGCTATGCAGCAATTTTGATCCATTGTGTTTGACAGTGTTAGTATTAGTGATTCCTTTTAGTTTGCAGATGCACGTGTACAGTATTTGAATGCAAACGCAGAAATTAAAAAAAAAAAAAAAATTACATTTAGTTAATATCGCAAGTAAGAACTAATTTTTGTTATTTTATATGGCAAACAAACACACACCTGCTTTTAACCAGGGACAGGGACACTGAACAGGTTTGTATTCCTAACGCTTTGGCATTCCTTTAATAATTAATTATTCAAAAAAAAATAAAAAAAAATTATATATATATATATATATATATATGTACATATATATATATATATATATATATATATATATATATATATATATATATATATATATATATATATATATATATATATATATAAATTCCTGTACAAATGTAGATATATTCAAATTATCTGCAGACGCCACAGATGGCAAACCTTTCCTTTATTATGTATACATCAATGTGCGTTATGCATACATTTTATTGTTATGTTTCCCCCCCTGATCTGCTACATGTTCTGCATAGTATATTATCCTTCTATTAGGTTCCTAAAAGCTTTACTTGTGTATTCTCATTAAATCACTAACGATAATAGCCTTTAGACAAGTCTTTCAATTAGGTTGCACATAACATTGGACAGTGTTCATTTCACTCCCTCTAAAAAAAATTAAAAATAGACCGATGTAAATACATATATTCCAAGACAATAACATATCTTCATGAGCAATATATTCCCTTTAAGTTATCAAATATTTGGACAGCTGTATTACTGCGGGAATACGGACCCTGTTAGAGAAGGATTAAGACCACGTACTGCTTAATCCTACTTTGGATGTTGTATTCAAAAAAATATGATAAGCCCCTAGATTCAAGACTGATCTTTGGACATCTGTGCATTGAAATTGGGAATCTTGATTTGAGGGTACATATCTATGCTATGTAATCATTTGTGACATGTGATTATCACTCCTCTAGATGTGCGCATTAAACCCAGTAGTACGCTGGATCTGACATAACATCAAAAGATGAGAAGTCAAAGGAGAAGGTCATCCATTCATTTATTTATAAAATATTTTACCAAGAAGGATACATTGAAATTTCTCTCATTTTCAAGTATGTCCTGGGACCACAAACATTGCATTGTTGCTATAGGGTACAGCATAAAAAATAGAAAATATTAAACCATACAGTATTATATTAAAAATAAAAAGTAATATAAAAATACACAGTATAATATTAAAAAATACTAAGTAATATTTAAATACACATATACATTTCTCCCAGAACAGGTAAGAAATATAATCAGCCATGATTACAGGTGCATTCTTTACGTGAGATATGTTGACAGGGAGCTCTTAAAGGATTTTAGCGTGGAGGAAGATTTAAAGGGACATTATAGTCACCAAAACAACTACAGCTTATTGGCCTTTTGCTGCAAAGACTGTGGTTTCAGAGAAAATTCAGTGTTTACATTACAGCTTAGAAATACCTCTATTAGCCACTCCTCAGGTGGCTACTAGAGGTATTTCCTGGGGTAGTGCTGCACAGTAAGCAGCACTGCCATTCAGTGTCTCCACCCTCTGCATGCAGACACTGAATTTCCCTTATAGAGATGCATTGATTCAATTAATCTCTATGAGGAGATGCTGATTGGTCACGGCTGTGTTTGACTTGTGCTGGCTCTGCCCCTGATCTGCCTTCTTCGCAGTCTCAGCCAATCCTATGGGGAAGCATTGTGATTGGATCAGGCCACCACTTCTGATTATGTCAGAGGTCAGAGGAAGTTCACAGGCAGAGGCAGCAGCTTCAGACTTGAATACAAGTTAGATTTTACTATCTTCGGGGTTGCAAAAGGGGCTAAAGGGGCTAAAGGGTCAGGAATACATGTTTGTGTTCCTGACCCTATAGGGCACCTTTACGTTACTGTTAGCAATTATAAATTTCACAAAAAGTAGAAAGAACCATATAGCAACGCTCACACAGCATCTACGATAATATGGAACTGAAGTCCAAAAGATTTTTACTCCGTTTGTTCCAATCCTGGGGTAACAAGTAGAGTCTTTCAAAAGGGCAGCATTAGCTCATTATTAAACACGTTTTCAGTAGCACTAGTCCATTGCAGTCTAAGCCAATCCTATGGGGAAGCATAGTGATTGGCTCATACCACCACTTCTGGTGATGTCACCAGACACCAGGCAGGTCAGAGGCAGACAGAGGCAAAGCCAGCAGCTGCAAACTTGAATACAAGTACGATTTTACTATATTTAGGTAGACAAGATGGACCAGGGGGGCTAGATGATGGTTTTAACACTATAGGGTCCGAAATAAATGTTTGTGTTCCTGACCCCATAGTGTACCTTTCATTGTGTCCAGGAAGTGGTTCCATACTTGCAGTACTCTGTAGGAAAATAAGGATCTTGCTACTTTCTTTTTGTAATGTGGTATACTAAATAAAGTGCTGGTACTGGATTGGAGTTTATAGGAGGTGGGAACGGCCCTGGAGAGCATTCTGCTCAGAGATGGTGGGAGCATCCCAGAAATGCTCTTATGCACAAAGCTGGAAAGATGAAAAGTGCGTCGGGGTTCCAGCGACAGTCAGTTTAGTACTTTTAACACTTACATTGTAGAACAAAGTGGGAGAACAAGTTATACAACAAGTTTATGAAGGTGAGTTTGCGGCGCAGGCATAATCAATGACCGTCATTGGCATTTGTTGCACAATCTGCATTTAGAAAAGAGATGTTATAATTTAACTTGTTTAATGTTCCTGTCTCTTTAATTTTAATTGACAGTATATCCCTAACTTACATTCACTAATTCCAGCTTACGTAACATAGCCTTCTTAAATGAACACTCCAAGTACAGTAACATTGCTCTGTAGTAGTTATAGTGCCCCCTCCCCCCATTGTAAGTATTCAAACTAATTTAGAGCCATAAGCTCTCTATCTACACGAATCTTAGACAGCTTAGCTCAATGTCTGAGAGCCATCACCTGGTACTCTCAGCCAATGAGCTAGCCCTCGCTCAGGAGAGCCAGCCATTGCTCAGGAGAGCCAACGGACGATAATGGAAGTATTGGAGGTGGGAAGCAGAACCCAGATAAGAAGTCAAGCTTTTCTAAAACACTTTTACACATTACCATGGGGGGCACTGGGGCTCTTGTAGCACCAAAAACACTACAGAAAGTTTAGAGTGTTCCTTTAAATTAGACTGCACAACAATATAACTGTATAATCAATGTATCTATATTATAAACAGTAGTTTTGGAGTGTTCTCTCCTTCTCTCTTTTGCTTTTTTCCAATTGGCCTTACCGTAGAACGTCAAGTTAAGTCTGCATTACTACAGCTTAGTAGTGATGTCGCGAACACAAAATTTTCGTTTCGCGAACGGCGGACGCGAACTTCCGCAAACGTTCGCAAACCGGGCGAACCGCCATAGACTTCAATGGGCAGGCAAATTTTAAAACCCACAGGGACTCTTTCTGGCACAATAGTGATGGAAAAGTTGTTTCAAGGGGACTAACACCTGGACTGTGGCATGCCGGAGGGGGATCCATGGCAAAACTCCCATGGAAAATTACACAGTTGATGCAGAGTCTGGTTTTAATCCATAAAGGGCATAAATCACCTAACATTCCTAAATCACAATGGATAGGGATTGACACCTGACATATGACATATTGACACCTTGACCTGTCCTCAGAGACCCTGATACACACTGACACAGAGCAGAATAGGGACTGTCGCCCCTACATAGGGTCACTTGGCAGATATGGATTGACATCTATCCTAAGGATCCCTGACACACACAGACACAGAGCAGAATATGGACTGTTCCCCCTACATAGGATCACCTACTGTCCTCCCCCCACCCCCACCCCTGCGTGGTGGGTGGGGGCCATAAAAATAATGAGGGGGGGGACCTACTGTCCTCCTCCCGGCCCCCACCCCTGCATGGTGGGTGGGGGCCATAGATCACAATGGGGGGAGGACCTACTGTCCTCCCCCCGCCCCCACCCCTGCGTGGTGGGTGGGGGCCATAAAAATAATGAGGGGGGGACCTACTGTCATCCCCCCTGGCCCCCACCCCTGCGCGGTTGGTGGGGGCCATAAATCACAATGGGGGAGGATCTACTGTCCTCCCCCCGCCCCCACCCCTGCGCAGTGGGTGGGGGCCATAAAAATAATGATGGTGGGGGACCTACTGTCCTCCCCCCGGCCCCCACCCCTGCGTGGTGGGTGGGGGCCATAAATCACAAAGACGGGAGGACCTACTGTCCTCCCCCTGCCCCCACCCCTGCGTGGTGGGTGGGGGCCATAAAAATAATGAGGGGGGGACCTAATGTCCTCCCCCCAGCCCCCACCCCTGCGCGGTGGGTGGGGGCCATAAATCACAATGGGGGAGGACCTACTCTCCTCCCCCCGCCCCACCCCTGCGCGGTGGGTGGGGGCCATAAAAATAATGATGGGGGGACCTACTGTCCTCCCCCCGGCCACCACCCCTGAGCGGTGGGTGGGGGCCCTAAATAAAAATCCCCCCCCAATCAAAGGTGACTAGGGGTCCCCAAGCCCCTAGTCATCCACCCCCAAAAAAGTTACCCCCTACCTACCCCCCTCACCCTAAAAAATAGTGAAGGGGGAATAAAATAACTAACCTGTAAAGAAAAATTCAACTTACCATTTGACGTCTTCTTTTTTCTAAAATCTTCTTTTTTTTCAACCCCCAAAAAGGCCAAATAAAAAGCCATAAGAACCGACGCAATTTAAAAAAAAAAATCCATCTTCACCCATGGAGGGCTCCGCGCAGACTGAGCTCTGCAGGGCGGGGGAAGGCTTATAAAGCCTTGCCACGCCCTGCAATTAGGCTAAAAACACTCTGATTGGCTGGTTTAAGCCAATCAGAGTGCTCTTTGTCATTTTACACAGCGTGGGGAAATTCCAAAGAACTTTCCCACGCTGTGTAAAATGACACAGAGCACTCTGATTGGTTAGATTCCAAGCCCATCAATCACAGTGCTCTGTGTCATTTTACACAGCATGGGAAAGTTCTTTGGAATTTTCCCACGCTGTGTAAAATGACAAAGAGCACTCTGATTGGTGGGCTTGGAATCTAAGCAATCAGAGTGTTCTGTGTCATTTTACACAGCGTGGGAAAGTTCTTTGGAATTTTCCCATGCTGTATAAAATGACAAAGAGCACTCTGATTGGTGGGCTTGGAATCTAACCAACCAGAGTGCTCTGTGTCATTTTACACAGCGTGGGAAAGTTCTGCAGTAACACAGAGTGTCTGGGGGGAGTATCTGCAGTAATACAGGGTGTCTGGGGGGAGTATCTGCAGTAACACAGATGTCTGGAGGGAGTATCTGCAGTAACACAGAGTGTCTGGAGGGAGTATCTGCAGTAACACAGAGTGTCTGGAGGGAGTATCTGCAGTAATACAGAGTGTCTGGAGGGAGTATCTGCAGTAACACAGAGTGTCTGGAGGGAGTATCTGCAGTAACACAGAGTGTCTGGAGGGAGTATCTGCAGTAACACAGAGTGTCTGGAGGGAGTATCTGCAGTAATACAGAGTGTCTGGAGGGAGTATCTGCAGTAATACAGAGTGTCTGGAGGGAGTATCTGCAGTAACACATGGTGTCTGGAGGGAGTATCTGCAGTAACACAGAGTGGCTGGAGGGAGTATCTGCAGTAACACAGAGTGTCTGGGGGGAGTGTCTGAAGTAATACAGGGTGCCTGGGGGGAGAATCTGCTTGTAACATTTATATGCACACAAAAAATTATAATAATAATAAATTGGAAAAAAAATGGTTGCAGCTTCCGAATGAATCTAAAATGGATGCTGTCCAGTAGGTGGGAGGGTCTGCTAGGGAGGGTGTGCTGCTGATTGGCTGGAATGTGTCTGCTGACTGTGAGGTACAGGGTCAAAGTTTACTCAATGATAAAGAATAGGGGGCGGACCGAACTGTCAGGGTACCTGTGGTCTCTACCTCCAAAAGAGGTAGAGACTTAGCTGTTCCACCTTCCAGACGGTCTGATGACTCCCTTCCCCGCGGTCTATCCGGTCATGCAAGGCCGGCCGCGAGGGAGTGACTGCCTTTTACACCATCTAGGCAGGAAGTCATCATCAGGACACTCCCCCGGATCGACCTGTCAGTCAATTGCTGCAGGACCAATCAGGACGTCTCGGAGGTGTGGTTACTGCTCTGAACAGGGTATTTAACAGAGCTTCCTTCATTAGCTCATTGCCCTGTCGTGGTTCTAGCTTGCTCTAGTCACTCAGTGCTTGTGTATTCTATTATCCCTTTTGGTTTTGACCCGGCTTGTTTACCTTACTCTGCTTATCTCTGTTACCCTTGATTCGGCTTGTCTCTCGCTTACCTGTCTTCTGTTACCCTCGACCTCGGCTTGTCTTTGACCATTCTATACGGTACTACTTACGTTAGTCCGGCCATTCTAAGGTCCGGTATACGTATCTGGCTACTGTTTGTACTCTGCGTGTTGGATCCCTGTCCCGATCCTGACATTACGACAGGGCCAATGGATCCTGCAAGTACAAACAGTCAGCGGGCTTCTCCTGATCCTAGGTTTGAAGCCATGGATCACAGAATGGATCAGATGGCGCTTGCGCTACAGGCTCTATTATCTCAAGCCAATAACCCACCAGAGGAGATACGTAATACCCCTGTTTCTCCTGTCAGTTTAGGTCTAGAGGTAGCCACAGTTGGTGCTTCTTCTCGCATTACCCCCCCAGTACGCTATGGTGGGGCTCCTGAGAAGTGTCGTGTTTTTTTAAACCAAATTAGTATCCACTTTGAATTGCAACCCCGCTCTTATCCTACAGATAGGGCAAAGGTAGGATTTATTATCACCCTACTTATTGAGAAAGCTCTGAGATGGGCCAACCCACTATGGGAGAACGATAACCCATTAGTGTATAACTATAACGCATTTGTAGCTGCTTTTAGAAGAACATTTGATCCTCCAGGTAGAAAGGTTAATGCAGCCAGATTACTGTTGCGCCTGAGACAGGAGAACCGAACACTGGTGGATTATGCACTAGAGTTCAGGTCTCTGGCGTCAGAAGTCAAGTGGAATGAGCAGGCGTATATGGATGTATTTTTGAATGGCCTATCTGAAGTAATCCTTGATGAGGTTGCTACCAGAGAACGCCCTGAGAATTTAGAAGATTTAATTTCATTCATCTCTCGTATAGATGAACGTTTAAGAGAGAGACAGAACACTCGAGAGAGGAACCGGAGACCTTCTTTTAGGTTAGCCCCCGCTTTTCCAAGTCCTGACTCCACGGTATCTTTGCTTCCTGAACCTATGCAGATAGGTTATACCCGCCTCTCTGAGGAGGAAAGACAGTACAGGAGAAGAGAGGGTTTGTGTATGTATTGTGGAGCCAAGGGTCATTTACTCTCGAACTGTCCTAACCGTCCGGGAAACGCTCGCACCTAAGTCTCTCTAGAGGACAAGCCTTGGGTGTTTCTATTTTGTCCTCTACTCCTAATTATAAAGATCACAGGCTTCTGCTTCCAGTTTCCTTAACTTGGGAGAAGGAAGTAGTAAGGGCTATGGCATTGATAGATTCCGGTGCTGCTGAGAATTTTATCGACCAAGCCTTTGCTATTAAGAACAATTTCCCATCCCAGCTAAGGGAGACACCCTTGGCCGTTGAGGCCATAGATGGTAGACCACTACTAGACCCTGTTATCTTTCGTGAAACCATACCCATTAGTTTAAATGTTGGTATCCTACACGTGGAGAATTTATCTCTTTTGCTCATTTCATCCCCTTCCGTTCCCATAGTTCTGGGGTACCCATGGTTGAAGAAACATAACCCTATTATCGATTGGGAGTTAGGGGAGATACTCTCGTGGGGCCAGGGTTGCCAGGATAGGTGTTTATGCAAGGTTTCTCCATTAGCTAATGTTAACATACCTGAGACTCCTATTCAGTCCACAGAAAGACAGATACCAGACCTTTACCTAGACTTAAAGGCAGTATTTGACAAGAAGAATGCCGATTCTTTGCCGCCACACAGGCCATTTGATTGTAAAATTAAGCTTCTACCTGGGACTATGCCTCCGAGGGGCCATGTATATCCTTTGTCTGTTCAGGAAAACTTGGTTCTAGAAGAGTATATTCGGGAGAATTTAGAAAAGGGATTCATTAGGAGGTCTTCTTCCCCGGCCGGGGCTGGGTTCTTTTTCGTTAAGAAAAAGGATGGCACGCTGAGACCTTGTATCGATTACAGAGGCTTGAATAAAATAACTGTCAGAAATGCCTATCCTATTCCACTTATTACCGAGTTATTTGATCGTCTTAAGGGCTCCAAAATCTTCACCAAGTTAGATCTCAGAGGGGCATATAATTTGGTGAGAGTCCAGCAGGGACACGAGTGGATGACGGCGTTCAATACTCGGTACGGTCACTATGAATACACAGTTATGCCGTTTGGACTTTGCAATGCTCCTGCAGTATTTCAGGATCTGATTAATGAGGTACTTAGGGAGTTTCAACATGATTGTGTCATTGTCTACCTAGACGACATACTGATACACTCTAGGGAGATTGAAACTCACCATAGACAGGTCAGAGCGGTATTACAGAAACTTCTGCAACATGGTCTATACTGTAAATTGGAAAAATGCAGCTTTGATCAGTCTCAGATAGATTTTCTTGGTTACGTGATTTCTGGGGAAGGTTTTAAGATGGACCCTGACAAACTCCAGTCTATTTTAGATTGGCCATTACCTAAGGGACTCAAGGCTATTCAGAGGTTTATTGGTTTCTCCAATTATTATAGGCGCTTCATTAAGGGTTACTCGTCTATTATTGCGCCCATTACCAATATGACCAAACAGGGGGCAGAAACTAAGACGTGGTCTCCTGAAGCTCTCGCTGCTTTCAAGAGGCTCAAAGAACTTTTTGCTTCTGCTCCAATATTAGTCCATCCTGATATGACTTTGCCGTTTCTACTCGAGGTCGATGCCTCTGAGACAGGAGTAGGTGCGGTTCTGTCACAAAGATTAGCGGTAGATAAACCATTACACCCGTGTGGTTTTTTTTCCAGGAAACTTTCTGGGGCTGAGAGCAGATATGACATCGGAGACAGGGAACTGTTAGCAGTCATTAAAGCCTTAAAGGAGTGGAGACATTTGTTGGAGGGGACCCTACACCCTATTACGATTTTGACAGACCACAAAAACTTGTCATATATTGGGGAGGCTAAGCGCTTATCCTCTAGACAAGCTCGTTGGTCCTTATTCCTGACTCACTTCAATTATGTACTGACTTACAGACCTGGTTCTAAAAACTCTAAAGCCGATGCATTATCTCGCCAATATGAACCTTCTACTGTACCTGAACCAGTTCTTTCTTCTATAGTTCCGAAGTGCAATATCATTGCTAATACGAATCTCAGGATTCATTCTCCATTACTGGCCGAGATCATTAAGTTGCAACATCTCGCACCTAAACAGACCCCTGCGGGTCGTCATTTCGTTCCTCCTGCTTTTCAACTGGAACTTTTACAGTGTTTACATAATAGCAAGATGGCGGGACATCCTGGTATTCGCAAAACTTACGCCTTGATCTCTAAGGACTTCTGGTGGTCTACTTTACGGAGGGATGTTGAGGAGTTCATCGCTGCATGTGAAGTTTGTACTAAAACCAAACAACCCCATACGCTTCCATGTGGACTCCTGCAACCCTTGGAGGTTCCAGAGAAACCATGGTCCTGTTTGGCCATGGACTTTATTGTCGATCTACCTATCTCTAAAAGACAGACTGTTATCCTCACCGTGGTTGACAGATTTACTAGGATGGCACACTTCATTCCCCTGCCTAAACTTCTGTCTTCTCCCGAATTGGCAGAGATATTCGCCAAGGAGATTTTTCGCCTACATGGGATACCCTCTCAGATTGTATCGGACAGAGGCTCCCAATTTGTTTCCCGCTTTTGGAGGTCCTTCTGCTCTCAACTTGGTATTAAATTAAACTTTTCTTCTGCCTATCATCCTCAGTCTAACGGAGCTGCTGAACGTACCAACCAGAAAATTGAACAATATTTACGATGCTTTGTTTCTGAACACCAGGAT